>NC_034176.2:38314805-38914805 GCF_002021735.2 Oncorhynchus kisutch
CAGCTCAGGGGACAGTAAATCAGGGGTCCAACAGTAAACTCTTCAGCCAGTGACACAGCAATACTCTAACACAAAGCATAAGTATACAGAGAGTGTGTGTGTGTGTGTGTGTGTGTGTGTGTGTGTGTGTGTGTGTGTGTGTGTTCATGGTTCAAAGCTCAGTGGCCCCACTTAACATTTACAAACTTAACTTCAACATTTAATAAGTTGGACATGACTCAGCATTGCTGCATTAAATAAAATAGTTACAATTCTGTTTGGTTGTTAAGATGTATTGTATTTTACAGACAAATGCTCTTTATGCAACATCAGCCACTGTTTAGCATTACAACAGCACACTTGCTTCCATTTTTTGTACCACTCTTGCTCACATTAGTACAGGGGAGGAGAATTCAACAACTAACAATTAAAAAACAATCATATTCAAAATGTAAAGCTCACTCACTAATCTGTTCTATAGCCAGCTGGGTTGTATAACGATTAACATTCGATTGATCACTAGAGTATAGCCAATCTGATTAGCAATGTAGGTTTCACGTACAACGTAACTTCAGCTCTTATGTAATCCTTCATGATGAGAGCGACAAAAATGGTACATGAATCCGGTCATGTAGCATAAACACTCTTCAGCTCAACACTGTATGTTTTGTGTCCCAAATAGAACCCTATTACCTTTAAAGTGCCCTATTCAAAAGTAGCGCACTATTGGGAATAGGGTATCATTTGGGACGCATGTTGTTGTATATGAAATTGCATATAACAAACTATGTGCCAACAGTGTTTTAGGTACAGTAGTTCAGAGGAGACTGCAACATGTGTACAAATCAACAAGTTGAGCGTCTTTTGTAAAATGAGCAACATTTTCAAAACCTATTCAGATCATTTCAAATCCTTGTTATTATGATCATAATACTATAGCAATGAAAGCAGTGAGTAACTACAAAGGGACATGATCCAAACCTGTAGATGAGAAATCACACTGAACACATACAACAGAAATATGCATAATAATGACTTTGAAGTATACATCCGCCCTATGAATTACATCAAGAAAAATAACTATCCATCCGATGAATTACTGTTGCATTCTTTCATTTTTGTTTTAGCTGGATGTCTTTTCTAAACATGTTCAAAACAGTGCCTATTGTTCAGACCAGTAATTCATAATCCCCTGCTTTCCTATGACATTTAAGATGCGTCCCAAATGGCACCATATTCCCTTACGTGCATTACTTTTGTTCAGACCCCTATGGGCTCCCCTTACTTGTACAGTACAACAGGATGTTAAACATGCATGCTTAATGTACCAGAAGGGCTTCCATACCATAACACATTCTATCCACATTGATGTCCTGTGTAGTTGTGAAGTGCTGTGCCTCTGCTGGGAGGCTTGTGTGTGGTGGATAGCTATGCAGCACTTTGACAGGTGTCAATGGTTGGACGTGAGTGATAAGATGCAGTGTTACACATGGCACAGGGCCAGGAAATGATGTCTTACAACTCCTCCAGATTTCTCCTTCTCCCTCTGGGTGGCCAAACCACAACTCGTGCGCACACACACAAACACATACACACACACACACAATAGCCTGACACAAAGATATTTTCATAATCGTCAGGGGTTTTGCCATTACAGTAAAACTCATGTTATTCTCATCTGTACCTTTCACATGTTTTCAGAGTGGTTTCTCCCATTTGATACATTATTTGGAATTGATAACCTAGTATTCAAATAGGAACGAATACCATACAGATGTCTTACGGTAAATGGGTGTGATATTGGTTCCTTCCCAAATAGCGGACCCTATTACCTATTTAGTGCACTACTTTTCACCAGCGTCCATAGGGCTCTGGCCAGAAGTACTGCACTACATCAGAAATGGGCTTCCATTTGGGCACTGAGGATAGTTTCAACCTCTCGGGATGGTGAAGAGCTGTTCCACTCTCTGAAGAGCATTGGTTGGTCCCAACAACAGAATAAGAAAACAAGGGCAACAGAAACTCAATTGAGGGGCAGCCTGACTTAAGAATGGATTGACTAAGAGCAAAATAATGGAGGGAATGGAACAGAAATGCAAAACAGATTTACAGTACATCCTCAGAAAAGGGTGGATACAGTATGCACACAGCAATGACAGATTTGATATTTTTTCAGTGGTCATTGTTGTCGGTCATGTTGTTTTGCACTGTGAACAACAATCTCCATCTTATGCATTACGCTTCTGTTGTTGGGATCTATGTAGAAGAAGAATTCCTCTCATAAATCCGCCAGTATACTCTGGGACTGAGTTAGCAGTCTCATGATTGGGTGAGTTCACCCATTCCACACACTGGGTTGCCTGGGCTTCCTGTTCCTAAATGATGTACTAAGTCTGATTCAGGGTCCTCCTGGCTCTTTGCTGCAGTGCTTTTGGAGTGGATCTTGCCAATTTCCTCCAGAGCGCTTGCCAGAGAGTCCAGGTCACCAGTGTCTTGGTGTCGTGCCTCCCACAGGCTCAGTATGACCGCAGAGGGGCTCTGTTGCTTAAGAAAATATGACAGGTTTCTGTAGGGAGAAGGGGGGGGAACACTTTTGGTAGACAAAGTGGTCACAGCACACTTAGCAAAGTGAACAACACTGTTGTTTATAGATTTTTCGTCTCCTATGAGATACAACTCTGTGTTTCAGCACAGCACTCTTTCCACATCTCAACAGGGAGGGACTGACATGCAATGCTAGTAAGTGTGTATCTGAGAAATGACATACTAGACATGATAAGAGATTTCTTGAAATATCAACGTTAGTAAACTAGTCAACATTTGAGGGGGGAAAGGTCCATGTCACATTCGGACTGAATATGTACTGTAGGCCTATGATAAACACTCTGTAGTCCTATTGGGTCGTTTGGGGTATCAACTTGCAATGTGTGTATTACAGTAAGCCATTAGATCCAGTGGAGGGCAGTATTTCACTATAAAACATTGGTTTACCCGTCCCTGCCAAAAGCATCACCCTCTGTGAATGCAGTCATTTCTGTGCCATCAGACTCAATTAAAATCAGCTTAACATGATAAGATATAATGTGAGGACAGCTGATTGGGCTCATTTGGAAGCCCAAAAGTCTCAAATACCTTCTGCTGTTTGTTCAAGTAATCATTGAAACATTCAGTGAGACATGATAGACAGTTGGGCTACATCTCAAATGGCACCCTACTACCTATTTAGTACCATGGGGCCCTGGTCAAAAGTAGTGCACTACATTGGGAATAGGGGGGTATTTGGGATCACAGCCTTGGACACTCACCTATCTAGATGGAGTTTCTGGGCTAAGAGCTGCCAGTCCTTGCCCTTGGCATTGGCAGTGTCAAAGGTGGCACATATCCTCTGGCGGATGGAGAGGGGAATTTTGAAGGCTTTGGGCCCTGCCTGTGAGGTGACGGTGCAGTCCGTCTGGGTAAAAAATGGGACTGACTCCTTCTTGCTCTACAGGGGAAAAACAGAGCCAAAACACAATGTCACAGGAGTCAAGTATAATTAAAAAACTATTTTATTTAACAAAAAGACTGTTAGGATACACAGGGCCATCAATAAGTCAGCTCTCATTGATAGCATCTAGCTACCCTCGGTTTTAAAAAGAAGCATAGGATGCATCCCAAATGGCAACCTATTCCCTATATATTTCACTACTTTTGACCAGAGCCCTATGGGCCTTGGTCAAAAGTTGTACACCACAGGGAATAGGGAGAAACAACCACTGCAGACTCCTGAGAACAGGATGTTCAGCTAGTGACAGCAGAGGACACTGACTTCACTAAGGTTAAATAAAGGTTGTGTGGATTGTGGAAGTAAAATGTCATTCACACACGGAGAGCCAGGCTCACCTCCGCCACGGACGTATAGACCTGCAGAATCTGCTCATGACCTTTGACCTGGCGCACGCTGATCTTGCAGGAGAGCTGGGTGGTGGTGGGGCTGTTTCTCTCCAGGGAGAAGGCACAGTGCAGGGGCTTCTGATTGCTGCACCACACTTGGGAAAAGGAGAATTCCTGCAGCCAGGCACACAAAGAGAGAATTATGTATGGAAGTAAGCATTTGTACTGGGGGGGTTCAATTCCGACTTAATTCTGATAATGGATGTCGGATCGCGGGCTAAATATTACACACAATATCCGAGACCGAGGGAATGACGAACGGGAAAATTATTGCCTTTGATGTTTAATACATTTCAGCAGTGGGCACCTCTGTAGGGAAATCCGTGACCTCCTGCACGCTTCCATCTTCCATCTCTGCATAATAAAGTCACCAGTAAACAAGTCACAGTGATGGGCTACCTCCCAAATGGAACCCTATCCCCTATATAGTGCACTACTTATCCTCTACAGGATGGGTGTCCCTAAACTGGGATGGTTGTTGCTAACGTGCACTAATGTGACTAGAATGACGTTGGTATACAACAGCCAACTTTCCGGGATATAGACATGTCTTATATGGGCAGAGAGCTTAAATTCTTGTTACTCTAACTGCAGTGTCCAATTAACAGTAGCTATTACAGTGGAAAAATACCATGTTATTGTTTGAGGAGAGTGCACAACAACAACAAAAACTTTTATCACGGCAACTGGTTTGATACAATCACCTCTGAAGGTAAAGCATGTGCTTACATTCAGTAATCTTGCTCTGAGTTGTCATCCTGAGGGTCCCAGAGATAAAATGTAGCATAGTTTTGTTTGATAAAATCTATTTTTATGTTCAAATGTAGGAACTGGGGTCTACAGTTTGACCCCACTACTGTCTCTGGCTCCACACCCACCCCGCCAGGCCATCTAGATGTGTGATAGTTAGTGTATAAGCTAATGATCCACCATGTATGACATTCCTGGGAGTGTGTAAACCGAATTTTTTTATTACCATAGCATTTTTGTATGTTCTCTATAGTTATGTACTTGAAAATATATCAATTGACCAAACTCCTGGCAGACTTGATACAAAATATTATGCAGTAATGTAATTCTTCACTGGATCAGCCTGAAACTTTGCAAACACACTGCTGCCATCAGAATTACACCTAGACTCCAATCAATGTATGGCCTTTCTCTTGCATTTCAAAGATGATGAAAAAAAATATTTTTTTGTTTGTATTATCTTTTACCAGATCTAATGTGCTATATTATCCTACATTTATTTCACATTTGCACAAATGGTATCAATAATATGCAGGGTACCCTAGTGGGGCGGCAGGGTAGCCTAGTGGTTAGAGCGTTGGACTAGTAACCGGAAGGTTGCAAGTTCAAACCCCCGAGCTGACAAGGTGTCGTTCTGCCCCTGAACAGGCAACCCACTGTTCCTAGGCAGTCATTGAAAATAAGAATTTGTTCTTAACTGACTTGCCTAGTTAAATTTATAAAAAAATCATTGCTTCAGGTCCTGAGCTGCAGGCAGTTTGACTTGGGTGTCATTTTAGGTGAAAATTGAAAAAAAGAGTATGATCCCAGTGGGCTCTGGTCAAAAGTAGTGCACTATATAGGGAACAGGGTGCCATTTGATATGTAACCATGGCAATAGGGACACTAGCAACAAAAAAAAAACGAGTCTAGTGTGCCTAAAGAGAACTTAACCCCTTAGCTTTGATCATCTGATCTTCCCCGATGTGGGATGGATGTGTCAGATAATGGTGCACAGGGGAATGATGGACGTGGAGAGGCCAGGTACTCTAGCAGTAAAATAAAAAATGAAAAAGCTAACTTGATGTATGGTCCAGGCAAGAGCCATTACTCTCCAACTGCCCTTTGAAAGGGGGAGGTTCATAGAGGCAGTCTCCTTCCAAAGATCATCATAAATAAGCCAAGAGGAGGTGTCTGTCTGACGGTCTGTGTGAGACACGCTACCCTACTTCCTCACCCCTCACAGATGTATGGGGGCAATGCAGTGTGCACACACAGTTACCAATAAAGGTAAACAACCTCCTGTAAGAATGGCAGTCTGGTTGTAACCAAACATTTTGTTAACCATCTGGCAATTAATAACACATACAACTTTCTATCAGTGGTGTAAAGTACTTTTTAAAAAATACTTTAAAATACTAATTCAGTGGTTTTTGGGGGTATCTGGTCTTTATTATTTATATTTTTGACAACTGTTACTTCACTACATTCCTAAAAAATAGATATATGTTTCACCATACATTTTCCCTGACACCCAAAAGTACTCATTACATGTTGAATGCCTCTGATCTGGTGGACTCACTAAACACAAATGCACCGTATGTAAATGTTGTGTGTTGGAGTGTACCCCTGGCAATCCATATATTTATAAAACAATAAAATGGTGCCATCTGCTTTGCTTAATATAAGGAATTTCAAATAATGTATACTTTTACTCTTATTTTAGAAATTACATTTACTTTTGATACTTAAGTATATTTAGAACCAAATACTTTTACTCTAGTAGTATTTTACTGGGTGGCTTTCACTTTTACTTGAATAACTTTCTATTTAAGGTATCTATACTTTTACTCAAGTATAACAATTGGGTACTTTTTCCACCACTGCTTTCTATGCTAAGATTTGCAGTTTCTGAAAGTCTTTAGTGCTCAACACTTTAGGGTAAGGCAGAACAAGATAATGTCCCTATCTGGAAGTACCAAACAGTCTACATTTGTACGCCAAGAGAGCTTTAACAATACCTGACATCTGGTAAAGAGTTTGAAGTTCCAGTTTCAACAGTTTCTGAAATGATTCAGTGCGAAACGCTTTAGAGTAAGGCAGAAGTCGATAATGTCTTACAGTGTCTAGTTCTGATTAGACTGACACAATTCTTCCTGAAACTTACAACTGACACAAGTCCTGCTAAGACAGAGACGGTCATAACATGTACATCATAACGTCTACATCTCTAAGTAGTTAAAGTCTAAAACAGTTACCTGGCACGTAGTAAAGGGTTTGATGCTCCATAGAAATTGTGGGACATCCTGGATGTAGACCTGGAGGCTGAAGGTGTTCCCTCTGAAAGGCAGCATCTTAGGTTCCTCCAGGAGCTGTCCTCCTCTACTGGTCTCTGTGGCCACCACTCCCTGGAGGGAGTGAGGGACCGGAGAGTCAGTCGGCCAGTTCTCTTTATCACCACAGTTCACTTCTGCTTCCAACCACAAATCCTCACAAAACCTGATCATTTTCTAAAGTCAAGAGAAATTACATGAAATACTAGAAAACAATTCTCATTAGTAGCCAGCTATATTAAATATGGAACCACAATACAAGATTGAAGTCTCAATTTAATGCATTGGATGAGCATGTATCGGCTAACATCCATCCCCAAAATTGTATTTGAAATGATGAAAGTGCCTTTTGATTTGAGGCTGTAAGGTATTCATCTGTCACCATTGTTCTGCTCCTGTGGGACGTTTAATGTATGAGCGGTCTATTCTCAGACATCTCACTGCCAAAGAGAAGCGACAAAAGAAACAGAGGGATGACTAACACCATGCCACGCTGACTGCTTGTGACTGTTTGTTTGCATTTGTGTTAGGGCTGTGACGGTCATGGAATTTTGGATGACGGTAATTGGCCAGCCAAATGACTGCAGTCTCCGTAATAGCAAATAAACATCTATACAGTGAATTCTGAAAGTATTCAGACCCCTCGACTTTTGCTACATTTTGTTACGTTACAGCCTTATTCTAAAATTGTACAAATATTTTTTTTTCCCCTCATCAATCTACACTCAAAACCCCATAATGACAAAGCAAAAACTGGTTTTTTAGACATTTTGCAAAAATGAGCTCAGGTGCATCCTGTTTCCATTGATCATCCTTGTGATGTTTCTACAACTTGATTGGAGTCCACCTGTGGTAAATTCAATTGATTGGACATTATTTGGAAAGGCACACACCTGTCTATGTAAGGTCCCACAGTTGACGGTGAATGTCAGAGCAAAAACTATGCCATGAGGTTGAAGGAATTGTCAGAGAGCTTTGAGACAGGATAGTGGATAGTACAGATCTGGGGAAGGGTACCAAAACATTTCTGCAGCATTGAAGGTCCCCAAGAATACAGTGGCCTCCATCATTCTTAAATGGAAGAAGTTTGGAGATCTGGCCACTCGGCCAAACTGAGCGATCTGGGGAGAAGGGCCTTGGTCAGGGAGGTGACCAAGAACCTGATGGTCACTCTGACAGAGCTCCAGAGTTCCTCTGTGGAGATGAGAGAACCTTCCAGAAGGACAACCATCTCTGCAGCACTCCACCAATCAGGACTTTATGGTGGAGTGGCCAGATGGTATCCACACCTCAGTAAAAGGCGCATGACAGCCCGCTTGGAGTTTGCCAAAAGGCACCTAAAGGACTCAGACAATGAGAAACAAGATTCTCTGGTCTGATGAAACCAAGATTTAACTCGTCACGGTTAAGCATGGTGGTGGAAGCATTATGCTGTGGGGATGTTTTTCAGCGGCAGGGACTGGGAGATTAGCCAGGATCGAGGCAAAATGAATGGAGCAAAGTACAGGGAGATCCTTGACGAAACCCTGATCCAGAGCACTCAGGACCTCAGACCCTAAGCACACAGCCAACACAATGCAGGAGTGGCTTCGGGACAAGTCTCTGAATGTCCTTGAGTGGCCCAGCCAGAGCCCAGACTTGAACCCAATCTAACATCTCTGGAGAGACCTGAAAATAGTTGTGCAGCAACACTCCCCAGCCAACCTGACAGAGCTTGAGAGGATCTGCAGAGAAGAATGGGAGAAACTCCCCAAATACAGGTGTGCCAAGCTTGCAGCATCATACCCAAGAAGACTCGAGGCAGTAATTGCTGCCAAATATGCTTCAACAAAGTACTGAGTAAAGGGTCTGAGTACTTATGTAAATGTGATATTTTCAGGCTTTTTTTTTTTTCTTAGCAAAAATTTCAAAAAGCCTGTTTTTGCTTTGTCGTTATTGGGTAGTGTGTAGATTGATGAGGAAGAAAGAAAAAAAAATCAATTTTAGAATAAGGCTGTAACGTCACAAAATGTGGAAAAAGTCAAGGGGTCTGAATACTTTGATATTTTTTCAGTGGTCATTGTTGTCGGTCATGTTGTTTTGCACTGTGAAACGAGACGTTTTACTCCGTTCAAAATCTGTCCATGAAAATAAGTAAGTATTATTTTTTGTGTTGAGGCCAATGAGTGTCGAATTTGGTCAACAGAAAAATTATTATTTGCTAAGTGAGGCTTATTTGATCGAATAGAATTTAGGTTGTTGCGAATGCACTGATATACATGGCATATCGGCAACTTACCCAAAAACAACTTTATATCGGAGTTGTGCCTGCTGTCATGACATAGATAGAGGACTCATCATGGATATAACTCATTTTAGCATGGATATTACAATTGAGGGCTTCCACAATTTTAAAGAGTTGGGACTTGTGAGCTAACAGCCAATGAGCTGGGAGAAAACAGCCAATGAAGAACAAGAAAATTGACAAATTTAAAATGGAGATAGCCTCAATGGCGCTGTCCATGCTGTCACAGACACTATAATGGCACAGACAAGCATTTTGCTACACTCACAATAACATCTGCTAACCATGTGTCTGTGACCAATATAATTTGATACAAAGATACAAAGATTAGTCCTCTATTTATCTTGGCCTGTTCTTCATACTCATATCTGTGCTCTCATTTGCTAGAATGGTCCCACCTGATCTCACCTCCTCCCGCCTCCCGTCTTTGAGGACATGCATTTCCATTGTTAGAGTGGTCACTTGACTATCTTGTCAATCTAATAGAACATCTTTGACCCATAGGAGCAAAGCAGGAAGCACAGTACAAGCAGGAAGTAAAAGCAGGAAGTGTACCCATCAATATGTGCTGTGATTTGTTGATTCAACTCAAGTGACATTACAAAAAAATACATTCCATTACATGAGCCACATCAGTTATCATTTGAATTAACATTTAATCCTATCCGATCAGATAACCTGATCTGCAGGACGAAAGTTTTCTATTAAAATCCAATTAAAATCCATAAAATAATTTTTAGGATACATTATGGCCATTTTCTTTGACCTTTTGAGAAATAACACCCTTTCAATGCTACATTTCCTCTTCCCATTCCATTAATATCAGCATTGCTTGAGCAAATGGTATTCCTCTGTAATTCTGTAATCTGTATTCCCTATGCAGACTAGGTTGTGTGCTAGCCCCATCCTCATATTTTATGGCAACTGAAGCCAGAGTAAGAGCTACATTTGGGTACATTTTGCACTGAAATGACATCCTTAATATTATTATCAGGAGCATCCTGTTGATCTAAATCTAGGATATGACCGGTGATTGACTCTGTCCGTCTATAGCCAGAACTTGAACAACATGAAGCAGAGTGAGTGTGATTGTAGCCGACAGAGACCCAGAGGACAGAGGGGGCTGGCATCTGCTCGGCAGGCTGCGCTGGGGACGGATTCATAAACCAAATCCAAAAAGCATTTTAAACCCAGCTGTCAGTGACTTCTGGTAAATCACAGGAACACAAGCAGGGGCTGAGTCACTCCTGAGGCCTATTCTGTTCTGATCACTTCTGTTGTGCTTTATGTCTCTTGGGTGAACTGAGGCAGTTGATTTCCCTGATGCTAGATGATGAGATATCAATACAGACATTCACATGCTTTATTGAATTATATGACCGAATGATTGGAAGGCTAACCCGTAAATATCCATGTTTGTGAGGGACTTGATTCTCTTCTATCATCTGCCGCCTAAGCACTGCCATCAATACTGCGATTCAGATGATTGCCCAAGAGCAAACTGCAATCAATGAAAAGAATGAACCAAGCAAAGGAAAACAACGTGTGCGTATGCATTATGCAACCACCAGGAAATACACCTATTATTCAACAGTATTTCTTATATTCCACTGCTGACAAACAGGCATTGCGTGACAAAAATGGATGAGAATGACCTAATCTCAAATTGACCCCTAATAGCTCTACCTTGGAAGATCCCCATATTGCTTATACCAATCAAATCCTCTCAGATCTCCACAAATGCATAGGGCATATGGGACGATTTATGGTGCAGAGCACCTTCCTGTTTACCTGAAAGGCGTATGGCGTGTCGTCCACACAGTACACTCGGAGGCTGTAGTGCATGGGTGTGGCCCCCATGCTGCCAAACACTGCTAGCTTCAGCCTCTTCACGGCTGCCTGAGTGAGTGGTTCACCAACCAGGGCGTAGGAGCCAGGCTGGTCCAGCAGCAGGTGGCAGCTACTGGAGTCCATCAGGCAGTAACAGAATGTTGACTCATCCTCTACTGACATCACTTCCTGTGACAGGGAACACAGAACACAGGCCGGTTGGCAACAGAGGATGATAAGACAATTGCATGAAGCATCATTACATTTGATTACATTGAGAAGAAATACTATAATTATGCAATTGTGCTATGTGTGGATGTGTATTTGTTCAGCATCTTTTATAGTGTTGTGTCATCATGGGAGCATTTAAATGTTTGGTTCAATGAATATAATTGAAGTGCTTTTATAAATGGGTTTCCGAGGTAGATGAGATGGTAACATCTCAGAACACAGATCAGTCATCATGAACAACAGCAGTAGTTGAGAAATCCCTTTTATTATTTTAATCTACAATAATGAAATCAGTCGTTTTTATCATCCCAGCCAGCTACCATAATTATATCCCACATTATCTCCCTCTAAAACAGCTGTGTTCACTTCAAATAAAATAAAAAACAGCGAGAAAATTGGAGACATACAAAGCTATATCATTTACACAAATGAGAAGTAATGAAGGGCCAAGGAAGGCGTGATGGTTAGTAGCTACCAATTTCGCTGTCTCTTGTTATTGCGTGTTGAACCTTTGGTCGCAGAGTCGGTTAATGAGATTCAAGGCTTAGCTACAGTATGTCAATTACACACCTGTACCATCCTCAGCTAGAATGACCTCCAGGAAGTCTGCAGGGTATGAAATCTGCAGCGGTGAATGTTGTATATCCAAGAGAGATTATAGACTCTGTCCCAAATGACACCATAGGGCTCTGGTCAAAAGTAGTGCACTACATGTGAATAGCTATTTGGGATATACCCATAGAAAAGGGCAAGAGACAAAAATGGTGTATATGAATGGTGGGGTCAGGAGGCAGCCCGTAATTGAGACAAAGATCCCTGCCACCCATTCCCATTGTTTCCTTGCCTGGGGTAAGCAAGCCAGTGATACATGCAAGGACTGCTACAACCTCTTGTATAGTTAATTGCCTTACATAGGGCACACAGCCCACTCCCATTGGTTGTAACAGCATTATATAGGACAGAGTGGGTGCAGGACCAAATCCAGAGGCTGCTAATATTCTAAATAACAACCCTGTTTTAATCACCGACACCACATAGCATAACAGCCGGGGGCAGAACTACAATATTCATTATTCTGACCCCCTGTTCAGTCTGCCAAAACGTGGTCAGATGTACAATTATATTACTGCCTGCCTGGAAATGCTCTTAATTATTTTATTTTACACTTGTTTTGTTCAAAAACACATTTTCATGAACAAATAATTCTAAGTGAGGGAGGGCATTGCCTACAGAGCCTCTGGGTTGTGTATTAACCTCTTGGGAATGTACAATAAGTTATAGATTGTAGAAAGCTCTTTTTTAGACAACAAAATAATATTAGACATTCCGAAGGCGAACAGTACACACGGGGAAAAAAAACAAGAATGCTGAAATATCTCAACTAAGCCTACTACTAGCAACTTTGCATGAGAAGAAACAAACACTATGGCTTTAGGGTGTAGGCCATAGTATCTTAACAACGGTGTTGAGAAATACAAAAGGTAACAAACCAAGGTCTAACAATTACTGAAAAAGCCAGTGAGTGGCAGGTAGGCTGATTCACGTGTCTGTTTAGTGAACATGTCCTGAGAAGTGGGAGGTGTTTAGAAAGCAGGGCAGGCAGTGGCATCACAAATGGCACCCTATTCCCTATATAGTGCACTACTTTTGACCAGGGCCCATAGTTAAAAATAGTGCACTACATAGGGAAAAGGGTGCCATTTGGGACACATTCGGCGAGTCCAGGTCAGATGGGAGGCCATTTCCATGACTCTTCCCCTGATTGCCTCACGTCCACACCCATTTCAGTATGTCCATCCAGAATCCACCAATCGATACTTCCGATGTCTAATGGGCCCTTTTGCCCTGTCGTTACCCCGTCTGACTGACACAAGCAATGTGTTTTCTCTGCTATTACATGCTGTAATTGTTGTGTTTTTTCTCCAGCGCTCTCAATGTTATTCCCCTCAGGCAGGCTGTTGTTCCCCTAAAGCAGGCTGTTGGATCCACAGTGACCGTAAGCCTTTGAGTTAGTCACAAATGGCACCCTATTCCCTATTAAAGTGCAGTACTTTTGACCAGATCCCTATGGGCCCTGGTCAAAAGTAGTGCACTATGTAGGAATTGAGTGCAGTTTGGGACGCTTCCTTTAGCAATGCCCTGCTCCACACCCTATGCTCTCAATAGCCTTTTCACACTTTAGACACACACATCTCAACAGGCACATCACAAATAGGCTCGCTGGAACATTGTCCCTCCCAAAAGAGAGATACAGAGGTCAGGAAATTAAAAGAGCTGATGGAACAAACTGTGTTGAGGTGTCAAGGGAAAATACAACCTCTATCAGGGAATATCTTTGACCAGTTGAAAACACACAGGGTTATAGAAGAAAAAATAAACAATAACATAGGGCCTACCCAAAATAAAAAATACTATAATGTATACTATGGTAGGAACACTATGGTATTCACTGCAGTGTTATTTCAGACTTTACTGTAGTATTCACTGTTGTGTCTGAAGTGTGAAAAGGCTATTGAGGGCAAAGGGTGCGGAGCAGGGCATTGCTCAAGGATGCATCCCAAATGGCACTTAATTCATACATATGGGCCCTGGTCAAAAGTAGTGCACTTTTTAGGGAATAGTATACTGTAGTATTTACTGTACAGTATACTACAGTCTGCAAAAAAACATTACTGTAGTATTTCCCAAACAGTTTTTGATTTTTGATTTATTATCTTTGACTTAAAACTGGGGGGCTTTCTCCTAGAGGAAACCTACTGGAGAAATACTAAAAGAGCACATTTTCGGGTAGTTCAGTTTCAGCTCTTTCTATAACCTGTAGGAAACACAATATATGGTCTATACTTGGCATGTGGGTTTCTCATTTAAAGATGGCACAAATTGCAGTATGGGGGAGGGGGATGGGCAGGGTATATGCAAATGAAATACAGAAGTATTTACTATAGTAAAGAAAATGTTTTGCATACATTTCTGTATTATTTAATGGTGTTTTTTGTCGATAATACTAGTATTTACTATAGTATTCTACAGTATACCACACAATTATATACTAAGTACTACACATGATCGAGGTAGTATTCTATAGTAAACTGTAGTATTTTCTTATGTGGGTGGACTCGGTCCTGGACTAAAAAATGCAATCTGTGTCTGAGTAACCGGCCCAGAGAGCACAGAGGTTATGGTTAAAGGGGCTTCTCTTACCTCCCAACTGTTGTCCTGTGTTTTCCTCTTCAGTTGGATGTTCCAGTTCTCAGTGTCAACCTCTGCACAGTGAGCTATCGTCATAGCAACAGGACTGGAGAGGTCTAGGCCTCGAGGACCATAGGTGACCTCTGGTCCTAGTAGGATCTCACAGCCTTCCTCCGTCTGGAAACTGAAAAACACTAATTGTCGTTGGTTCATTCTGAAAAGACGCTATTCAACTAACTGTAGCTACAGGTATAATGTATTTGATAAAATGTGGTCAAATATTGAATGGAGGGGGGGCCTTCCGGGTCTAAGGCACTGGGTTCGAGCTCAGGCTCTGCTGCAGCCGGCCCGCGACCGGGAGGCTCATGGGGCGACGTACAATTGGCCCAGCATCGTCTGGGTTAGGGAGGGTTTGGCCGGCAGGGATATCCTTGTCTCATGTCTACGGCGTTTCTTCCGACACATAGGTGCGGCTGGCTTCCGGGTTGGATGTGCGTTGTGTCAAGAAGCAGTGTGGCTTGGTTGGGTTGTGTTTCGGAGGACACATGGCTCTTGACCTTCGCCTCTCCCGAGTCCGTATGGGAGTTGCAGAGACGAGACAAGACCGTAACTACTACCAATTGGAAACCATGAAATTGGGGAGAAAAAGGGGTAAAATAATACAAATTTAAACATAAAATAAAATATATATATATATATATAATAAATAAAAATAAAAATATATTTAATGGGTTTGCAAATTCAAGGTACTACTAAACGAACATCGTTTAGTAGTACATCGTTATAAGACTAAAAACAACTGAAATGCTAATTCTACATAATCGACTTAAGACATGAATCTATTCCCCATGCAAAACGGACATATTTTAGATCGTGTATGTTAAGGGCTTGAGTGTGGACCAATAATAGTCTTATAAAGGGATCTGTGTGCCGGTCGGTCGATGATGAATTTGCATATTCATCAGCCTTGTGTTTATCATCTTGGAGTCATTATCTTTCCATCGCTCCTTGTGGTGGTGCTGCATGAAACCAAAGCAATTCATGAAGGAAAACGAATGAGGGCGGTGGACAGTCATGCAAATTCACAAACAGCATAAAGACACAGAGAGCAGCCTGCAGGTGTTTGGTTCCCGGATTCCCTGCTAGAGACAGAGTCATAAAGTCAGAATATGATTTACCTTAAAAACGGATGGCGTATTCATTAAAAAAGGGCTGACAATAAATAGCATCTTCAGGTTGTGTTGCCAGGGGGGGTAGGAAGGGTAGGCGGTTGTTTGAAAAGGCCAAGGAAGATCAAGGCAGTGCAGCGAAACGCCTTCGCAAAGCTCTCTAAGCTCATATCAGTCATCAAAGATCTGAGAACTGTGAATTGTCAAGATTTCCTCCACTGAATAAAAACTGATTTAGGCTATATCCAGATCCTTGAGTGATTGAGCGAGTGAGTGAGGTGGAAAGTTCACCGCGTCAAGATGCAGTGTGACTTTAAACAAATAACCCAAGGCATAAACAATGACAGAAATAATATTGTGGCAGATGAAAACTTGATTATTTCAGTAAGATTGCCACATACAGTACCAGTCAAACGTTTGGACACGCCTACTCATGCAAGGGTTTTTCTTTATTTGTACTATTTTCTACATTGTACAATAATAGCAAAGACATCAAAACTATGAAATAACACATATGGAATGATGTAGTAACCAAAAAAAAGTGATTTAACAAATCAAAATATATTTTATATTTTTCAAAGTAGCCACCTATTACAGTACCTTGATGACAGCTTTGGAGGTGTTTCCAAAGCTGTCCTTGATGACACCTTAGGTGTGTCCAAACTTTTGACTGGTAATGTGCTCTAGTGTGGATTGCCCAACAATGGTTAAGATCTTTCATGATTCACTTCTCACAGTCAATGTATACTGTACAATACAGACACCTTTCAGACTTCCCAAACATTTTCAACATCTGAACCAGTCAGTACATCTATTCATAAAACATAATATATATGTTTCATTTCATTGACTTTCAGTTACATGATTGTGAATACGCTAGTAAAATACACTAATAAATAGCAATAAAATATGTGATTGCATATTCAGTGCTGATGATGACTATTTCTATTCATATAACCTTCACCTCACAAAGTTAACCTGTTTTATACAGATGAGAGCTCACTGCTCACGTCAATCACCGTGCTGTTTTAATAGTAGCCCTGGCTGGTTTTTGAATGGTCCAGCGAGAGTTCTGATGATCCTTTAGTCAACAACGAAGAGCCTGATCACACATTCAATGGCAAGAGTAGCTAAGCAAGGAACAGATTAGCTGGACTTTAAGTAGCTGCCTACCACTTATGACTGAGAGGAGTCTAGAAGCAGCAGCACCTAAAAGAAGAAGTGCCTCTGGCTCTTATCCTGGCTGAGTCCAAAATGGTACCCTCTTCTGTTTATAGTGCACTACTTTTGACCAGGGCCCATAAGGCTCTGGTCAAAAGTCGTTTGCTATATAGGGAATGGGGTGCCATTTGGGACGGACCCCTCTCTTTTTCAATTCCACTTGTCATCATCATGAAGGGTCCTGTACCAACGTACGGCTCGGCTTCCTCCCTGGCCCTAGATGAGGTGCATTACTCAAAGTGACTGATGACTCACTCTTCAGGGACTGGGGAGCCATGCAAAGTGGCCTATTGGGCCACGACGCCACAGAGAGAGCGGAGGCAGCGTGGGGCTTAATAAATGCACACATTAACATGCTCCATTAGCTTCACCTTTATTTGCTTGTACTCTCCTACCTGCCTGTCCAACTGGGTTTTTGTCCATTTTTTAAGGCGACGCATAGGCACATGTTATGGGCAGAGAATGGGGACATTCATCACATTGGTACCGAAGAGTGAAAGCTGTACGTTATGGACTACAATTGGCTGCACATACCAAGCTATGATTTAATGTTTCATCTTTCCCTTTTAGCCTCTCTCTTTCTCGAATAAAGAAATGTATACAGTTAAATTAAACAAACATTTACATTACTAAATGACATCTTTGAAGTATTTGTTTTACTCATGAGCTCAAGAGAATGAGGGATACTAAGATATAAACTGGACAACCATATGTTCTCCCTGTGGCATTCAAAATTAATGCTATGTTGAAACCATTACAATAGTTCCTGCCAGAGACAGTCAGTGACATCCCACCTGCAGATCGAATGGACAAATGACCCGAGGGGGCTTAGGAGAGCTCACAAATCTTTCCAAAATGGCACTCTATTCGCTATATACAGTAGTGAGACTACTTTTGTCCAGAGTCTTATGGGTCTTGGTCAAAAGTAGTCTCACTATAACGGGAAAGGGGGCACAGCCACAGTCTGTCCCTGTGGGGTGTTATTGAGGCTAACTAGAAGGTACAGTGGCCGGGCGGGGGAGCCATGTCATCCTCAAGTGGGTGAGATGTATTGCACAGCCCGGCCATGACCGCATTCCCACACCATCTTGGCAGAGCCAAACAGAAAACACCTGGCATCCAGAACTTCAGCAAAGAACATTTCGAATGTAGGTCCAAACAGGTGGCTCTAGCTTTGAAATACCAACAGATCTTTTTTTTTTGTTAGACCAACACCAACTCAAACTCCACACATCAAAACTTTACCTATTTGAAGTAAGCTAGACTAAATGAATCAAGACTACATTGAGAATAAACCCACATTGCTCCACATGAGCTGCAATTTCTTTGTTGCACATGAGAGATCAAAGCTGGAATATCACCTGCGAGGTCACAGTGGAAATGATCAGCCTGATCTTGCCACCTAAATGATTCGTGTAGAGAGTGCTAGATAATCTGTGGTGCTCGCTGGGGCCATCTGCCAGAGACCTCCGTATTTATAACGTTTTTAACTCATGAGGCTAAAACAGGTGAGGAAGGGTGAACAAGTAGCATTGTTCAGCTGATAAAGAATGGTAAGGCTTGATGATGAAAGATGAGGAAGTAGAGAGCGACTGACATACAGATAGATGGTCATGAGATCTGCTCTCACCTGGACTCTCCCTGATTTATCACCATGCACATCTCCCAGGAAGTGTCCTCAGTGATCGCACCATGGGGAACCAGCAGGCTGACTCCTGCAAGACACAACAACAGAGTCAACAACGATAACAACAAAACACTAAAGACATCTTTGAGATGCCTGTATATACTGTAGTTGAGCATAACACGGATTCCTTCTATACTGAACACAAATATAAACGGAACATGCAACAATTACAAAACGATATTAAGTTACAGTTCATATAAGGAAAGCATTCAATTGAAAGAAGGAAATGAGGCCCTAATCTATGGATTTCACATGACTGGGTAGGGGGGCAGCCATGGATGGGCCTGGGAGGGCATAGGGCCACCCACTTGAGAGAAAGGACTAGCCACTGGGGAGCCAGGCCCTGCCAATCAGAATTTGTTTTCCCCCCACAAAAGGGCTTTATTACAGACAGAAATACTCTTCAGTTTCATCAGCTATACAGGTGGCTGGTCTCAGACGATCCCGCAGATGATGTAGCCGGATGTGAAAGTCCTGGACTGCCATGGTTACACATTGTATGCGGTTGAGGCCGGTTGGATGCCACATTCTCTAAAACAATGTTGGAGGTGGCTTATGGTAGAGAAATTAATATTCAATTCTCTGGCAACAGCTCTGGTGGAAATTCCTGCAGTCAGCATGCCAATTACACACTCCCTCAAAACTTGAGACATCTGTGGGATTGTGTTGTATGACAAAACAGCACTTTTTAGAGTGGCCTTTTATTGTCCACAGCACAAGGTGCACTTGTGTAATGATCATGCTGTTTAATCAGCTTCTTGATATGGCACACTTGTCAGGTGGATTGATTATCTTCATATGGCTGCAGGGGCAGTATTGAGTAGCTTGGATGAAAAGGTGCCCATTGTAAACAGCCAGCTTCTCAGTCTCAGTTGCTAATATATGCATATTATTATTAGTATTGAATAGAAAACACAAAAGTTTCCAAAACTGTCAAAATATTGTCTGTGAGTATAACAGAACTGATATTGCAGGCGAAACCCTGAGGAAAATCAAAACAGGAAGTGGCTTCTATTTTGAAAACTCCATGTTCCATAGCCTCCCTTTGCTGGATTTAAAGGGATATGAACCAGATTCTTCAGACATAGTTTCAGGCTTTTATTTTGAAAAATGAGCCAGAACGATAACATTGCGTCAAGTGGTCACATGAGTTTTGCTCGCGCAACAGCATTTGGGCAGCCATTGCTTTTCCCTCTCCTACTGTGAAAGACATTTGCGGTTGATATATTATCGATTATATATTTTGAAAACAACCTGAGGATTGATTATAAAACATGTTTCTGTGGACCTTATGGAAACTATTTGGAATTTTCGTCTGCGTTGTCGTGACCGCTCTTTCCTGTGGATTTCTGAACATAACGCGACAAACAAACGTAGGTATTTTGGATATAGAAATAATCTTTATGGAACAAAAGGAACATTTGTTGTGTAACTGGGAGTCTCGTGAGTGAAAACATCTGAAGATCATCAAAGGTAAACAATTAATTTGATTGCTTTTCTGATTTTCATGACCAAGCTTCCTGATGCTAAGTGTACTTACTGTTCTGTCGTGCGATCGATAAACTTACAAACGCTTGGATTACTTTCGCTGTAAAGCATCATTTCAAAATCTGACACGACAGGTGGATTAACAAAAGGCTAAACTGTGTTTTCCTATATTGCACTTGTGATTTCATGAATATAAATATTCGTAGTAATATTTATTGAATGTAGCGCTATGCTATTCAGCGGTTGTTGATGACACAGCCATAACAGGGGTATAAGCAAATTTGTGCACACATTTTTCGTGCTTATGGAAAATTTCTGGGCTCTTTTATTTCAGCTCATGAAACACGGGAACAACACTTTACATGTGCCTTGCTAAACTATTCTGACCCCTTGGAGTTCTTCAGATTTTATTGTGTTACAAAGTGGGATTAAAATGAATTTAATGGTCATGTTTTGTCAAGAATCTATCAATAAAATGAACATCCTTATTTCCTTATTATACATCCTTATTAACTAAAATATACTAAAATATACTGTAGTTGTCGCATAAGTATTCACCCCCTTTATTAAGGCAAGCCTAATTAGTTTAGAAGTAAACGTTAGCTAAGCAAATCACATAAATTACATGGGGTTGACATGATTTTTGAATGAACCCTTTCTCTGTCCCCCATACATAAAACATCTGTAAGGTCCCTCAGTCAAGTATTGAATTTTAAGCACAGATTCAACTACAAAGACCAGGGAGTTTTTAGAATGCCTCAAAGAAGGGCAGTGATTGGTAGATGTGTAACAATAACAAATCAGGCATTAAATATCTCTTTAAGCATGGTCAAGTAAATAATTATGCTGCAGTGCTTGAGGCGTCCCTACAGATCCGGGTTTAATCCCAGGCTGTGTCACTACCATCTGTGACCCGGGAGTCCCATAGGGCGGCGCACAATTTGCCCACCGTCGTCCGGGCTAGGGGAGGGTTTGGCTGCGGGGGACTTTAGTTGGCTCATCGCACTCTAGTGACTCCTTTGTGGCGGGTCGGGCACCTGCAGGCTGCTTCGGTCGTCAGTTGAACGGTGTTTCCTCCGACACAACAGTGTGGCTGGCTTCCGGGTTAAGCGGGCGGGTGTTAAGAAGTGCGGTTTGGCGGGTCATGTTTCAGAGGATGAATGACTCGACCTTCGCCTCTCCCGAGCCCATTGGGAAGTTGCAGCGATGAGACAAGATCGTAATTGGATCGCAATTGAATATCACAAAATACATCCCAGACACATCAAAGACACAGTCATCCTTCTGAACTGAGCTGTAGGACAGGAATGAAACTGCTCAGGGATGTTACCTCGAGGCCAATGGTGATTTTAAAGGGTTCGATGGCTGTGAAAACTGAGGATGGATCAAAATGATTGTAGTGACTCACAATAATGACCCTAATGACAGAGTGAAAAGAAGAATATAAATAAATATACAGAATAAAAATATTCCAAAACATGCATCTTGTATGAAAAAGGCACTATAGGAATACTGAGAGAAAAAAGAACACAGCACATGAATACACTTTTGCCTTGTGTTTAGGGCAAATCCCAAACACCACATCACCGAGTAACTGCCTCCTTATTTTCAAGCATGGTGGTGGCTGCATCATGGTATGGGTATGCTTGACATCAGCAAATACTTGGGAGTTTTTCAGGATAAAAAGAAACGGGATGGAGCTAAGCACAGGCAAAATAAGAGGAAAACCTGCTTCAGTCTGCTTTACACCAGAGACTGGGACAGGAATTCACCTTTCATCAGGACAACAACCTAAGGCCATATCTACAGTGCCTTCTGAAATTACTCAGACCCATTGACTTTTTCCACATTTTGATACGTTACAGCCTTATTCTAAAATGGGTTATATGGCACCCAATAATGACAAAGCGAAAACAGGTTTTTAGAAATGTTTGCAAATGTATTAAAAATAATATCAGAAATATCTTTACATAAGTATTCAGACCCTTTGCTATGAGACTCAAAATTGAGCTCTGGTGCTTCCTGTTGCCATTGATCATCCTTGAGATGTTTCTACAACTTGATTGGAGTCCCCCTGTGGTAAATTCAATTGATTGGACATGATTTGGAAAGGCACACACCTGTCTATATAAAGTCCCACAGTTGGCAGTACATGTCAGAAAAAAAAACAAGCCATGAGGTTGAAGGAATTGTCCGTAGCGCTCCGAGATAGGATTGTGTCGAGGCACATATCTGGAGCATTGAAGATCCCCAAGAACACAGTGACCTCAATCATTATTAAATGGAAGAAGTTTGGAACCACCAAGAGCAATCAGGGGAGAAGGGCCTTGGTCAGGGAGGTGATGGTCACTCTGAATCCGATGGTCACAGAGTTCTAATTCCTCTGTGGAGATGGGAGAACCTTCCAGAAGGACAACCATCTCTGCAGAACTCCACCAATCAGGTCTTTATGGTAGAGTGGCCAGACGGAAGCCACTCCTCAGTAAAAGGCACATGACAGTCCGCTTGGAGTTTGCCAAATGTCACCTAAAGACTCTCAGACCATGAGAAACAAGATTATCTGGTCTGATGAAACCAAGATTGAACTCTTTGCCTGATTGCCAAGCGTCACATCTGGAGGAAACCTGGCCCCATCCCTATGGTGAAGCGTGGTGGTGGCACCATCATGCTGGGTAATGTTTTTCAGCAGCAGGGACTGGGAGATTAGTCAGGATCGAGGCAAAGATGAATGGAGAAAAGTACAGAGACATCATTGATGAAAACCCGCTCCGGAACACTCAGAACCTCAGATTGAGGCAAAGGTTCACCTTCCAACAGGACAATGACCCTAAGAACACAGCCAAGACAACTCTGAATGTCCTTGAGTGGCCCAGCTAGAGCCCGGACTCAAACCTGATCGAACATCTCTGGAGAGACCTGAAAATAGCTGTGCAGCAACGCTCCCCATCCAACCTGGCAGAGCTTGAGAGGATCTGCAGAGAAAAATGGGAGAAACTCCCCAAATGCAGATGTGTCAAGCTTGTAACATCATACCAAAGAAGACTTGATGCTGTAATCACTGTCAAAGGTCCTTCAACAAAGTACTGAGTAAAGGGTCTGAATACTTATGTAAATGTCATATTTAAGGTTTTAAATGTTTTATAAATTAGCAAACATTTCTAAAAGCCTGTTTTCATTATGGGGTATTGTGTGTAGATTGATGAGGGAAAAAACACAAATTAGTCAATTTTACAATAATGGTGTAACGTAACAAAATGTTGAAACAGTCAAGGGGTCTGAATACTTTCCGAAGGCACTGTACACTGGAGTTGCTTACCAAGAAGACAGTGACTGTTCCCGAGTGGCCAAGTTACAGTTTTGACTTGCTGCAAATCTGCTGCAAATCTATCCCCAACATCTTGAAAGAGCTTGAAGAATAATGGGCAAATATTGTATCATCCAGGTGGGCAAAGCTCTTAGAGGCTTACCCAATAAGACTCACAGCTGTAATCGATGCCAAAGGTGTTTCTAAAATGTATTGACTCAGGGAGCTGAATACTTATGTAACAACTATATTTTGTTTTTTTTATTAATAAAAAATATATATATCACATTTTTCTTACACATTGACAGACTATTTTGTGTAGATTGTTGGGGGAAAAATACAACTAATCCCACTTTGTAACACAATAAAATGTGAAGAAATCCAAGGGGTTTGAATACTTTTGCAAGGTGCTGTATATCTGTGACTGTGTTGACCTATCCTGGTGAAAGACGTCAGTGCAGGGCTAGACATTCAATATTGCGTATCAGCACAACCACACAGCTTCATAGCACCATTCATATATTGGAAACAATACCACTTACAATGCCTAAAAACCCTGTCTGAAACCTTACAAAGGGTTAGCGAAGACTGGGATACAGCAGCTGTAGAGGAGATTCCATGTCTGCCTGTCGATAAAACAGCAATAGAAGTGTTTTGTCATCCCCCTGTCTGTCATCTCCCCTCTTGCAAATCAAGCAGTTAGCGTTCACCTGCCACCCTGTCAGATGTTTCACTGTGGGGGTGACTGCGCAGGAGCCCTCCAGGACCTCTTCAATCCCCAGAGTGACAGGGAACAACATCCTTAGCCGAGAGGATTATGCTCGCACCACCAAAGTTTGATCATCATCAGTTCACGTCCCACAGGACTGACTGATGTCTGAGCTTGTACTGAACGTTGTCGGTCTGCGTGTGTGCTCACACATGTTCATGTGCGTTTACACTTGTGCTTGAGCGTGTAGGACATGTATTCATCCTGAAAGAAGAGACTGGCAGTTAGCCAAGTGTTGGCCATGTATGGTCGTCTGTTCAGCATCGTTTAACGACATTGTAGATGTGAGAGTGGTCCACTTGACCGCTGTGACTCTCTCCACTCACACACAACCATCAGACTGAAGGAGCCTGATTTTCCTGTGCCTCTCCATCAGTGCCTCTCCAACAAAGCCGAGGGCCCTACACACACTAGGGACCGGGAGAGAGATGTCAAAGCTACAGTTCACATGGAACTGTTGACCCCTGACAACTGTGGCAGTCCTCATAGCAAACTCATCTACTCCCTCCACTTGTAGTCATTGTCTATGATAAGAGGCCTGACCCCCGTTTGCCTGGGAGGGCTGGTGGGAATGTAGAGGAATAACAAACAGCTATACTAGCTTCCTGTACTACCTGGGAAACAACATTAATGAATCCGACTGTACTGTAGCAACATGCATTAGACTCTAGAGAGATTAAAGGGACCTGGTCTGAGTCCAAAATGGCACCCCACTGTTTTCATAGTGCACTACCTTTGACCAGGGCCCATAGACAATAGGGTGCCATTTGAGATGTGTCCCTGGTTTCACTAACCAAGACATCCACTTAGACTACCTCTACTTGTAATTAGTCAAGAGTGTGCATGTTTTTGCAAAACTGAGAACTTTATTTTCCATTAGAATAGAATAAAACATGCTAGAATGAGATATTAGCACAGAGTAGCCATCATCAGAGAACAGTCTACCCATCTCTCTTCATTAAACCCATGTACTGTACTTTACCAGTATTTGGCAGCACAAACTGTTTAATTCAGCTTTAAACACAGCTTCAAGTGTAATTCAGTCTTTAAACACATTGAACTCACCAGTATTTGGCACCACCAACCGGCCGCCCAGATGCCCAAACACGCCCGTGGTTCTCATCTGATCTTTAGTGGGGGTGAGGGGGGGCCCGTTGGGGGTGAGCAGGCCCTTCTTGGTACTCCGTCTCTCCACAGTGCTGTTGCTGTAGTCTCGGTTCAGCCCCCTGGGGAAGGTCTCGGGCGGATGGCCTTTGGGAGCGTGGTACTCAGCGCGGTCGGCCACACCTAGTGAAACCATAAAGGAGCTCTGAACTTTGACCTTGTTGTCTGGTAGGGGATCAAAGAGCTCTTTATTGTCTATGGAGTCCTTGAAGCAGATGGGGCTGCTATAAGTCCGGCCCACTGTCAGTTCTGGCTGCAGAGAGGAGTTGAGAAGCAGTGGGCTCCCTAGAGAGATGGAGTGGAACACACAGCCACAAAGTCATGCCGTCATCTAAATACCCTAGCTCTCTCTGCTGGAGCCATTGGCTGAAGTGAAGTCCACTGAGCAGGGAGCACACTCTGTCAACTGATGGAAAACAGGCTTTTAGTGTGAATAACATGTCAGGGTATGTGACTAACACAGAGTTACGGTACAGGTAAATAACCTGGATAAAAGATACTGTAGCTATCCAGGTCAGGGCTGAGTCATAGTCACTGGTCAGAGGTAGATTTAATTACCAAGCTTGATTGCCATAATCCATCTGTTGGAGTCAGTTCCTCTCTGTACACAAAGTCATCCTCCTGGAGGACACAGTCCTTCTCTGTCTGTGGTCACAGCACAGCGCTGGGGTTGTGTGTGTGTGTGTGTGTGTGTGTGTGTGTGTGTGTGTGTGTGTGTGTGTGTGTGTGTGTGTGTGTGTGTGTGTGTGTGTGTGTGTGTGTGTGTGTGTGTGTGTGTGTGTGTGTGTGTGTGTGTGTGTGTGTGTGTGTGTGTGTGTGTGTGTGTGTGTGTGTGTGTGTGTGTGTGTGTGTAGCTGGGAAGGTGCTAGGGAGGTCTGGGTGACCGTCCTGTAAATGAGGGTCCTTCAGCTCTCATAATCAACTCAACCGTCCAAGGAGGTGGTCTTCATCCACAGCCATTAGACGCCTGACCATACTGCCAAACACCGCATGCATCTATCTGGCACATCCAGACATTAGGGCCCCAGGACTCCATGTGCCAAGATAACGGAGGAGTCACAAAGTCATTGCTGCCCAGCTGCTGCCTGGCGAGGGGCATAAGGCAGGAGGCTAATGTTTTATTTTTAGGGGAATCGTTAATTGCTGGGGGGCTTGATTTGTGTCATGCTTTCAGGGTGTGTTTGTTTCTACTGAAAGACTAACTAGA
The DNA here is from genome assembly GCF_002021735.2 of Oncorhynchus kisutch. NCBI lineage: Eukaryota > Metazoa > Chordata > Actinopteri > Salmoniformes > Salmonidae > Oncorhynchus > Oncorhynchus kisutch. The sequence continues at coordinate 38,341,323 of NC_034176.2, forward strand.
GGGTATTGTTCAATCAAGGGCTTCTCCTTGTAACTTCATCGTCTAGTCTAGTGCCGGAAAATGCGTAACAGGATGAAAGTATACAATTGAACCATTTTGAAATCTATTGCACTTCAATCAAACACATTAAAGGATATCATGGGAAATGTTACATTTGACGGAACTGAGCAGTGTGAAATATTACTGATCAGTGGTGATTTGCTACTGATTGCAGTAGACATAGTAGCGGACTATTGAGAAAATTCATATAGATCACGCAGAAAGAAAAAAAATCCAGTGGCCATTGACCAAACTTTCAATCTGGCATGCATACTTTTTTTCTTCTTCTCAGCGCAGTGGAAATGGTAGAGCAAAACGGAATTGAAGAGGAGGTGGGAAGACAGAAGTTAATGAAATGGACCTCACGTTGAATACCTTGAGGGATAGGTTTGGAATTGGACCTCTGATTAAAAAAAGGAAAAAAAAAGAAAATGGCTCATGGCCAGCAGTAATGCAGAGACAGGGTCAGGCCTAAAGATTCATTCACCACTCCGCCTTAGCTCCTGCCACATGAGGGGGTGTGTCTAAAGCATTTAAGGGACTTAAAATGGATTAAAAAGGCATGAAAAGCTACTAATTTCTTATGAAGAACACACTTGAGAAAAGCTGTTTTTCTATCTCTGTGTATTGCCGTATATTATTGTGATGATGAAAAATCAACCTGAATAAGGTCGACTGGGGGGAACAGTCAGGAAAAATATATTTTTTGCTATTCATTTGTGTTTCTTTCCTTCCCTCTGTAAAAGAAGGATCCAGACGGGAAATGGGAAAGCGGATAATATGAGCTATATTTCTTCTGCTCCATTAGCAAGCTGATGGAGAGGGGAATGGGATGGAGTGATGGTGGCCGGTGGAGGGCACAGCAGGCGGCTCCTGAAAAGCTGGCCTATTTAAATAGGATTGATAGCCTGCCGGATGTAGCGCTCCACAGTCCCCCATCTTTCCCTTCCCGCCCTGCGCGTGGTGAGGGGCTAGGCATGAGTGTCAACCCAGGCCTTGGGAGCAGTGGATGTAGTGGGCTCAGCATGGCTCCGGCAGGGCTTTTCACAGTGGTGTCACATCCAGCCAGGATTTATCACCCGCTTCTGCAATGGCTATCGCTTGTGCTAACCCAGAAGTGTCATTGACAGTAATAGGAAGGATGCCTGGGACAAGCCACAGCCCCAGACACTGTTATGAACAGAAGTTATTGCTGTGCACAACAAAAATGCAATTGATGTTCAGTGTTCCATGCTTTTCACATTTATCCATCAGTGGATTTGGCTGGGGCTATCTGACGGCAGGGAAGGGGGATTGGTTGCTTGACAGTCATGCGTGTGTGTGGTCTGCGGCCAGGTGGACACAGGATGTGTCTGTCAAAGATTGATTATCTATCTCGGCAATAACAGAAGAACTGGTCTGTCAAAATAGAAGGACAGATCCTTTCAGCGCTTATGAGAATATAAATTTGAGGCAGATGTGCAGGGTTTGCACAGTGCCGCCTCAATGCAAACACATGCAATCAATCACCAGCAGAAGCAGCCTGTCAAAAGGGTCCTTGAAAAATCCTGCCTACCGTTTGGCCTTGTGGGCACCTGGCATGTCTCCATAAAGTGAAAGGCAGCGCTAGGTCACCTTGTCTGGTGGTCTTGAAGGTGAAAGACTGGAAGCCCCCGGTGAGCGCGGATGAGTCGATGACGTCAACGCCGTAGTTACTCTGGCTCCTCCTGTACAGCATGACGGCCACCACAAGGACAGCCACAACTATGACTCCCGACCCCAGCCCAGAGTAGAGAGCCACGTCGTTGGAGCCGTCCATACCTGGTACACACACAGACCAGCACAGAAACAACAGTCTCAATGGATTTTTGCTAAGTGTAAACAATAACATGCACGAAGTTCAACTAAGGTACAGTACAGAGACACTGAAGAGGAAAATGTGAGAATGGTGATGGTGGTGATTATTTTGTGGTGACATTCTGAGGCATCTAAAATAGTAATTAAAATACACAGTATTGTATTTGACTAGGAGCTTTTGGAGAGAAGTGAATTCATTTGAAAGCACAGTGTAGAGCACTTTGATGACTGTCCATCCCAAGACACAGTTCAACTGCTCATCCAACAGGCTCATCTTCCTATGCTACATTATGCAGCACACAGAGGACTAGATGAGCATGCAGAATCTCGCCTCTATACTGCAGTTACACAAGACATTCATAAAGCTGTTAACAGTGAGAGTGAGAGGGGTATAACTGCCTTCAGACCCACTAGTCTATATCCAATAAGCCTAATGGTACATATTAAACTACATAGTATGGCCCAATGGTCAATGTCTGACAGTGACAGGAAATGATCCGAAGCAAATTAATTTAGAGTAGCCCCGTTAGTATGATCACTCACCAGATGTCTGTCTCCCCCTTCTAGAACTCTCCACTGAATTGTTTGACCCAGAATGCATTGCAAACCAGGCACAGTGAGTGAGCCTGTCTGTCAGTCTAATGAAGTCTCATTACAATCACTGCTGAGGCTCCAGTCAAGGTAGCACCTGAATCATTTCAGGAGGTGTCAGGCGGTATGGTATGCAAGGGGAAGAGAGTGTCTGAGCTGAGACCCACCAGGGGAATACAAGTGAGGATACACTGCAAATTGGTCAAATTAGCTTGTTTGCATAATTACACTGCATTAATCCCTTAATATAGCATATGTTCAGTTGTCACAACTGATCAATCTCTCGACTCAATCCGAGAAGGAGAGCACGTTGTGATGTCACGCTCGTGAAGCGTGAACAGCTGACTGATAGAATGGTAGAACCTGGTTATAGTAAAATAGATCCTATTCAATTACTCTAATTAGTCTAATTCCTAATTCTACGGTTATAGTTCTGTTCAGAACCTGACTACAAGGGTTTTGGATGGGTGTGATGGTTGTATAAAATGCAGGGAAATTAAAGTTAACTAATAGGTAGATGTAAAAAAAAAAAAAAAAAGCTTCTCATAAAAAAAAAAAGAAGTTGTTAAATATTCTGATTCTGGTTTCCTGAACTTTCACAAATGAGGTAGACAAGCTACCCTGTTTAAAGAGTTGGGGGTTGAAAATAAAAGAAATGCAGAAAGGAAGGACTCACTTTGAGGTTTAACATCATGCAGCAGCTTTCCATCTGCAAAGACAGACACAGAATGAGACAGAAAGGAGAGAGAGAGACAGAGGGGATTAAACGCCAGCCCTGGTTGTGTCCCAAATGGCACCCTATTCCCTTTATAGGGGACTACTTCCCTACAAAAGTAGTGACCTATAAGGGGGGGGAGTTGCCATTTGGGACGCATGCAGAGCGAGGTGATTAAACGCCAGCCCTGTGTGAGTGAGGTATCCTACTAGTGCACTTCTTTCGGACTCAAATCATGTGGAGAGGCCCTACCACTGAGATATGCCAATACAGATACAGACTGCCCAGATAATGATGCATGGCTTCATTACCAGACTCAATATCCACATGGATAGAAGTGGCCAAGGGAGAGACTGGCAAATGGGTCTGAAAAATACCATGATTATCTCTCTCCTTAACAAAGAGAAACATTTCAAATATTTTCAGAAATTGTATTTTTACCAATGGAAAATTGGAGCTTACCAATACTTCTACCAGACTAGGCCAAAATACCAGTCCTACTTTTTAAAACATGTTGATGCCTCTTTCTTTTATCCAATTCAGGGACTGTATGTGTGTAAGATTTCCCTTTAGTCAGGTAATTACTGTCACAGTTTGTGACCCTTAATATTACATCATGGACCCCATTTGGACAACGCAAGCGTGACTCTAGTTTGCAGTAGATCAGACCATGTGTTACTCGATATTTATTTCATAACCTCTCATTGCGCAACATTCATGAGTTTATCACTAAATTATGCAAATGTGAAATGAAGCATCACGGGTACGGGTAATACACTGCATCAGTTACTAAATTGCTTTGACAACCATAGTCAAAACATTCAAACTGTGGTCAAAACGGAATACACTCTCCATGTCTTCAGTGATCGCTACAGTATATTCTCCTGTGATACGGGGCACGTTTCGCCTGAACACCACAGGAGGGATTACCATAGTGCTATCATGCATCGAGTGCTCCAGCAATGTGGACTTCGTTCCAGTGTGTTTATTTGTCCAGAAAATCCCTCTGTGGACAGCTGTTCAGATGTGTTGATGAGAAGTCATGTTATGATGGGTGTAATGGAGATACGGCTTAATGGAGATGATAGTCGAGGTTAAGATGGCAATGTAGAAAAGAAAGAAATCCTCCAGAGAAAAGAGTAAGGGACTTACTCTGGGTACACATTCCTCCAGTGCAGTTCTCGGTGGCATTGCTGGGCCCCTCACACATAATGCCCCTGTGCCTGGGCGGTGGGTTATTGCACTCCCTTCTACGCTGTCTTTCACACTGCACACTGCACGCTGTCCACTCACTCCACTTTTCCCAGCCACCGTCAACTGTGGGGGAGGAAATGGAACAAGGAACACACAGACAGACAGAAGGTGAGGCGATGGTCCCTTTCAAAGAACATTTAAGTCCACATTAACCCTCAGGTCCTCCTCACATAATGGGATCAATTGTCTCTCTTTCTGCAGAATGTGAAATGAAATCCCCCGATTTAACCGTGCACGTTAAAACTCAGGTTCCTCGGTCGCCTGTGTCATTTGATCTAGGAGGAACCCATATGGTGCCAAAAAGAGATTTCTTGGAAGCACTTTTTTCGGCAACCTTAAGCAGTCTCTCCGCACAAGCTCTGAAGAAGAAGATTTCTTTTGTAGGATTCCATGAGTTCTATAAGCTCTTTGTTCTATAACCCCTCTGTGTGCATACATATTGTGCTCTCTCTCCATATAGCTTCTTCCCTAACAGATCCAGTCTCCCCCTTGACCTGCGAGGAAACAGTTTAGAATTGTCTGTGAAAATTCACAGTTACATGAATTAGAATTGAGAACTACTACAAACTATTGTCTGGTGCAGGAATAGACACAGAAAATACATTGGCCTAACATCATTTCTCACCTTTAGACATATAGTGTAAGTTATCACACCTGGTCTCAGTGATGGAAATTCCATTGGCCTCTATTGAGTTGCATCTTATTTGTGGAACAATCTTCAATATGTTTTTAAATGTGATGTTTTGGTGCCTCTAGGGCAATTCAGAAAGCTGATTGAGGACCTTATTATGGATGAATGTGTTTGCTTTATGTACTTATATTTTGATATGTGTATTTCTGTCATTTCTGTAGTTCAGGGCTCATCTGTAAAAGAGACATTGGTCTCAGTATAACTCCCTGATAAAATAAAGGAAATAAAAATACTAAATATTATAATATACAGTTGAAGTCGGAAGTTTACATGCACCTTAGCCAAATACATTTAAACTCAGTTTTTCACAATTCCTGACATTTAATCTGAGTAATAATTCCCTGTTTTAGGCCAGTTAGGATCACCACTTTATTTTAAGAATGTGAAATGTCAGAATAATAGTATAGAGAATTATTTATTTCAGCTTGTATTTCTTTCATCACATTCCCAGTGGGTCATAAGATTACATACACTCAATTAGTATTTGGTAGCATTGCCTTTAAATTGTTTAACTTGGGTCAAATGTTTCGGGTAGCCTTCCACAAGCTTCCCACAATAAGTTGGGTGAATTTTGGCCCATTCCTCCTGACACAGCATGTGTAACTGAGACAGGTTTGTAGGCCTACTTGCTCGCACACGGTTTTCAGTTCTGCCCACAAATTTTCTATAGGATTGAGGTCAGGGCTTTGTGATGGCTACTCCAATACCTTGACTTTGTTGTCCTTAAGCCATTTTGCCACAACTTTGGAAGTATGCTTGGGGTCATTGTCCATTTGGAGACCCATTTGCAACCAAGCTTTAACTTCCTGACTGAGATGTTGCTTCAATATATCCACATAATTTTCTGTCCTCATGATGCCATCTATTTTGTGAAGTGCACCAGTCTCTCCTGCAGCAAAGCACCACCATAACATGATGCTGCCACCCCCGTGCTTTACAGTTGGGATGGTGTAAACTAATTCAGACCACCATGGCAGGCATGCAGCAGCATACAACATACAGTGCCTTGCGAAAGTATTCGGCCCCCTTGAACTTTGAAACCTTTTGCCACATTTCAGGCTTCAAACATAAAGTTATAAAACTGTATTTTTTTGTGAAGAATCAACAACAAGTGGGACACAATCATGAAGTGGAACGACATTTATTGGATATTTCAAACTTTTTTAACAAATCAAAAACTGAAAAATTGGGCGTGCAAAATTATTCAGCCCCCTTAAGTTAATACTTTGTAGCGCCACCTTTTGCTGCGATTACAGCTGTCGCTTGGGGTATGTCTCTATCAGTTTTGCACATCGAGAGACTGACATTTTTTCCCATTCCTCCTTGCAAAACAGCTCGAGCTCAGTGAGGTTGGATGGAGAGCATTTGTGAACAGCAGTTTTCAGTTCTTTCCACAGATTCTCGATTGGATTCAGGTCTGGACTTTGACTTGGCCATTCTAACACCTGGATATGTTTATTTTTGAACCATTCCATTGTAGATTTTGCTTTATGTTTTGGATCATTGTCTTGTTGGAAGACAAATCTCCGTCCCAGTCTAAGGTCTTTTGCAGACTCCATCAGGTTTTCTTCCAGAATGGTCCTGTATTTGGCTCCATCCATCTTCCCATCAATTTTAACCATCTTCCCTGTCCCTGCTGAAGAAAAGCAGGCCCAAACAATGATGCTGCCACCACCATGTTTGACAGTGGGGATGGTGTGTTCAGGGTGATGCGCTGTGTTGCTTTTACGCCAAACATAACGTTTTGCATTGTTGCCAAAAAGTCAATTTTGGTTTCATCTGACCAGAGCACCTTCTTCCACACACACAGGTGTGTCTCCCAGGTGGCTTGTGGCAAACTTTAAACAACACTTTTTATGGATATCTTTAAGAAATGGCTTTCTTCTTGCCACTCTTCCATAAAGGCCAGATTTGTGCAATATACGACTGATTGTTGTCCTATGGACAGTCTCCCACCTCAGCTGTAGATCTCTGCAGTTCATCCAGAGTGATCATGGGCCTCTTGGCTGCATCTCTGATCAGTCTTCTCCTTGTATGAGCTGAACGTTTAGAGGGATGGCCAGGTCTTGGTAGATTTGCAGTGGTCTGATACTCCTTCCATTTCAATATTATCGCTTGCACAGTGCTCCTTGGGATGTTTAAAGCTTGGGAAATCTTTTTGTATCCAAATCCGGCTTTAAACTTCTTCACAACAGTATCTCGGACCTGCCTGGTGTGTTCCTTGTTCTTCATGATGCTCTCTGCGCTTTTAACGGACCTCTGAGACTATCACAGTGCAGGTGCATTTATACGGAGACTTGATTACACACAGGTGGATTGTATTTATCATCATTAGTCATTTAGGTCAACATTGGATCATTCAGAGATCCTCACTGAACTTCTGGAGAGAGTTTGCTGCACTGAAAGTAAAGGGGCTGAATAATTTTGCACGCCCAATTTTTCAGTTTTTGATTTGTTAAAAAAGTTTGAAATATCCAATAAATGTCGTTCAACTTCATGATTGTGTCCCACTTGTTGTTGATTCTTCACAAAAAAATACAGTTTTATATCTTTATGTTTGAAGCCTTAAATGTGGCAAACGGTCGCAAAGTTCAAGGGGGCCGAATACTTTCGCAAGGCACTGTATATGAATTACAAAGGCTATAGGACTCGCACACAATATAATAAAGTTGTCATAGTCTTGCATAACCAGATGTTGTATTCACGTTTACTCTGCACGTAGATGCCTGCATGGCAAGCCTACTATATTCATAAAGTCATAAAGTTGAGCATGCTATATGTACTGTATGTCCTTGCAAGTCAAATTGCTTTGCCCTTTGAGATATGCCCAATAGATAAGAGTATATTATTGCCTGGTGAAACCGACTGACCTCTGCGAGAAGAGAAACAGAATGTGATCTCGCAAGATCATGATGGTTGAACGAGGCTGTCTATTCACCAGCTCTACAGTACTTCATGAGGCAGAAGGGCTTACTTGGACAGAGCACATTACAGGTGATCTTCTGCACAGACATGCCCTGGCAGAAAGCTCCTCCGTTGAGCGGGGCAGGGTTGGTACAGGTACGGGAGCGTTTCTGGACACCCCGACCACAGGGCACGTTACAAGGAGACCACTCTGTCCACAGCGACCATCCACCGTTCACTACAGAGAGAGAGAGAGATAGGGGTGAGAGAGCGAGAGACAGACAGACCGAGAGAGAGAGAGAGAGAGTGAGAGACAGATGGAGAGAGAGATGGATAGAGAGAGAGATGGATAGTGAAAGAAAGAAAGATGGGTGAGAGAGAGCGGGAGGAAGAGAGGGAAACTTATTTTAAACTAATCTAATCTCCCACAGAGTTAACTATATAGACAACAGTTTAGAGGTATTAATGACTAGCAATGTTACATGACTATAAGCTTGAAAATACTGAGTACAGTACATTAAATGTGGAAAATGTGAACTACTCTTCCGTTAATTGTCAGTTCAATTGTCAAAGCTCTTTGAATCAAAGAGAAAAAAACTATGAACAAAATTGATAAGAGGAATCCATTCAAATAGGCCACTGCACATTAATACAGTCGGGCAGATGAAGTCAGAATGAATGAGAGGTTCTCTTACTAAGTAGTCAACCACTTTGTGGTCTGATTTGTTTGGTCTGTGATTTGTATGAGTGGAGACAAAAAGTTTTCTACCAAATGCTACCAAAGCTTGTGAGCCGCCGCATTGCTCCAAGGCCTCTGGCGAATGCATAATTCATAAGCAACATGTCTTTAAATGAGATTAAGAAACAATAGCACATTCCCTTTCATAACATTTCAGAAATACTGAGGCAGGGAATTAACTCCTTGAATAATACATTTATCTTTCACTCGTGCTGCCAAACATACCGTCATAAAACTGACCATCCTACCGATCCTCGACTTCGGCGATGTCATCTACAAAATAGCTTCCAATACCCTACTCAATAAATTGGATGCAGTCTATCACAGTGCCATCAGTTTTGTCACCAAAGCCCCATTTACTACCCACCACTGCAACCTGTATGCTCTCGTTGGCCGTCCTTCGCTTCATACTCATTGCCAAATCCACTGGCTCCAGGTCATCTACAAGTCTCTGCTTGGTAAAGTCCCCCCTTATCTCAGCTAGCTGGTCACCATAGCAGCAACCAACTGTAGCACGCGCTCCAGCAGGTAAACCAATTCCTCCTTTGGCCACCTCTCCTTCCAGTTCTATGCTGCCAATGATTGGAATGAACTACAAAAATCTCTGAAACTGGAAACACATCTCCCTCACTAGCTTTAAGCACCAGCTGTCAAAGTAGCTCACAGATTACTGCACCTGTACAATTTAACCCAAACACCTACCTCTTCCCCTACTGTATTTATTTTGCTCCTTTCACCCCATTATTTATATTTCTACTTTGCACATTCTTCCACTGCAAATCTACCATTCCAGTGTTTTACTTGCTATATTGTATTTACTTCGCCACCATGGCCTTATTTTGCCTTTACCTCCCTTATCTCACCTCATTTGCTCACATTGTATATAGACTTATTTTTCTATTGTATTATTTTTTTTAATATAATTTGTTTATTATTTTATAATAAAAAATCTAATAAAAAAGTCAGCAATACTAACAATGACATTCATTGTACTGTTGAATGGGATGACCAATTTAGAGGACAAAACAAAACTTAACTCACACATATACAAAATAAAACAAAATCATATTAGGTGGTACATGTATAAGAAGACAGCATATAGTCATTACAAGCAGTGTAGTTTAGCCAAAAATAAATGTTGAGTGGAGTACAGCACAGAGTAGCAGCAGATAGTCAACCCAGTTATGAAGCGGGACTAGACCATTTATCCAGTATCGGCTGCCATATTTTGTAAAACATTGGACTTCTATTGGAGGTATTGTATCGAATCTTTTCCATATGTATTTCATTCCCTAAATCCCGTAACCACATTTCAAAGGTAGGTACAGTCTCCAGTTTCCAAAATTGCAATATGAGCCTTTTGGCTAATAGAGTACAAAGAGACAGCTTTCCCTTCGTGGTTATTCCCATCAACTGTACCAAACAGAGCGGTCAATGGGTCTGGGGCTAGAACTCTATCAAAGGCTCTAGATAAATAATCAAAAATGAGAGCCCAGTAAACATATAACTTAGGACATGTCCAGAATAAGTGGGTCAACGTCCCCTCATCCTGCTTGCACCTCTCACACAGTGGTGAGGTGTCCGGGAATATTTTATGCAGTTTTACTTTTGAGTAATGTAACCTGTGTATCACCTTAAACTGTACAAGGTTGTATCTGGCATTCACTGAACTGTGGTTTATATTCCTGAGAGCTTCTACCCAGTCCTCATCTGAGATTTCTGACCCAAGTTCTTGTTCCCAAGCCCTTTTAATGGTGTCTGTGGATACCTCTATGTGGGCCTGTAGCACATCATACAGTCTAGAGACCGACCCTTTTGAATGGGGTTTGACAAGGATCAAGCTATCTAATGTAGGACTATTTGGCTTCATGCCATACTGTGGGATATGTGTCCTTACGAAATTCCTGATTTGGAGGTATCTGAAAAAATGTGTTGTTGGCATGTTGAACTTTCCCTGTAATTGTTGAAATGAAGCTAACTGACCATCTATGTATAGATTACCAATTGTTGTGAGCCTCTTCTCCCTCCACTGTGAAAACACCATATCATCCAATGCAGGGTGGAAAGCATGATTCAGGCAAATCGGGATGTCGATGTGAACAGTGGGTATGTTAAGAAAATACCTCATCTGTTTCCAGATCCTAAGCGTATGACAAATGACTGGGTTAGAGTCATAAGTGGATTTTTTCACATATGATGGGCTATTAACAAGTGCAGGGAGTGAGGAACGTTGACAGGAGGCCTGCTCAATCAAAAGCCATGCAGGGATATCCTTCTGTCTCATCGCAGGTAAGCTTTCCCTCCAGAAAGACACAATGTTCAGATTAGCAGCCCAAAAATACAGTTTAAAGTGAGGAAGGCCAAAGCCCCCCTCTATTTTGTACTTGCATAAATGCTTCTTTGAAATTCTGGCTGCCTTGTTATCCCATAAAAATGGAGTTACTATTGAATCCAGTTTCTTAAAATAGCTTTGTGGTATGACATTGGGTAGACATTGGAAGAGGTAAAGAAACCTGGGTAGGACAACCATTTTAATAGCGTTTATACGACCAACCAAGGAGATAGGCAGAGTTTTCCAAAAATCTATATTTTGTTTAAGCGGATATATTTTCATGTCCCAATTCGCTTTCAATAGCTGATCAAGGTCTCTTGTCACTACAATGCCAAGGCTTGTGAACTTGTCCATCACTGTTCTAAACGGGGTAGATTGCAGAAATTGCATATCCACAGGCCGTGATATTGGCATCAACTCACTTTTTTGCTAGTTTATCTTGTAGGCAGAGAAGGAGCCAAATGTGTTTATCAAGTTAAGTAAGGGTGGAATAGAAGTTTTAGGTTTGGACAAAAACAAAAGAACATCGTCTGCATATAGGGACATTTTGTGCTGTGTGTCCTTTATTTTAACAGAAGCTATATCGGCACATGCCGAATGCGAGTAGCAAGGGGTTCCATGGCTATAGCGAAGAGAGCAGGCGAAATAGGGCACCCCTGTCGGCACCCCTTGAACAAGCGGAATGACTGCGACATTTCTTGATTGGTTACCACGGACGCCATTGGGTGTGCATAAATAATTCTTATCCAATTAATAAATTCCTTTCCGAACCCGAAGTGCTCCAGAACCGACATCATATATTTCCACTCAATCCGGTCAAACGCCTTCTCTGCATCAAGAGCTATTACCACTGCCTCAACCTTATGATCGTGATACATTACATTGAAAAGACATCTCAAATTGTAGTGTATATGTCGGCCCGGGATAAAACCTGTCTGGTCAGGGTGTATGATGTCAGAAATATATGTTTTCAATCGATTTGCCGATATCTTTGTCAACACCTTGTTTTCTATGGGGAGTAACGACACGGGCGATAAGATGACATCTCCATGGAATCTCTATCTTTTCTCAAGATCAGTGCTATTGTAGCCTCATACAGTGTTTGCGGGAGTTTGGCATTTTCTTTGGATTGTTTTAAACATTCGCAACATAAGTGGAGCTAGACTGGCGCAGTACTTCTTATAGAATTCTATTACATAACCATCGGGCCCAGGGGCCTTGCTGTTTGGAAATTGTGCTATCGCTGTGTTAATTTCCTCCAAAGTTATCCCTGCATCGAGTGCAGAAGCTGCCCCCCTGTCTAGTTTAGGAAGATCACATTCAGCGAGAAAGCGTTCCATAGTTTGTGGATTCTATTGTATTATTGACTGTATGTTTGTTTTACTCCATGTGTAACGCTGTGTCGTTGTATGTGTCGAAACTGCTTTGCTTTATCTTGGCCAGCTCACAATTGTAAATGAGAACTTGCCTACCTGGTTAAATAAAGGTGAAATAAATAAATAAAAATCGAACATCTTTTTAAAAAACAAAAACACTGAGATGGGTCTCATTCATTTGTGTGGGGGCATGAAACACACAGCAACTTGATCTGAGGCGCACCTTAAACACTTTGGGCTGGTTCGCTAGCACAGATTAAGCCTAATGAAGATTCTCCATTATCTGTGTCTGGGAAACGAGGTCTACATTAGACAAACACAGTCAGCTAATGGGTGAAGCCGCGACCGGAGCCTTACCAAAAACAACCACAGTGGCTGTGGCACTGCGTCTCTTGGCCACAATGTTGCTGGCCAGGCACGTGTAGTTTCCCGAGTCGGACAGTCGTGCCTCGTTAATGATGAGATTGTGGTCAGCTCGGGTGTCAATGTTGTCATCCGTCAGGGAGCTCACTAGCTCTTCGTTCTTCAACCACTCCACCTGCCCAGAGAGTGAGAGAGTTATTACAGACTTATTATAGCACACAACCTATACAACCAAACCACATCACCCAATCACGTAACCACAGCCATTAGGCAGTCAGAGGAGGGCCATACCCATTACCAGCAACACAGACACAGAGAGGAAAACGAATTATGAATTACAAACTTAGTGATGCTTTACTGCTCCTACCCTGGTATATGGAGCTGCATCGCTGCTTTTGCAAATTGCATTCACACTGGAAGAAATGATGGATTTATAGGGTGCAAAACAAACGCATGGAGTGTTTTCGAACTACAAAAAACGTGCACACTTATTGCACTGCACTGGGCGCACACAAACAGACCCATACTCACAAAATATTTTCATGGATAGGCCTACTGTATTCACTGCAGCAGGGCTACTCTAAACTACCACCAATCTGATGTCATTGAAGACTATACATTTATGACCTAGAAAGAGTAGAACTGGGAATAGCCTGTATTCCCTTCACTTTAAACAAGCCTTGGAAAACACATTCATTGGATTCTGGATTCCAAGGTGCAATTAAAAGATACCCTTTAGCAGGGTGGCATCAGAGGCAAGCAGTTAATGTACTAAAGCTAAAAGATAAGGGGGAAAAGACTGGGAATTTACTCTAATGTTCCATGATTAAAACAATGTATCACTGGATGAGAGCCGACTGGATGACGCGACAGTGGCGGTGGCAGAAGAGTATTTTCCTCTTCATGTATTTATTTCAATTTGATCAGGGGAAATTTGCAAGTTGAAAGAGGCAATTAAAGAGTGGCACAATCTGCCTGGCCCTCACTGCTGATCTGTAGCACTTGCTCTACATTCCCGGGCTGTCGCCTGCCTCTGCTAACAGCCTTAGGGTAATGATGAAAAGATACGCCCGGCAGAAGGAAGAAGAGAAACTGTGGCGGGACAAATTAGCCCTGTAAGTGTGTGGCGGAGGATGTGAGAGATGAATTACCTAATTGGCACATTTGTTTCAATTAGGATGCGGTTATCAGTGTTACAGGCTTGACAGACAGCAGGTTTCCAGGGCCCCCACACAGACACAAGGGGGTCCTGTGATTTCATTATGATGAAGATCGAGCCAACGGAGTGATGGTCATATTCTTCAGGTTGAGGCTGTGTGTATCTGGGGGTCTGGGGCTTGGGAGGACTGTGGGCAAGGGAGGACCTCTAATCTCCTGGAGCGGAGAGGAGCCAGAGGCTTGGGTGGGTGACAGTAAAGTCTTATGTCTGTAATGTATTTTTGTTGTGTTTGGACCCCAGAAAGATTAGCTGTCGCCATGTCAAACTGAGATAAAGATACACTATATGACCAATAGTATGTGGACACCTGCTCATTGAACATCTCTTTCCAAAATCACGGCTTTAATATGGAGTTGGTCCCCCCTTTTCTGCTTTCCACTAGATGTTGGAACATTGCTGTGGGGACTTGCTTCCATTCAGCCACGAGAGCATTCGTGAGGTCGGGCACAGATGTTGGGCAATTAGGCATGGCTCACAGTCGGAGTAATAATTAATTCCAAAGGTGTTCGATTGGGTTGAGGTCAGGGCTCTGTGCAGGTCAGTCAAGTTCTTCCACACCGATCTCGACAAACCATTTCTGTATGGGCCTTGCTTTGTGCATGGGGGCAATGTCATTCTGAAACAGGAAAGGGCCTTCCATAAACTGTTCCCACAAAGTTGGAAGCACAGAATCATCTAGAATGTCATTGAATGTCATCCCTTCACTGGAACTAAGCGGGCTAGCCTGAACCATGAAAAACAGTCCCAGAACATTATTCCTCATCCACCAAACTTTACAGTTGACAATGCATTGGGGCAGGTAGCGTTCTCCTGGCATCCGCTAAACCTAGAATCGTCCATCAGACCTGCCAGGTGGTGAAGCGTGATTCATCACTCCAGAGAACGCGTTTAAACTGCTCCAGCATCCAATGGCAGCGAGTTTTACACCACTCCTGCTGACGCTTGGCATTGCCCATGGTGATCTTAGGCTTGAGTGGGCTGCTAGGCCATGGAAACCCATTTCACTAAGCTCCAAATGAACAGTTCTTATGCGGACGTTGCTTCCAGAGGCAGTTTGGAACTCGGTAGTGAGTGTTGCAACCGAGGACAGATCATGTTTTACTCGCTACACGCTTCAGCACTAGGCGGTTGCGTTCTGTGAGCTTGTGTGGCCTACCGCTTCATGGCTGAACCGTTGTTGCACCTAGACGTTTCCACTTCACAATAACAGCACTTACAGTTGACCAGGGCAGCTCTAGCCGGGCAGAAGTTTGACAAACGGACTCGTTGGAAACGTGGCATTCTATGACGGTGCCACGTTGAAAGTTACTGAGGTCTTCAGTAAGGCCATTCTACTACCATTGTTTGTCTATGGAGATTGCATGGTGGTGTGCTGTCAGCAACGGATGTGGCTGAAATAGCCGAATCCACTAATCTGAAAGGGGTGTACACATACTTTTGTATATATAGCGTAGATACAATCAGAGACCTGGGTGGATGGGTGACAAGTAAGGCTTCCTCATGCTTCCAATCCAAAACAGTTTGTGTATATTATGACAACAATTTGTGAAAAAAAAGTAATTTTCGTCTTTGGCAAGTTTTTTTCGGCTGTTCGTGCACACATTTTTTTCTTGAGGCAAGCTACATTTTGGTAGCAGAAGTCTAAGCTGCTTCATCGGTGATTGGTCAACAGTAAAGATTATTCAATTATGTTTGTTGTCGTTCAACGAGAGATGACTCATTTTCATGCAAATTTTTTCAATTGAGAAATAGTGCACCAAAAATGATAAATTCATTACATATTTCTTGACCTATCTTATATCAATTCAGACTATTTTGAGGAAGTGTAAACTGGTTACGGCATCTCAACAGAGACAAACAGGACTATTGCAATTTTTTTCTCATTTTTCAAGCAGCCTTTTTTAGGGAGTATGCGAGGCACAGACGTTAGGAGCAATCCGAACCTAGCACGCAGACGCCTTTAGAGACATATGGGTGGGTGACACTCAGCAGCATAGCTGTGGAAGTGTTCATAAATGTATTGCATTGGCTCTGAGAGTGTGCAGCTTTTCTTTTCTGGGTGACACTACCGTACGACTGGGTCTTTGTTCCCTACTCTCCTGTGGAGTTACTGTAGTTTCAAGGTGACACACTCTAAAGTGCTTAAACAGGTAATAGCATAGAAATGCTGAGTCATCGAGTCATGGCTGATTCTCTGAGGATTTCACAGGGTGTGTCCAAATGGCACCGTACTTCCTATATAGTGAACTGCTTTTGTCCAGATCCCTATGGGCCCTAGTCAAAAGAAATGCACTACATTAGTCGTCAAATAGTAGGAAATAGTAGGGCTGGGAATGGCCAGGGACCTCACAAAATTATATTATCACGATACTTAGGTGCCGATACGATATGTATTGCGATTCTCATGATTCTATATGTATTGGGATTCCATACTGTGATTTTATTACGATTCAATGTTCACTATATGGCTGAGAAATCAAATGTAAAAAGTGCTGAAAACAAATTGGCTCTGTATTTTAAAAGAACATGGAGAACAAGCTATGAATGAGTTAAGGTGCAGGTATAGCCAACTAGCGTAAAAATAATATTGCGATATTGTCAAAACGATACAATATATCGTCAACAATAATATCCCAATATGTAACTGTATCAATTTTTGCCATTTGGGACACACAGAGTTCGTAGTGCTCCCCTTCAGCCAACAGTGCTGAGGAGCCATGGAAGGTCCGTAGATGCCAGTGGCGTAGCCTGTGACAGTGTGGGTGGGGTAACTTTTTAAATTGTTGTATATCTGATCAAGACAATTACATGGATTAAACAACTCTGAAAGACAATCCCCAGGGACAGGAAGATAACGTGGGGGCTTACTGAAGACTGTGTTGGATGCCACCACCAAATGTGTTAGTAATCCACGAGCACGCACACACAGATTGAGCCAAATCAAAGGCTTTGAACTTGCCTCTGTGTGTTCATGTCTGTGTGAACCTGACATACATACAGACAGGGGAGGGCTGTGATGGAGCTATCGCCACCGCTGCTGTGGTCACCAGCCAGGAGGTTAATCAAAAAAGATAAGGGAACACAAAGTGGGGTTGTGTAGCTGGCCCGGCTCCAAGTTGCATCCCAAATGCTACCTCTTCTCCCCTGAGCAATGTGGCTGCAGCACATTCCTATTCCACCTAGATCTGTCTTATCTTAAGGAAATAAATAGAGGGAGCAGGGAGAGCTCTTCACTACACTGCCTGACCAAGCTTGGGAATGTAATTGCTTTGCTCATCATTTGCTGTCTTGGATGCAGGGCCAGCTCCAGGCATAAGCGATATATAGACCCCCCCTTCGTTTTCTACTGTGTTATTGACTTGTTAATTGTTTACTCCATGTGTAACTCTTTGTTGTATGCTCACACTGCTATGCTTTATCTTGGCCAGGTCGCAGTTGCAAATGAGAACTTGTTCTCAACTAGCCTACCTGGTTAAATAAAGGTGAAATAAAAAAATAAAAAAAATAAAAAAAGCAGCCGCTTACAGCCCCCAGCTGCTAGGGGGCCCGACCAAAATCTCTCTTAGGGCCCCCAAAAGGCTAGATCCGGCCCTGCTTGGAGGAACTGTGAGGAAACAACAGAGGGAGCAGGGCTTAGAAGAATTAGAAGCATGAGGGCATGTAAGGCTGAATGTGTGGGGGTGCTGCTATATGCTAACTTATATAGCTAAGTATAATATAATATAGTTAAGTATAGAGTACCTTTCCCAAACATGAATTCAACGGAGTACATAAATACTCCCCATCAAGGTGGCTAACATTGAATTCTTTATATGGCCAAAAAGTAGCAATTCACCCATTTACAATTACTCCCTTTGATTGATGTGAACAGTAAAGTTTGTGTATTGTGGGAGAAACTAACATGAAAGGAATGCAATTACATGTGGTATGTAATATCCATTTTGTTTTCCACAATGGAATAACACTGAGTTTAACAAGCTAAGTTAGGTTCCTTTTCTACAGTTTCACTTAAATAGGCTAAATGAATCAAACGCAGTAATGAAAATAGCATGTAGTACAAATACTCGCACAGCAAGACGCCAGTGTGCTTTTTAAATTTTTTATCCAATGTGTTTTTTCACCATTTGTGTCCAATTACATTTGAAACACTCACCCTGTGCGAGTTCGTCCCAAATGGTACCCTATTCCCTATATAGTGCATCATGGGCCCTGGTCAAAAGTAGTACACTATATAGGGAATAGGGGACGGAGCCCTGTAATTTTTCAGTATTTATTGTGTCATAGAAATTGGAACCCAGGCTGAGTCAGTTCAATGTGTTTCATCTCACATTAAGGCCTGGGGTTCTTTTCAACGTCAAAAAAACCCAAACATCTTATCTGTTTTTTGGTGGAAATCTGATTGAACTACTGACCCGTGATCAAAATGCTACTCAATTAATAGACACCAAACTATATAAACATGTGCATAGTGCTCATGGGCCATGTACCCATTGCATATACTGTAAGAAACTAGAACCATTACAATTATTAAAATTGGAGCGATGTTCCATTTCAGCAATTAACATCAACAAAAGATAGGTGCAACCAACAACAACATTGTCATTATAACAAATCACAGTGTGTAGTGTATGCCTACCTCTCCCATTTACACAGTTGGGAAGAAATATATTTTCAAAGCAGACAGTTTCCCCTTGCTGCAAAGAGTTGAAATGTTCAAATCTAGAGTATTTCAACAGCCTGGAGTGTAAGGTAAGCTGTTCCCCTGCACAGAGAGGCTCTCATCTTGTTGGAGGGGAGTTAAGTGTTAAGGACTGGGAAGCTGGGGTCTTACCTCTGCCGTGGGCACTCCCTCTGGGGGGCGGCAATGCAGCACGATCATCCCTTTGATTGGCACTTCCTTCCCCTGGGGGTCCTGCTCAAAGTTCTTCCTCAGGTCTGTGTGGGGAGAGAACACCGTGCTGTCAGTCCGTGCCATGTCCAGCCTGCCCTCAATCTCCCCATCACTAACACCACTTGCCACTGCCACTCTCCCTGCCTGGCCCTGCCCTTGGTTTGGACACAGTATCAACCTTGCGAGTGAGAAACGGGCTGGGGGGGATGGATGAATTGGGAGCTCATCTCCTTCCTTCCTTCCTTCCTTCATCTGCCTGCAGGTTCCCAAGGTCATTTGGAGGATAGACTGCACTGGCTGATGAGTACATATACTTTATAATATGCCCATGAAGCTTTACAGTATATGCCAAGGACATCATTTTTTCTCTACGTTGCACTCTGCTTTAATCTATTTACTCCTGCAGTGCAGTTTTGTCCATTCACTGTAATGTGAGACTGTGGTATTACCATATAAATATAATGAGTAGGATGGGGATCGAACCTCTAACCATGGCAATTCTACCGGCAACCTCCTGGCAACACTCAAAATGGCCACCAGTCCACGCAAAATTGACCTGAATGGAGACACCTGTTCTATTCATTCTAATTCTATGGGTCAGTGTTTCCAAAGCCTGGTTCTGTGCTCTAGCACTAACATACCTGATTAAACTAAAGGCTTGTTGATTGGTTGAATCAAGTATGTTAGCGCTAGCACAAAAACTAAAATGTGCATTGCTATGTAGGCTACTCACATGCGATGTGTACTGTGGCCTTGCGGCTCTTGGAGGTGCCCAGGTGGCTCCAGGCCACACACAGACACCAGTAGTCCTCTGGGCCGTGGAAGTCCTCCACCTGCTGACGGGACACGTTGATCAGCACCTCACGCACCTTCAGACCTGCACAGTGGAAAGAAACAGCCAATAAGTGATCTTACTTGTTAGATCAGGTGTTATTTAGAGATCACAGCACAAGTGCCAGGAACATTTACAGGACCTCTAGTTCTCAGTCCGTGGAATGTGCTAACCATAGTTGAGAGATCCTCGCAACATATTTAAAGAGGAGGAGGGTGGGATCTGATCAAATATTTAGAAAGTCTGTCTGGTAGTATTGATCAATGGTTTGCCAAAATACAATTTTAAAAATACATTTGGTTTTTATGGTGGCCTGACACACTGCTCCAATCAGTGTGTCTAATGTTATTCTGTTCTCCCTTTACTCTATGCTGGGTATTGAAAATGCATCACAGATTAAATAGGCAGTCCCCTAGGCCTCTCTTAGGATTCTGTTGTGCGTGATGCAAAATAGTGCGAACAAGAAAAATAGTTGCCTAGAGCAACATAATCCCCACTAACAAGCTTAACATCAGACCCGCTTCAAAAGAATACTCTAGTATGTACAGTAACCATGACACAATAATAGTACATATACCACAGTGACACAAGCACAGCTAGCACAATGCAAACGCAGCACATTTTTTAGAACAAGCACATTAAAGTGTGTCTGTACGAATGGACTCTCCCATATTCTGAAATCCTCTTAGCGGCGCAGCGCAAAACTCGCCAACTGAAATCTATGCAGACCTGTCACACAGTTTAGAATTGTTAAAGGCTTCCATTTTGTATCTGAGTCATGGGCTTAGGGATCTGCGATGTGTGTTTTCTTTCCTCCTTTTCAGAGTCTCGATAGCCTGCAGGCTTCCCAAACACAGGATTAAAGAAAAGATGCAATGTGGTGGGGGGGGGGGGGGGGGGGGGGTTTATGACAGAAAATGGTACCCTATTCCCTAGTGTGTCCTACTAGTGTCCTACTCTGGTCAAAAGTAGTGCACTATATAGGGAATATGGTGCAATTTGGGACACATGCCGAGTCTCTTAACACCCCCCACACCGCTTTCCTCTCCTGCACACAACAATAAATGATAAATGCAGCCTAATCTGACATGCTCATTGAGTCATAACAGCACATTTACTGCACAGCATATCAGAGTTTTGAATAAATAACAATTCACCTGCACACTAAATAACTGCAGGGAACATGGATATTAATGTGGATATTAACATATATTAATGTGAGAGAGAGAGAGAGAGACAGCTGCATGTGAGCTCGCATTTTTCAGCATGTTTTTTTACAAAAGATTAGATTAAGATAAACTTGTATTTTTCGGCAAGGACATATACAGCATACTACCCTCCACAACATAACCTTCACTCCAAATCAAAACTCCAAACCTACAACCTGATTTTGGACAAAATTACCGGGAAGGATTTGAACTACCAAAGATTCCTATTTCCAAGCTATACAGCAAATGCTCTGGCAAACAAACAGAAAGCTGAAAACACCATCCAACCTGGAACTGGAGGCCTTTGATGCCCCCTCCTGCTGTTCAGAGACCATCCCCTGGCATTTTCTACAAGGAATCTGCCTCCAGAAAAAAGCTTCTCCCAAGTGGGTGTGACACCTACTCCTGTTGCTTGCTGCACTGCTGCTTGGATTCCACCTGGCGATCTGTTCACCGTCTGCCCTGGCCTGTCTCCCCCTGTCTGGTACAGGTACCCCCGCCACACTCCCAAGCTTTCGTTTGCCTCCAGCACACACGCACTGTTGAGCGAGCGACTCTGAACTTACAATGGCTAGCCCCAAGTCGTTTAATTTTTTATTGAGCTTTATGCTACAGTGGCTTGCGAAAGTATTCACCCCCCATGGCATTTTTCCTATTTTGTTTCCTTACAACCTGAAATTAAAATGGATGTTGGGGGGGGATGGGTTGTAATCATTTGATTTACACAACATGCCTACCACTTTGAAGATGCAAAATATTTTTTTTTATTGTGAAACAAACAAGAAATAAGACAAAAAAAAAAACTGAAAAGTTGAGCGTGCATAACTATTCACCCCCCCAAAAGTCAATACTTTGTAGAGCCATCTTTTACAGCAATTTTAAGTCAAACTACAGATTCTCAATTGGATTGAGGTCTGGGCTTTGACTAGGTCATTACAAGACATTTAAATATTTCCCTTTTAACCACTCGAGTGTTGCTTTAGCAGTATGCTTATGGGCATTGTCCTGCTGGAAGGTGAACCTTCGTCCCAATCAAACAGATTTCCCTCAAGAATTTCCCTGCATTTCGCGCCATCCATCATTCCTTCAATTCTGTCCAGTTTCCCAGTCCCTGCCTATGAAAAACATCCCCACAGCATGATGCTGCCACCACCATGCTTCACTGTGGGGATGGGGTTCTCAGGGTGATGTGAGGTGTTGGGTTTGTGCCAAACATAGGGTTTTCCTTGATGGCCAAAAAGCTCAATTTTAGTCTCATCTGACCAGAGTACCTTCTTCCATATGTTTGGGGAGTCTCCCACATGCCTTTTGGCAAACACCAAAAGTGTCTGGTTATTGTTTTCTTAAAGCAAAGGATTTTTTTCTGGTCACTCTTCCGTAAAGCCCAATTCTGTGGAGTGTACGGCTTAAAGTGGTCCTATGGACAGATACTCCAATCTCCGCTTTGGAGCTTTGCAGCTCTCTGATTAATGCCCTCCTTTCCTGGTCCATTAGTTTTGGTGGGTGACCCTCTCTTGGCAGGTTTGTCGTGAGGCCATATTCTTTTCACTTTTTGTCATAGCCGCTTGCTAAAAAACTTTAATGAGCTAGCCTTCCTTCATGACCTGGCCTAAATTGGTATAGAATCAGCTGTCAAAGACGCTTGGACCTTATTTTTTGATTTTCAGTGGTATTGTAAACAAACACAACCCCATAAAGAAATTAGAATTAAAAACAGGTCCAGCCCCTGGTTCAACCGTGATGTTGCAGAGTTACTCCACCTCAAGAATTCCATTTGGTGAAAGGCTCGGCACACGCACACTCAGGCTGACTGGCTCTCGTTCAGGCAAATGAGAAATAAGTGCACTTAGGCTATCTGGAAGGCCAAGGTTAGTTACTTTAAGGAGCAGTTCTCTCTCTGTGGGTCTAACCCCAAGAAGTTCTGGAAAATGGTTAAAGACCTGGAGAATAAACCCTCCTCCTCAAAGCTGCCCATGTCCCTTAATGTTGATGATGTCATTGTTACTGACAAGGAGCACAGGATTCCTATTTGACTCAGCAATGCCTCCTTGCCTGTCCAACATTTCCTCATCTCCCACCCCTTCTAATGTAACTAGCCCCGATTCTCCTCCGTCTTTTTCCCCTGCCCCTCTACGATGTTTTGCCCTGCAGGCGGTCACAGAGTCTGAGGTGCTAAAGAAGCTCCATAAACTTGACCCCCCAAAAAACATTTGGGTCAGATGGTTTAGACCCTTTCTTCTTTAAGGTTTCTGCCCCTGTCATCGCCAAGCCTATCTCTGACCTTTTTAACCTGTCTCTCCTCTCTGAGGAGGTTCCCATTGCTTAGAAGGCAGCCACGGTGCATATTTTATTTAAAGGTAGAGATCAAGCTGATCCTAACTGTAATAGGCCTATTTCTATGTTGCCAAAAGTGTTGGAAGTACTTGACAGTAATCAACTGATTGGCTTCTTGATGTCTATTGTATTCCCTTGGGTATGCAATCTGGTTTCCGCTCAGGTTATGGATGTGTCACTGCAACCTTAAATGTCCTCAATGATGTCACAATTGCCCTTGATTCTAAGCAATGTTGTGCTGCTATTTTTATTGACTTTGCCAAAGCTTTTGATAAGTGGGCCGGCTAAGGAGTATTGGTGTTTCTGAGGGGTCTTTGACCTGGTTTGCTAACTACCTCTCAAAGAGTGCAGTGTATAAAGTCAGAACATCTGCTGTCTCAGCCACTGCCTGTCACCAAGGGAGTACCCCAAGGCTCGATCCTATACCCCACGTCTTTCTCAATGTTCATGAGGTAGTCACCTCATACAAGTACTTGGGAGTATGGCTAGAAGGTACACTGTCCTTCTCTCAGCACATATCAAAGCGTCAGGCTAAAGTTAAATCTAGACTTGGTTTCCTCTATCGTAATCGTTCCACTTTCACCCCAGCTTCCAAACTAATCCTGATTCAGATGACCATCCTACCCATGCTAGGTTACGGAGATGTAATTTATGGATCGACAGGTAAGGGTGCTCTCGAGCGGCTAAATGGTCATTATCATTCGGCCATCAGATTTTCCACCAATGCTCCTTATAGGAAACATCACTGCAGTCTATACTCTCTAAACTGGTCATCTCTGTATACCTGCCACAAGACCCACCCGTTGATGCTTATTAATAAAACCCTCTTAGGCCTCACTCCCCCCTATCTGAGATATCTACTGCAGCCCTCATCCTCCACATACAACACCCATCCTGCCAGTCACATTCTGTTAAAGGTCCCCAAAGCACACACATCCCTGAGTCGCTCCTCTTTTCAGTTTTCTGCAGCTAGTGACTGGAACAAGCTGCAACAAACACACAAATTGGACAGTTTTATCTCCATTTATCTTCATGGACACCCTTACTGACAGTTGTGGCAGCTTCACGCAACGTATTGTTGCCTCTACCTTCTTTCCCTTTGTGCTGTTGTCTGTGCCCAATAATGTTTGTACCATGTTTTGTGCTGCTACCATGTTGTGTTGCTACCATGTTGTTGTCATGTTGTGTTGCTACCATGCTGTGTTGTCATGTGTTGCTGCCATGCTATGTTGTTGTCTTAGATCTCTCTTTATGTAGGGTTGTGGTGTCTCGTCGTGATGTGTGCTTTGTCCTATATTTTAATTTAATTTTGAATTGTTAATCCTAGCCCCCGTCCCCACAGGAGGCTTTTTGCCTTTTGGTAGACCGTCATTGTAAATAAGAATTTGTTCTTAACTGACAGGCCTAGTTATATAAAGGTTAAATAAAAACAAATATATATATATAAATGGATGGATTAATAAGGGCCTTATAGAATCGGTTTTATTTTTTGCTTAATTCCATTTATTTATTTATTTAAAATTCTGTTTTCTCCGTTTTGTTATTACAGGTTTCAGATTTGAATCTGCCATGCAGTATTGAGGGAAAGAGTCTACCAGAACGAAGTGCTTATCTTAGTTCAAAACTGGTCTTCTATTACAAAGTATTAACTTAAGGGGGCTGAATAATTTTGCACGTACAATTTTTCAGTTTTTGATTTGTTAAAGTTTGAAATATCCAATAAATGTCGTTCCACTTCATGATTGTGTCCCACTTGTTGTTGATTCTTCACAAAAACATACAGTTTTATATCTTTATGTTTGAAGCCTGAAATGTGGCAAAAGGTCGCAAAGTTCAATACTTTCGCAAAGGCACTGTAATTATCGACTGTGTGTAGTGAATCCATTTAGTCTTTCCCGCTCTTTCTCAGTCCCCACCCCTTTCCTTTGTCTACCAAGCCATCTTATCGGCATACCCCACTAGGGTTTTTTCGATCATTGTTAGTAACCAATATCTACTGTTTGTTTTGTATGTATTTCTGTGATTAGTTAGTTAGTAAATAAATAATTTAGCCAATTTGTATATTGCTGATTCATTATGGAAACTAAGGTATGTGCAGATATCCAAGGGTTTGCGATGTTCAGTAATGAGAACTGATGAGGTAATAATTCATTAATAGCAGACCAATTGATTAGACATTAAAATATCTGAAGAGTTATATTCGGAAAATTATAACTGCGTAATCTCAACATTTTCCGTGATGCCCCGACTTCCTAGTTAACTAATGTTTACATGATCAGTTTAATCACATAATAATTAAACCTAGAGAACTGATTTGATATACATTACCGTTCAAAAGTTTGGGGTCACTTAATAAAAATGTCCCTGTTTTTGAAAGAAAAGCACATTGTGTCCATTCAAATAACATAACATTTATCAGAAATACAGTGTATACATTGCTAATGTTGTAAATGACTATTGTAGCTGGAAACGGCAGATTTTTTAATGGAATATCTACATAGGCGTACAGAGGCCCATTATCATCATCCATCACTCCTGTGTTCCAATGGTATGTTGTGTTAGCAGATCCAAGTTTATCATTTTAAAAGGCTAATTGATCATTAGAAAACCCTTTTGCAATTATGTTAGCATAGCTGAAAACGGTTGTCTGATTAAAGAAGCAATAAAACTGGCCTTCTTTAGACTAGTTGAGTATCTGGAGTATCAGCATTTGTGGGTTCAATTACAGGCTCAAAATGGCCAGAAACAAAGGACTTTCTTCTGAAACTCGTCAGTCTATTCTAGTTCTGAGAAATGAAGGCCATTCCATGCGGGAAATCTGTTTGTCCTGCGCCGTTGCCTCAAAGGAATATACAATCACTTGTGCATTTTGTTCATGTCTTATCATCTTGGGCAAATAAAATAAACATCTAATAAGTTCAATACATTTAGTTGATTGCTACTAATTTCAATACAATTTTTTATATTGTCGAATTCCGTTTTAATATCTGGATTCCGTCCAGATAATGCTGTTGCTTGTGGGTGAGATACAGAAAATTACTCAAGATACACATTCATCGCCACAATTAGGAATACGGTCTACATTATGGCTCTGAAGAAAGACTAGTGTATCAATGATGCTAACAAACAACCTCAGCCACCTGTTAAGGGTTCTACACAGTCTACGTAAATGGAGCCGATGGAGGTCTGTTTGCGTCACGTTTAAAAAATATTCAAAACGCACAAATGTACGTAGAACTAAGTAGAGAGCGACGCAAACGGATCTCCGTCGGCTCAGTTTGCGAAGACTGCGTATAGTATATCCCTTTAGTCTCCAAATTGATTTTACAGCACAAATGTTGTTGGAACTCGTTCCACTGCTATCGTCCAAACAAATTCAAATTCTGATGGGAAATGTTTTTTTATGAATTAACAGACATCTCTGTAGACATGATTATATCCTTAAGGGACAAGTAGATTCTTTGAAAGTTCTCCAATCACTACTACAGCCAGCCAGCACCAGTCACAATGTGTAGTGAGACATAACATAATTCATAACTCCCTTGCAAAGATATGGCAATTGACAGAGCATAGGGTGAAGAGATAGCAGAGAAGGTCATTACTAATGATGTCACAGAAGCCCCCCCCCCCTAAAAAAAAAACATCACTGAGTAATATGCTAATGAGAGTTAGCAGGTCCCGATATCTCTAGCATCGGAGAGACACATTTCCTTGAGGACTAACCGTCCACGACAGGTGGTGTGCCTGAGAGACAGACCCGAGCTTTGGCACTTTGTCATGTCACCCCTTTTGTTTATAGGCAGAGCACCGTTGACAGGACATATTAAACTAAACCCTCTTGATTTCTTACACCCAACTTTTCTTTCTTTAAAAAAAATGTAAGTGGTTTTACAAGTGACAAAACGATCCAAAAGGCAGAATTATAAAAAGAATGACTTAAGCCATGGCGATTGGCCGAAAAACATGAAATAGGAATGGAGGTTAGGGTGGTGGGAGCATAGTTGGAGGGGACAAAGCAAGGCTAATCTGTTCTTCCTATGGATTTGCACTGTTGTCTTGCCATGGCTCAGCTTTTGCTGTGAGTTGGACAGGAGGGAGAGCATAAGAAGAGCCTGGATCCCGCTTTTGATCTATTAACCAACCAGCGGATGCTACATCTTCCTGCTAGGGATTATCAAATAAGGCTAAATCCCAAATGGCACCCTATTCCTTATATTGGGTTGCAATATAAGCCTTTTCACTGAGCCATTTCATGGAGCTACACTTCACTTCCAGAGTCCACTGTAAGTACGTTGGTATTACAAAGTCAGAAGGTCCCCATGGAGTGCTCTAGCCATTGCTGCTCCACCTGCACAGTGCGCATGTTGCTGTCTCCACCAAGCCTCCTCATTCCCTCTTAACACATCATCCAACCCTCTAAGAGAACCATGACTGGCCTCTGGCAACACCCGTGTTTCTGCTTCCTGCTAAAGTTATTCACAGGGGAGGCACTGGAGGGTTTGGCATATAAAGCGTGTGTAGAAATCGAGACGTTTTAACCACAGATAAATGAGAAGCAGGGTGACGTATTTGACCCGATCTTACCGCAATAATTTAAACTATCAACAATGTCTACCCATTAAGGAGTTCTTAACTTGTTGCAGTTGAGTTTGTATGTGTGGGTGCGCACGTGTGTATCCCAGTCTACCAAGGCAGCCATGGTAAATGTAAACACTTTGAGCACAATTGAGGATGTAACCCTTACCTCTCAGTCGAGGAGAGAAACAGCATTAGCACATTAGCACAACCTTTGGGTAGAAAGAAAGAATGATCACACAAGGCAAGCACGGTTTAAAAATAGGCCTATCTAAAACAATGACGGGGCACTTAATGCATTAATACAGAAAATCTATTACGAAATCAGACAACCTCTTCCCACCTACACACACTCTAACCACTCACACAGACACGAGCTTGCATGCATGTGCACACACACACGATTCAAGCTTTAAGCTTGCTAGAAAAAAATGATAATTTCCTGCATTTGGGGACATGATATTTTATAATGCACCATTTTTATTCCTCACTGCAGAGAGATAGGCTGCTCTATCCAGATAAGGCTATTGCCTGCCACATCCATTAGGCCCAATGCCCACTGTTTAACTCTGGAATTAGAGGCCAACAACACTGACAGAGCCAACTCTCCTCTTTACCTCTTAACAACAAAATCATATCCAATGTAAAGCTTGCTAAAACTAAATCAAAAGTCTGACAAAAGAAACACAGACCATTAATAGCTTGTTTGGATCCATGGCATTATAAGCAGAGAGAATTAGCAAGTGAGCCAAAAGGGCATTATGCTGCAATAGTTGTGGGGGAAAGAGTTTACCTAATTGCAAATGCAACCACTCATACAGGAAATATCGGGACAGAAGTTTTCAAGTTGAGTTTCATCTCCATCTGTGGCTAGGTAAGGGAAGCGATGTCATACTGTTTTCAGTGGGCGATGGAAAAGGGTTTTTATTATTCTTCAGAATTCGTGACTTCACTGCTATGTTTGTTTTGTTTGCTGGAAAGCCGTGTTTGCTCAAGGATGTCCTGGGTTGAACCTAAAGTGAATGATTATTGACTAGGTTCCGAAATGTAAACAATAAAATGAATTGACTTGTGTATGCAACGCCTTAATGTATAGGCAAGCCCATGTTCAGTACAGTTGCGGGCACAAAAAAAAATCACAGTACAGGTTTTCGTAACAAACTATTGCTAGAAAAAGCCACAGCGCCTTGTTGCATTGCAGCAATTGTTCTGCCAATACCCTGTTGCAAGCTAACTTTTTAGTGGCAACAAAACCTCAATGCAAAACCCTAGTTGTGCTCCAACTGCCCATTAAATGCACCCTGAGAACATTTGAGAGGAGAAAGACTGAGTCCACTATTTGAACATGTCAAGAAAGTGTCCGGCACAGACAGATCTCAGGTGGACTTAGCCATCTGAGCCCATGACAGACCTCTAGGTGCACTCGATAGAAATGTGATGGTTTCAGTACCTACCAACAAAAGGAATATATTGTACAAATAGAACACAGGCCTCAATACACCAAGTCCTGTCTGGCATGGAATAAAGTTATATCACCCCTAAGGAGCCTATTCTGTATAGGGTACGGTATGTGTGTGAGGTGTATTGTATTGTCTGGGCACATTCAGTTAACAACACCATTAACAGTGTCACACAGGAATCCTGGGGCAAAGATAACATCAATCCTTGCTTTAGTGCCCATTACATAATGGTAAAAGCAATCCAACACTCATGATATAGGAGAGTTGAGCGTGAGGTGAGACTGAGGTCACTGCTGAGGGGAAGTAGTGTCACTGCCTGTTATCAGCCTGTATGCTGTCTGTTTGCTTCCTGTTTGTTGCTTCTTTGCAGCAGGATTACTGCCTGTTTGCTGCCTATTTACTGTTTTCTGCCTGTTTGTAGGTTACATGTTAATGGTGTTCCTCTGTCCTGGACTCTTAGCTCCTAGGTCTCATTCCAGGAATATGCTCCCTTCCATCTGCCCTCATGTACATTATTTCACTGATCTGATAGGACTGGATATTGCTTACACCAGTGGTTCTCAAACTGCGGGGGTCACAAGTAGGTTTGGGAGGCGTCGCGAGTGTGAAACTGAATGAGATAAACACATTTTTCATACATATTTTAATAGGCTACATATAGACCTACTATTTGTATTTTATATTTATACCTTTGCCTATTCAATCTGGTTACCAACATAGCCCTATGGTATTGCACTAAATGTGTGTCTCCAAAGTCTGTGCTTTAAAACCAAAAAGATCTGAGGGAATTTTTGCTACCTGCACTGCTGACAACTATTTTGGTCCACTCACACAGGAGTAATAAACGCCCAGTTCACAAAATGTATGGGATTACATTTAAAAAAAGATATATTTATCAGGGGGTGCTGCAGAACCTTTAGCACCCCTACTTTCCGCGGCTATGCCGAGCACAGGTGAAGACATGGGAGCAAATAAGGGGAAAAACAGAACAATGGAGATGCAGGAGAGGAACGCATGGACAAATAAAGAAGGAGAACTATAGAACCAAGAAACAAGGAGAACTATAGAACCAAGAAACAATTAGAACTATAGAACCAAGAAACAAGGAGAACTATAGAACCAAGAAAAGGGAAGAACTATAGAACCAAGAAACAAAGAGCACTATAGAACCAAGAAACAAGGAGCACTATAGAACCAAGAAACAAGGAGCACTATAGAACCAAGAAACACTATAGAACCAAGAAACAAGGAGCACTATAGAACCAAGAAACAAGGAGCACTATAGAACCAAGAAACAAGGAGAACTATAGAACCAAGAAAAGGGAAGAACTATAGAACCAAGAAACAAAGAGCACTATAGAACCAAGAAACAAGGAGCACTATAGAACCAAGAAAAAGGAGCACTATAGAACCAAGAAACACTATAGAACCAAGAAACACTATAGAACCAAGAAACAAGAAGCACTATAGAACCAAGAAACCAGGAGCACTATAGAACAAAGAAACAAGGAGCACTATAGAACCAAGAAACAAGGAGCACTATAGAACCAAGAAACAAGGAGAACTATAGAACCAAGAAAAGGGAAGAACTATAGAACCAAGAAACAAAGAGCACTATAGAACCAAGAAACAAGGAGCACTATAGAACCAAGAAACAAGGAGCACTATAGAACCAAGAAACAAGGAGCACTATAGAAACAAGAAACAAGGAGCACTATAGAACCAAGAAACAAGGAGAACTATAGAACCAAGAAACACTATAGAACCAAGAAACACTATAGAACCAAGAAACAAGAAGCACTATAGAACCAAGAAACCAGGAGCACTATAGAACAAAGAAACAAGGAGCACTATAGAACCAAGAAACAAGGAGCACTATAGAACCAAGAAACAAGGAGCACTATAGAACCAAGAAACAAGGAGAACTATAGAACCAAGAAAAGGGAAGAACTATAGAACCAAGAAACAAAGAGCACTATAGAACCAAGAAACAAGGAGCACTATAGAACCAAGAAACAAGGACTATAGAACCAAGAAACAAGGAGCACTATAGAACCAAGAAACACTATAGAACCAAGAAACAAGGAGCACTATAGAAACAAGAAACAAGGAGCACTATAGAACCAAGAAACAAGGAGAACTATAGAACCAAGAAAAGGGAAGAACTATAGAACCAAGAAACAAAGAGCACTATAGAACCAAGAAACAAGGAGCACTATAGAACCAAGAAACAAGGAGCACTATAGAACCAAGAAACACTATAGAACCAAGAAACACTATAGAACCAAGAAACAAGGAGCACTATAGAACCAAGAAACCAGGAGCACTATAGAACAAAGAAACAAGGAGCACTATAGAACCAAGAAACACGGAGCACTATAGAACCAAGAAACAAGGAGCACTATAGAACCAAGAAACAAGGAGAACTATAGAACCAAGAAAAGGGAATAACTATAGAACCAAGAAACAAAGAGCACTATAGAACCAAGAAACAAGGAGCACTATAGAACCAAGAAACAAGGAGCACTATAGAACCAAGAAACAAGGAGCACTATAGAACCAAGAAACACTATAGAACCAAGAAACAAGGAGCACTATAGAACCAAGAAACCAGGAGCACTATAGAACAAAGAAACAAGGAGCACTATAGAACCAAGAAACAAGGAGCACTATAGAACCAAGAAACAAGGAGCACTATAGAACCAAGAAACAAGGAGAACTATAGAACCAAGAAACAAGGAGAACTATAGAACCAAGAAAAGGGAAGAACTATAGAACCAAGAAACAAAGAGCACTATAGAACCAAGAAACAAAGAGCACTATAGAACCAAGAAACAAGGAGAACTATAGAACCAAGAAACAATTAGAACTATAGAACCAAGAAACAAGGAGAACTATAGAACCAAGAAAAGGGAAGAACTATAGAACCAAGAAACAAAGAGCACTATAGAACCAAGAAACAAGGAGCACTATAGAACCAAGAAACAAGGAGCACTATAGAACCAAGAAACACTATAGAACCAAGAAACAAGGAGCACTATAGAACCAAGAAACAAGGAGCACTATAGAACCAAGAAACAAGGAGAACTATAGAACCAAGAAAAGGGAAGAACTATAGAACCAAGAAACAAAGAGCACTATAGAACCAAGAAACAAGGAGCACTATAGAACCAAGAAACAAGGAGCACTATAGAACCAATAAACACTATAGAACCAAGAAACACTATAGAACCAAGAAACAAGGAGCACTATAGAACCAAGAAACCAGGAGCACTATAGAACAAAGAAACAAGGAGCACTATAGAACCAAGAAACAAGGAGCACTATAGAACCAAGAAACAAGGAGCACTATAGAACCAAGAAACAAGGAGAACTATAGAACCAAGAAAAGGGAAGAACTATAGAACCAAGAAACAAAGAGCACTATAGAACCAAGAAACAAGGAGCACTATAGAACCAAGAAACAAGGAGCACTATAGAACCAAGAAACAATGAGCACTATAGAACCAAGAAACACTATAGAACCAAGAAACAAGGAGCACTATAGAACCAAGAAACAAGGAGCACTATAGAACCAAGAAACAAGGAGAACTATAGAACCAAGAAAAGGGAAGAACTATAGAACCAAGAAACAAAGAGCACTATAGAACCAAGAAACAAGGAGCACTATAGAACCAAGAAACAAGGAGCACTATAGAACCAAGAAACACTATAGAACCAAGAAACACTATAGAACCAAGAAACCAGGAGCACTATAGAACAAAGAAACAAGGAGCACTATAGAACCAAGAAACAAGGAGCACTATAGAACCAAGAAACAAGGAGCACTATAGAACCAAGAAACAAGGAGAACTATAGAACCAAGAAAAGGGAAGAACTATAGAACCAATAAACAAAGAGCACTATAGAACCAAGAAACAAGGAGCACTATAGAACCAAGAAACAAGGAACACTATAGAACCAAGAAACAAGGAGCACTATAGAACCAAGAAACACTATAGAACCAAGAAACAAGGAGCACTATAGAACCAAGAAACCAGGAGCACTATAGAACAAAGAAACAAGGAGCACTATAGAACCAAGCAACAAGGAGCACTATAGAACCAAGCAACAAGGAGCACTATAGAACCAAGAAACAAGGAGAACTATAGAACAAAGAAACAAGGAGAACTATAGAACCAAGAAACAAGGACTAAGTAACAAAAAAACAAGGAGAACTATAGAACCAAGAAACAAGGAGAACTATAGAACCAAGAAACAAAGAGCACTATAGAACCAAGAAACAAGGAGAACTATAGAACCAAGAAACAATGAGCACTATAGAACCAAGAAACAAGGAGAACTATAGAACAAAGAAACAAGGAGAACTATAGAACCAAGAAACAATGAGAACTATAGAACCAAGAAACAAGGAGCACTATAGAACCAAGAAACAAGGAGCACTATAGAACCAAGAAACAAGGAGAACTATAGAACCAAGAAACAAGGAGAACTATAGAACAAAGAAACAAGGAGAACTATAGAACCAAGAAACAAAGAGCACTATAGAACCAAGAAACAAAGAGCACTATAGAACCAAGAAACAAAGAGCACTATAGAACCAAGAAACAAGGAGCACTATAGAACCAAGAAACAAGGAGAACTATAGAACAAAGAAACAAGGAGAACTATATAACAAAGAAACAAGGAGAACTATAGAACCAAGAAACAAAGAGCATTATAGAACCAAGAAATAAGGAGCACTATAGAACCAAGAAACAAAGAGCACTATAGAACCAAGAAACAAGGAGAACTATAGAACCAAGAAACAATGAGAACTATAGAACAAAGAAACAAGGAGCACTATAGAACCAAGAAACAAGGAGAACTATAGAACAAAGAAACAAGGATAACTAAATAACAAAGAAACAAGGAGAACTATAGAACAAAGAAACAAGGAGAACTATAGAACAAAGAAACAAGGAGAACTATAGAACAAAGAAACAAGGAGCACTATAGAAACAAGAAACAAGGAGAACTATAGAACCAAGAAACAAGGAGACCTAAATAACAAAGAAACAAGGAGACCTAAATAAAAGAAACAAGGAGAACTATAGAACAAAGAAATAAGGAGAACTAAATAACAAAGAAACAAGGAGAACTATAGAAACAAGAAACAAGGAGAACTATAGAACCAAGAAACAAGGAGAACTATAGAAACAAGAAACAAGGAGAACTATAGAACAAAGAAACAAAGAGCACTATAGAAACAAGAAACAAGGAGAACTATAGAAACAAGAAACAAGGAGCACTATAGAACCAAGAAACAAGGAGAACTATAGAAACAAGAAACAAGGAGAACTATAGAACAAAGAAACAAGGAGCACTATAGAAACAAGAAACAAGGAGACCTATAGAACAAAGAAACAAGGAGAACTATAGAACAAAGAAACAAGGAGAACTATAGAACAAAGCAACAAGGAGAACTATAGAACCAAGAAACAAGGAGAACTATAGAACAAATAACCTAGGAGACTATAGAACAAAGACACAATGAAAACTATAGAACAAAGAAACAAGAAAAGGAAAGCAGAGGACATGAAAGACAAAGACAAAGAACGTGCGTGAGTTGATTCCCATAGCCGAAAGCTAAAGCCAAGCCTAGCCACGACAGAGATGATTTGATTTAGGGTTTGACGAAAGACTTTGAGTTAATGAATAAGTGAAGTGCTCTAAACCGAGCTAGGTTTCATTTTCCCTTTATTGAACAGGATAAACGCCATGCTGTGAAAAATGTAATATATTTTTGCAACTTAAAAGCTGACTCCTCCGCTGTGTACACCACACCCTGCTACTTCATAGATCAGAACCCCTGTGGACCGATCACAGCTACAGGCAGGCCATGCTTTCCATCCAACCCTGCAACTGCCGCTACAAACAGGTTGGCCATATGATCTTGCTTTGGACTCCACAATAGTGACAAGATATCCCTAGTTGATATTGGCTGCTGACATGAATAACTTTTAGCTCAAAATGCAGGTATAAAACACAGTGTATTTATGTATCTTTCATTTGGAAATGTTTATGGCTGCAATGACAGGCTACATTTGCGGGTCAACGTTTGAGAACCACTGGCCTACACAAACCCAGTTGTCTCAGGAAGATCCATGAAGGGAAGTGAAGGAGGACAGGAAAAGAAGACATGGTCAGGGAAGCATGCAGCTGTGTGTGTGAGTGTGTGTGTGTATCTTTGTAACCATCAAGGTTAGTCATCTACTATTCTCAGGCCTCTTCTCCCCATAGTGTCCAAGCCTGTCTGGACCTGCCACTCTCCATGTGCCTTCAATCTATGTGAGAGAGAGCAAGCGGATTTGTCTGCTCACTGCCCGTCAACAATAACATTCACAATGCACAGACTCAACAAGAAAGGTAGGTGACTTTTCTTTAATCCAAGGGCATTGAGTCCTTATGGAATATATGGGTCTATATGGGGCCCAAATGGTGTGTGTTTCCCTAAGGCACATCGACTATTTACCCCTGATAAAGGAGATTTTAACTAGCTTAATTAAAAACACATAAAAGATGGTAGTAGGAAGAATGGATCTTAAAAGGACCAATCCAGCCATTTTTATCTCAATATCAAATCATTTATGCGTAACAATTAAGCACCCTAGCTGTGATTGTTTTCAATTAAAATGGTCAAAAATAAACAAAAATAGCTTCTTAGCAAAGAGCAATTTATCAAGCAAGAATTTTGCTAGTAATGTCTGGGAGGGGTCTGAGTGAGAAGGGGAAAACAGAAAACTAGCTATTACTGGAAGAGGTCTATTAACCAATGTACTGCCTAGTCACCAGGCAGGCCAAAAGTCCATCCCACCAAAACAGGCAGAAATTACAGCTCTTGCACTAAAAGGACATTTTCATCACAATTTCACAGTATTATTCTAACCTCAGGGGGAAATATATAGCACCAGTCAAAAGTGCTATATAGAGTTTCTTTATTTTTACTATTTTCTACATTGTAGAATAATAGTGAAGACATCAAAACAATGAAATAACACATATGGAATCATGTAGTAACCAAAAAATGTGTTAAACAAATCAAAATATGTTTTATATTTGCCATGATGACAGCTTTGCACACTCTTGGCAAATAGTTTTTGACTTCACTAGGCCTTTAACAGCATCAAGGAGCAGTCCATCCATAACATCAAATACTTCTCTCGGAACAAACGTATTATGATTCCCTCTCACATACAGTGCCTTCAGAAAGAATTCATTGACTTGTTCCATATTTTGTTGTGTTACAGCCTAAATTCAAAATGCGTTAAATGTATTCATTTTTCTCACCCATCGACACACAATAATTTTTAGACAGTTTTGCTAATTTATTGAAAATTAAATACAGAAATATCTCATTTACATAGGTATTCACACCCCTAAGTCAAAACTTAAACAAAAATATAAACACAATGTAAAGTTTGTTCCCATGTTTCATGAGCTGAAATAAAAGACCCAGAAATGTTCCATACACACAAGAATTAAGTATAAGGCTCATGACCAAAAGTATGTGGACACCTGCTCATCGAACAACTCATTCAAAAATCATGGGCATTAATATGGAGTTTGTCCTGTCTTTGCTGCTATAACAGCATCCACTCTTCTGGGAAGGCTTTCCACTAGATGTTGGAACATTGCTGTGGGGACTTGCTTCCATTCAGCAATAAGAGCATTAGTGAGGTCGGGCACTGATGTTGAGCGATTAGGCCTGGCTCGCCGTCGGTGTTCCAATTCATCTTAAAGGTGTTCGATGGGGTTGAGGTCAGGGCTCTGGGCAAGTCAGTCAAGTTCTTCCACACCGATCTCAACAAATAATTTCTGTGTGCACGGGGGCATTGTCATACTAATACAGGAAAGGTCCTTCCCTGAACTGTTGCCAAAAAAGTTGGAAGCACAGACTCGTCTAGAATGTCATTGTATGTTATAGCGTTAAGATTTCCCTTCACTGGAAATAAGGGGTTTAGCCCGAACCATGAAAAACAGCTGGAGACCATTATTCCTCCTCCAACAAACTTAACAGTTGGCTCTAAGCATTCGGGCAGCTAGCATTCTCCTGGCATCCATCAAACCCAGATTCGTCTATCGGACTGCCAGATGGTGAAGCGTGATTCATCACTCCAGAGAACGCGTTTTTTATAGCACTCGAGTTTCATAACACTCCAGCCGACGATTATTATACCACGGCAGGTTTTATACCACTCCAGCCGACGATTATTATACCACAGCAAGTTTTATACCACTCCAGCCGACGATTATTATACCACGGCAGGTTTTATACCACTCCAGCCGACGATTATTATACCACAGCAAGTTTTATACCACTCCAGCCGACGATTATTATACCACGGCAGGTTTTATACCACTCCAGCCGACGATTATTATACCACGGCAAGTTTTATACCACTCCAGCCGACGATTGGCATTGCGCATGGTGATCTTAGGCTTGTGTGTGGCTGCTTGGCCATGGAAACCCATTCCATGAAGCTCCCGATGAATCATTCTTGTGCTGACGTTGCTTCCACAGGCATTTTGGAACTCTGTAGTGAGTGTTGAAACTAGGAAAGATCATTTGTACGCGCTACGCACGTCAGCGGTCACGTTCTGTGAGCTTGTGTGGGCTACCACTTCGCGGCTGAGCCGTTGTTGCCCCTAGACGTTTCCACTTCACATTAATAGCACTTACAGTTGACCGGGGAAGCTCTAGCAGAGAAGAAATTTGAGATTATATACACCTGTCAGTAACGGGTGGGGCTGAAATAGCCAAATCAACTAATTTGAAGGGGTGTCCACATACTTTTGTATAAATAGTGTATGAACAGAGCTTGTGAATTCAATTATTTTAAACCTAACCACACGTCATCGCTTGCAGCCGTCGGTTTCAACCGGAGGCCACTGTGACATTGATTTCCCCAGTAATCCTTCCGCTGTTCAATTATGTATAGGCATGCTGACCCTATAAAAAATCTATTACTGACAGGTAGACGAGACCCGCCTCGTCCCAGAGGCCTCAGCACAGCTGTCTGTAGTCATCTCTAGTCATCACACTGCACTCCATGGGGTCTGAAATTAATTCTCTCTGCTTAGAGAAATACCTGGACAGAGGTGTAGGTGGCTGTCTGGATTCATTTGCCACAGCGATATTCAAATAGACATTTATTGACATTTAAACATAGACAAATTGGGACAGAAGTCCATTTTCCTTTAAGGTAGGAAGGTTAATTGAAAGGAAACGTTCCATGAGCAGCACTTCGTGACAGTACATTCTCAACTTATTACTTCACCTTGCTGGCTGACTTCAGCCAGCCAACAGTCAGTCCCTGCTCTCCTCTCCTCCTAGCTCTGCTCTCCTCTCCTCCTAGCTCTCCTCATAGCTCTCCTCTTCCCTCTTCCTAGCTCTCCTCCCTGTGCCTCAGTCTGGCTAAATCAAGGGCACTAGAGCACTGCTTATCTGTGGCTGTGATTCATCAGCCTGGTTGGTAAATAAGATACGTTATAATCACGGGGCTCCTGGTGGCATTGAGGGTCCATGTACTAATCAATAACATCCAATTCTTCATATATCTTCTGGTCTGATTATCTTGGCCTAATCCAACACTACACAATTTGTCTGTTCATTACTGGAGCAGGACAAAGCAGCGCTGAGCATGTTGTTTTCACTGGTGGTTATGATTTTAATGGTGATAAAGCTAGTTGGTTATCCAGTTGGCCAGGTGTGAGAAGAGGTGAGAAGAGGACAATCTCAGCCAGGCTCTTTTAATTGCAAATCCACCTGGGTCTCCTTTTGATACAGAAACCATTGGTTTCACAGCCTAGGCAAAGTAACATCGCATGCGGTGAAGTGCAGAAGATTAAGAAAAAGTAATAATTGTTCTCTGGAATATAGCTTAAAGGCAGAGCAAATGTTCAAATACTGGGAGTGCTTGAATCAAAATCTGTGAAATTGCGTAGCGAACGAAGATAATGTGTTAGGTTAAGTACCATGTGGGGAGGCGGTGGCGCCGTCTGGAGGGAGCCCAACGAGTAGACAGTTATTCACTTGAGAATGCAGATGAGCTGAACAAGTATGAACAGAGTTAATGAATACAAAACAGCTTTCATATCCTACAGTACATCATCAGACCTGATCTACTCTGGATTTACAGAGACCATATACTCCCTTTACAGTAGGAAAACATCACCATGCCTCTATGAAATAAAAAAGGATAATATCAAGTTCATAAGCTTATGAAATAAGCAATATGAGTCATTATAGTACTGCTAGTTGCTTTATTGTAGAGAATTTAACAGACACTGATTGGTCAATATGTTATCAGACCCTATATGCACACATGTCTACAGGTAGCCTAACCTAGTATTATAACAACCCCTTTCCTCCCAATCCAGTGCAATTGTCATGCTTAGTCAGTGCAATTTGCTACATTTTGGTAAATAGCATAAAATTATTCAGTGCTTGGGTTGGAGCTCATGCTTTCCATTTTCTAAAGAATTGATGGAATTTGCCAATAATTCAGAATTTAGCAACAACATATTTTTGCCCACAGTCCTCCTACCACCTAAACATGTTGAAGGAGAAGAACAGGCACTTTACTTTTTGTTATTGCTAGATAACGCCCCATTCTCATCTTTCAAATCAATTAACTAGCTGGCCTCTTGCTAAGCAGTGGATTTAGCATAAAACCAAAAAGAGTGAACTATTCCCTCATACTTTTCCCATGCACTGACTGAATCACACAGAGTGGAAATGGTACAGTCCCACAACAATTTCACAGCACAGCAATCACACAAATATGAACTTCCAGAAGTAATTAAACAGGCTTTACTGCAAAGGGACCTTCATGAATACCAGAAAGACGACGATTCCTATTGAGAAGCCACTAATCAGAACACATTCCAGACGAGGTGTCACATCAGCTTTGTTTTCCCGGAAATCCCTTCAGGAAACAGAAGTGAAGTGTAAGCCTCTAATCAACACAACCTGCTCTCGGATACATCCCAAATGGTGCCCTATTCCCTGCATAGTGCACTATGGGCTCTGGTCAAAAGTAGAGCATAGGGTGCCAATTTGGGGCACAGCGCTAGTCTGTTGTGCACGTCTCTCTCTCTGACACCAGCCTGATGGGTCTTAATTGGACTGAACATATGGGGTCCATACTTGCAAACATTAGAAAAAGTTAAAATTGAAACTTTTTCTCCATCTCAAAATATGCATCAGCCAATTACAATCGTTTGACATAGTTGCACGTGACCAAAAGCTACATTAGCTGTTCCCATTAGATAACCTGGCACATTTAGCCCCTTGTTGATTATCCCTTACACACATAGCATAGACATAGGCCTACACTTACAATACCGGTATTTTAAAAATTTGATTATAAAAATGCATATGAAACGTTGTAGAAGTACACTACCGGTCAAAAGTTTTAGAACACCTACTCATTCAAGGGGTTTTCTTTATTTAAAAAAACTATTTTCTACATTGTAGAACATTGAAAACATCAAAACTATGAAATAACACATGGAATCATGTAGTAACCAAAAAAGAGTGTTAAAATCATCTAAATATAATCTTCAAATATCCACCCTTTGCCTTGATGACAGCTTTGCACACTCTTGGCATTCTCTCAACCAGCTTCACCTGGAATGCTTTTCCAACAGTCTTGAAGGCGTTCCCACATATGCTAAGCACTTGATGGCTGCTTTTCCTTCACTCTGCGGTCCAACTCATCCCAAGCAATCTCAATTTGATTGAGGTCGGGGGATTGTGGAGGCCAAGTCATCTGATGCAGCACTCAATCACTCTCCTTGGTCAAATTCCCTTACACAGCCTGGAGGTGTGTTTTGGGTCATTGTCCTGTTGAAAAACAAATGATAGTCCGAACAGGCCCAAACCAGATGGGATGGCGTACACTGCAGAATGCTGTGGTAGCCATGCTGGTTAAGTGTGCCTTGAATTCTAAATAAAATCACAGACAATGTCACCAGCAAAGCACCCCCACACCATAACACCTCCTCCATACTTTACAGTGGGAAATACACACGTGGAGAGCATCCGTTCACCCACACCACGTCTCACACTGACACGGCAGTTGGAACAAAAAATCTCTCATTTGGACTCGAGACCAAAGGACACATTTCCACAGGTCTAGATTCCATTGCTTGCCCAAGCAAGATTCTTCTTGTTATTGGTGTCCTTTAGTAGTGGTTTCTTTGCAGCAATTCGACCATAAAGGCCTGATTCACACAGTCTCCTCTGAAGAGTTGATGTTGAGATGTGTCTGTTACTTGAACTCTGTGAAGCATTTATTTGGGCTGCAATTTCTGAGGCTGGTAATTCTAATTACCTTATCCTCTACAGCAGAGGTTACTCTGGGTCTTCCTTTCCTGTGGCGGTCCTCATGAGAGCCAGTTTCATCATGGCGCTTGATGGTTTTTGCGACTGCACTTGAAGAAACTTTCAAAGTTCTTGAAATGTTCCGTATTGACTGACCATCATATCTTAAAATAATGATGGACTGTCATTTCTCTTTGCTTTTTTGAGCTGTTCTTGCTACAATATGGACTTTGTCTTTTACCAAATAGGGATATCTTCTGTATACCACCCCTACCGTGTCACAACACAATTGATTGGCTCAAACGCATTAGAAGGAAAGAAATTCCACAAATGAACTTTTAAGAAGGCACACCTGTTAATTGAAA
Source organism: Oncorhynchus kisutch (assembly GCF_002021735.2). NCBI lineage: Eukaryota > Metazoa > Chordata > Actinopteri > Salmoniformes > Salmonidae > Oncorhynchus > Oncorhynchus kisutch. Next base: position 38,383,417 of record NC_034176.2, read on the forward strand.
TGCATTCCAGGTGACTAACTCATAAAGCTGGTTGAGAGAATGCCAAGAGTGTGCAAAGCTGCCATCAAGGCAAAGGGTGGCTATTTGAAGAATTTGTTTAACACTTTTTTGGTTACTACATGATGTATTATTTCATAGTTTTGATGTCTTTACTATTATTCTACCATGTAGAAAATACTAAAAAATAAAGAAAAACCTTGAATGAGTAGGTGTTCTAAAACTTTTGACCGGTAATGTACATGTACAACGTTTCATATGCATTTTTATAATCCTCCACTTTGTCATGTGTTATTTGAATCGAACAACGAGGACCAGCAGTGAACAGTTCTTTCCTTAACAAAAATGCTTGATGCAAGGAGGGCTCAAACCCACGGTTAAAGTGCCCTGTTGTTTTAGAGTCAACCGCTTTAGTGGTGTGTGCAACCAGGAAGCAATGATGATGACTGTACATGACAGCTATTTGACAAGTCCATAAGCTTTTTTACGACGTACGATAAAATTAAATGTTGACCTCCTTCTATTTTATTTTTGGGAAAAGCACATGAAAAACATAGGATTTCGTCATACGCGAAAATGTGCCTTTAGAATTGTTTCTTACGTTAGTAGCTAGTAGCCTAGTCAAGGATGTATCATGCACTATTGGCACTCTCCACTACCAAGTGGAACAAAAGTAAACTTTGAATTTGGAGTTTTAAAAGGTCCCTCTGGAAGCCAAGTTGACTTATTTTAAGAAATACCATTGGTTTGTCGATATAAAGTCTAAAATCTTTGATAGGCTGATAGAGAATTTGTTACAGGAAATAATCACTGCCACCTGCTCAGGTTAGCATAAGGATAAATATGCCAGGTTATGTAATGGGAACAGATCACATGTAGAGTTGTATCATGTTAATCTGGAGGTGAAAGAAAAGCACACCTGTTTAGATGAGGTGCTGGCTAGCGGAGTAGAACACTTGAAAAAGAAAAGGAGAACCGCACACTCTTAGGAGCTCAGATGCAATAACTGATTAACGTAATAACCAACATTTGGACAGACAAGCTGTCTTCATCAGGGTATAATGACAAACACTGCAGGTCACTAGTTTATATAGTGTCAAAGGACACACACAGGTGTCTGTAATTTCTGCCGGGTGTGGCTTGATATCATTGGTTAATTTACAGATATAAATAGAACATATAAAAAAACATGAATGGATAAGATCAAAGATACAATATGGCTACATAAGCCTACAAACATTTTTATTGAATAGCAAAATCACGAGAATGGCTTCAGATCAGAGTCTACGTTGAGACTGAAGGGAGCAAGAGTTTTTAAATTAAAGATCCAGCAAGCCTCTCATTTTAACAATAAATTGTCGAGGTCACCTCCTCTCCTAGGGAGGGTGACGTGTTCAATTCCGATATAATGTAGGGACAAAATCGAGTGGCTGCATTCCAAAAAGTGGCCTCCAACTGGGTACGCCGAGTTTTTGCAGCTAATGGTGCCACAATGTTCCGAGCTTCATACTTTTAATTCGCACTTCGTTTTACCCACATCATTTTTTTACCACAAGGACAAGTTATAAAATAAATAACTGCTTTAGTGGAGCACGTGATAACACCTTTGATTGGGATTTGTTTCCTTGTTTGAAGGATCTACATTTGTAAGTGCCATTGCATTGAGCGCAGCCAATTACACTTGTAGTTTCCATCCGGGAGAGGTGCAAATAGATGTTGTGCAGGGGTATTTTACGCAGTCGTGGGTGAACAGGGAGTACAGGAGGGGACTGAGCACACACCTCTGAGGGGCCCCAGGGTTGAGGATCAGCGTTACAGACGTGTTGTTAACTACCCTTACCACCTGGGGGTGGTCCGTTGATCCAGGATCCAGTTGCAGAGGGAGGTGTTTAGTCTCAGGGTCCTTAGCTTAGTGATGAGGTTTGTGGGCACTATGGTGTTGAACGCTGAGCTGTAGTCAATGAATAGCATTCTCACATAGGTGTTCCTTTTGTCCAGGTGGGAAAGGACAATGTGGAGTGCGATTGAGATTGTGTCATCTGTGGATCTGTTGGAGCGGTATGAAAATTGGAGTGGGTCTAGGGTATCCGGGAGGATGCTGTTGATGTGAGCTACGACCAGCATTTAAAAGCACTTTATGACTACCGACGTGAGTGCTACGGGGCGGTAATCATTTAGGCAGGTTACCTTCGCTTCCTTGGGCACAGGGACTCTGGAGGTCTGCTTGAAATATGTAGGTATTACAGACTCGGTCAGGGAGAGGTTGAAAATGTCAGTGAAGACCCTTCCCGTTCGAACCGGGCATGAAAAATAGTATTTTTTTTGTTACAACTCGACAGTATTGGTGTATCAGTGCAAACTGAGTTGCTATGGATGCTGGTTCAATACCTGTACCGTCCACTACCAAGAGACCTATGAGGTGACGGTAGGCTTTTGGTTTCTCTCCCTCTAAAAACAGAAATAAATAATTCTGAATAACAAACTGGCTTTATTTACAAATTAGTAACAATGTCTCTCCCCATGCTACAAGAATGGTCTTTTTCTCGTTCACTTTAGGTTATTTGAAAACAAAATAATCTCCAAAATATCCTTATTTTTTAAACAAGCCAAAGAAATTTGGTTGTAATTTCAGTTTAATCCACCAGAAAAGACAGAACAAATAATAACCACAATATTTGTTGTAACTCAAATATACTGATTGATAATAAAAACTGTACTATATTTTATGTTATTCCTGAAAGCCCTATTGTGCTCACTTAAATTAATAGAGGTCCTGATCATGGTGCTACAGTATGTTGTTACAGCATAATCAAAGTGAGGACAATCGACAATCTGCTGTATGCTTATGGCCTATTGTAAGCTGAATTCACATCTTTCCAGTACTCCTCAAACCGCCCCAAACTCCACCCTTAACACAGTTACCATTCAAAAACGAGATGTTTATCAAAAAAAAAAGACATTGCGACCAAAGAGAACAGATGAAATGGACATCATTTTCATCAACCCAGCTTCTTTCTACGGTGCTACCTGTTCCAGGGTTAGGACCGTATCCATTTGAGGTCTTGAAAATTAGCCGGAGCCGAGAGGATCACCAAAACAAATGGTATTTCGGTTTCAGTGCATTTTCTTAAAACAAATTTATATAGCCTATCAACGTGTAGGCATACTGTGTGATAAAATTGATCATTAAATAAAGTTTAAATAAAAAAAGACAAATAATTGTGTACTAAAACGTGAAGGTGTTTTTGCAGAGTATACCAACCATGCCGACAAACATCCGTGGAGATTAGTGGACAAAAGGCTGGACAATCCATGACTGGGGTTGGGATTTGTATGTACGGTCACTGTGGGGATGACGTCGTCGATGCACTTACTGATGAAGCCGATGACTGAGGTAATATACTCCTTCATGCCATTAGTACCAGCATTGGTTTGTAGTGGTAAATAGACAGCCACGAATAATATGGATGAGAACTGTCTTGGTAAATAGTGTGGTCTACAGCTTATCATAAGGTTTTCTACCTCAGGCAAGCACTACTTACCAGGCATAGCTTCTCTGCCCTGCCGGTGCATGGAAAATACAGCCAGCTCTATATTATCCGTGTTGTCGTTCAGATACATAAGATATTACAGTTTTTAAATGTCCCTTTGGTAGTATAATCTTGATCATAGGTCATCCATTTTATTTTCCAATGATTGCACGTTGGCCAATAGAACGGATGGTAGTTGAGGTTTACTCACTCGCCAACATATTCTCAGAAGGCAGCCTGACCTCCGCCCCCTTTTTCTCCTTCTTTTCTTCACACAAATGATGGGGATTTGGGCCCGTTCCCGAGAAACCAGTATATCCTTCGCGTCAGACTCATTTAAGAAAGAAAATTCTTCCAGTTCAAGTTGAGTAATCGCTGTTCTGATGTCCAGAAGTTATTTTCGGGCATAAGAGATGGTAGCAGCAACATTATGTACAAAATAAGTAAAAAATAAGTTACAAACAATGCAAAAAAACAAACAAAATAGCACAGTTGGTTAGGATCATATAAAATGTCAGCCATCCCCTCCGGCGCCATTCTACACAACTCCAAACATCCGTTGTAGGATTTGAATACCCTTGGATTATAGGATCTCTATGGCTTCTTACCAGTGTTCTGATCCATGTACTCCCGGGACACATGTTCATTCTGGTGCACCCATTCTCCATTGCACTTGAAGAAGATCTGCAAGGCAGGCACAGCCCGACACAGCAGCTTGATTGGGTTGCTTTTGATTATGTAGGAATCTTCTGGTTCCTTCAGGAAGTGAGGCAGGGTACCTGGGACTGATGGTAGGGAGTCTGGCAGGATGTCACCTGTGGCTCCTGCAAAGAGAGAGACTAGTTCATTCAATCAATCAATTACATGTATTTTATAAAGTCCTTTTTACATCAGCACAGCAGTTGTCACAAAGTGCTTTACAGATACAGCAGATACCCAGCCTAAATTCCTAAAGAGAAATACAAAGCAGTGTTCTTCTGGGTGACAATGACTGACATTCAAAACAAAACCCAGGAAAAAGCACTGATAGATATGTTATGAAGATGCATTATGTAACTTTTTCTATGTCCAAAAGCTGTAAGTTGCTAGTTGTCATTCAATGTGATTCGACAGTAACAATTTAGCGCCTGCAGCCTACCTGAAAACCCCTGTATTTGATTTGGCTGTTGATTTGGATTTTCCTGACAGATTTAGTACTGCGCACAATGAATGACAAGTTTCCGCCACAAGCTCATTGGGTCAGACTGAGAAGATCTCAATTGCATACTACTAGCATCATCTCTCCTCATCTCCTTCTCAAAACCCATTGGATGAGAAAGCCAAAAGTATGAGAAAGGCAAAACCCACCAACGGGTTTTGAGAGGAAATGAGAAGAAAGGACGAGACTATTATTCAATTTAGAATCTCCCAGAAACGGAAGAAAAATGGGATGCATATCCACACTTCGCTAGCGAAGAGATATGGCAGATGCGGGGAGCAAACAACATGTCCCAGCATCTCCTCCATATAACCCAAATAAACGTAAAAGGGAAAACAATAGAGCCCGGGTCAAGATGAGAGTGAACCTCGGATTTGCGCTCACAAACTGTAGAGGGCTTGCTAGTTAGCTAGCTCATGTCATGACTCTCCTGTGACGGATCTGAAGGATCAGGTTACTTAGTAAATAAATCATTAAGACAATTTGTATATTGCTAATTCATGATTCTATGCTATGGTTCATGCAGATACCCAAGGGTTTGCAACGTTCAGTAATGAGACTGATGAGGTAAAATTCCTTAATGAGCGATTGTTTTGATAAGATATGAAAATATAGGAATTCAGGAAATTAATGAATTAACTCGGGAAATAAAGACTCGTTAAACATTTTCCTGTGTTGCCCCAACTTCCTAGTTCATTAAAGTTACATGATTTGTTTAATCATGTAATTAAATTACACACAGAGAATTGATTTAATAATATACAGGCTTCACATTTAACAAAACTAGCTAAGGGATTGAAAACCAACCAAGAGACTGTTCTGCTGAAAAGACATAGCTAGCCAGATAATAAATATTTCTAGATATAAAGTAATATGTTGCTTTTGCTATTTAGTTATAAATATGTATGCAAGCGGGCTCCTGAGTGGCGAAACGGTCTAAGGCACTGCATCTCAGAGCTAGAGGCATCACTACAGACCCTGGTTTGATCCCAGGCTGTATCACAACCCGCCGTGATTGGGAGTCCCATGGGGAAGCACACAATTGGCCGAGCGTCGTCCGAGTTAGGGTTTGACTGGGGTAGGCCGTCAATGTAAATAAGAATATGTTCTTAACTGACTTGCCTTGTCAAATAAAGGTTAAATAAATTTTTTCAAAATTAAAAAAGTGCTATAGCTACTATGGATTACTTATTTTCAAGCCATGTTAGTCGCTAGCTAGCTAGTGACTGCGTGATTGGTTTATTTAAATTTGTATAAAATGTTGCTTTGCTATTTAGTTTTAATAAACTATATGTATTAATTTGTTATATTTCTTATCTCTGTGGTCTGAATAGTTAGCTAGTGAACTTTACTTCTCTTCACACTACTGTACTGGCACGGAATAGCGGAAAAGCTCTAGTTCGAAAATATATATGAACAAAAATATTGCTTCTATTTCAGTTATGAAAGGGATCAATCAATATCAATACCTACCAAGCGTTGTGTGTTTCCAACCCCACCATTGTCAAGTATTGGAGCAGAAGTAAAAATGTATCATTGTATTTCCCCTAGCTGGCCAAGAATTGATCTATTAATAAAGTGTACATCTTCCAATAATAGGCATACAGTGGGGCAAAAAAGTATTTAGTCCGCCACCAATTGCGCAAGTTCTCCCACTTAAAAAGATGAGAGAGGCCTGTAATTTTCATCATAGGTACACTTCAACTATGACAGACAAAATGAGAAAGAAAATCCAGAAAACCACATTGTAGGATTTTTAATGAATTTATTTGCAAATTATGGTGGAAAATAAGTATTTGGTCACCTACAAACAAGCCAGATTTCTGGCTCTTACAGACCTGTAACAACTTCTTTAAGAGGCTCCTCTGTCCTCCACTCGTTACCTGTATTAATGGCACCTGTTTGAACTTGTTACTTTGAGAATGCAGAGGGCAACAAGATCTACAGTGCCTAGCAAAAGCATTCATCCCCTTGGGGTTTTTCCTATTTAAATGTAGTTCAAATGGATTTGGATTTCATGTAATGGACATACACAAAATTGTCCAAATTGGTGAAGTGAGATGAATTTTTTATTTTTTTAAAAATAAAAAACAAAAGTCGTGCGTGCATATGTATTCATCCCCTTTGCTACGAAGCCCCTAAATAACATCTGCAACACCACTAAGCAAGCGGCAAGCTCTCCAAACAGGTCAGGGAAAAAGTTGTGGAGAATAACAGATAACGGTTGGGTTATAAAAAAATATCAGAAACTTTTAACATCCCACTGAGCACCATTAAATCCATTATTGAAAAATGGAAAGAATATGGCACCACAACAAACCTGCCAAGAGAGGGCCGCCCACCAAAACACACAGACCAGACAAGGAGGGCATCAATCAGAGAGGCAGCAAAGAGACCAAAGATAACCCTGAAGGAGCTGCAAAGTTCCAAAGTGGAGATTGGAGTATCTGTCCATAGGACCACTTTAAGCCGTACACTCCATAGAGCTGGGATTTACGGAAGAGTAGCCAGAAAAAATCCATTGCTAAAAGAAAACAATAAGCAAACACGTTCGGTGTTCACCAAAAGGCATGTGGGAGACTCCCCAAACATATGGAAGAAGGTACTCTGGTACCATCCCATGATGCTGCCACCATCATGCTGTGGGGATGTTTTTCCATCGGCAGGGGCTGAGAAACTGGTCAGAATTGAATGATTGATGGATGCACTAAATACAGGGAAATTCTTGAGGGAAACCTGTTTCAGTCTTCCAGAGATTTGAGACTGGGACAGAGGTTCACCTTCCAGCAGGACAATGATCCTAAGCATACTGCTAAAGCAACACTCAAGTGTTTTAAGGAGAAGGGGAACATTTAAATGTCTTGGAATGGCCTTGTCAAAGCCCTGACCTCAATCCAATTGAGAATCTGTGGTATGACTTAAAGATTGCTGTACACCAGCGGAACCCATCCAACTTGAAGGAGCTGGAGCAGTTTTGCTTTGAAGAATGGGCTTGGCAATTATATGTGCCAAGCTTATAGAGACGTATCCTAAGAGACTTGCAGCTGTAATTGCTGTGAAAGGTGGCTCAACAAAGTATTGACTTTGGGGGGATAGACAGTTATGCATGCTCAAGTTTTTGTATTATTTGATTATTTGATGTATTTTGTATTATTTCTTGTTTCACAATAAAAAAATATTTTGCATCTTCAAAGTGGTAGGCATGTTGTGTAAATCAAATGAGACAACCCCCCCCAACATCTATTTTAATTACAGGTTGTAAAGCAACAAAATAGGAAAAATGCCAAGGGGGGTGAATACTTTCGCAAGCCACTAAGTGTTAGTCGTCCTGTAGGTTGTGAAAAAGATTTGTATATGTCAAATGAAAAAAATGTCCTGTTATTATTTTCAACAGATGTCAATGCTTCAGTTCTGCACTAATACTAATTACATTCAATAGACTGCATAAGAAGACTCCCTGAAGTGCCACCAACAACGGCTGAGCTGCTACAACTTTGAGGACACGTTTCCACGCAACACAGGATGCAGTTAGCAAACCTTTGAGAGAGGAAGGACCTGAGCTTTCCCTATTGTTGTCAAATTTGGTGGCTCTCTGGAATTGTATAAACCTACAGAGTACTGTGAAATGTTGTTGAAAGAGGGACTTACAACCAAACCTATAAATCATATAAAAATAAGGGAAGTTTGTGTGCACAACAAAAAAAGATGTGTGCATTCTTTATCTAGCATTTCGGCATCATTGTTGTACTTTTGGAATTGTTTTAGATTAATTAAATTAGATTAATTTACAAAACTGTACTTTCTTCCTGGATATCTACGATCCTGAAGGTTTCCTACAAGAGGGTAGGTATGCAGGAAGGTGGATGGACTGTCGGTCCGATTAGACAGATCAGGTGAAATAAAGGTTTATTAGGGAGATAAGCAAGAATACAAGGTAATAGCTGTAACTTCAAAAAGTACTGAACTGATATCACCCTAACCATGAAAAAAAATCACTAAGAAAACGACTTACAAAGTAGTTGCATATGCCAAGCATAGATGCCTAGTAGATGGCATCTGAAGAATAAAGTACAGTGTAGTCTTGGAAAGTGTAAAACTTATGTAAACCGACTTGGTAATAAATAAATAGAATAGTGCAGTGATGAAATAGCAGCAGTCGTGTGTTGTAAAGTGCAGGAGTCTAGATTGAAGAATTTAGCAGTCTGTGCAGTCATGTTAGCAGCCCTCGAGGTCTTCCTCTGCAATTCTTTCTGAAGCCTTGCCTGTGCCCCCCCTCCTCTAGCTAGACTCTTCAAAACTGGAATCCTTCAGACAAAACACATGAACAACACTGTTAGGAAGTGGTAATGATTGAATGTGTTGTCTATGATTAGGCTACATCATATTAATACCAATTTCCTTTCATTTGATAAACATTTTCCGCCGCTTGTCATTATCATAAATGACTATTTGAAAAAAAAACGAGTTTATAAGCTTGCAAGTAGATAGATAGCTAGCTGAGGACTACCATAGTTCTCGAGAATGTTGGGCAATACCCAGTACAGTAGTATTGTCAGAAGAACAAAGGATTACCGATGCATGCTAAAGCCAAAGTTATGTTCTGTAAATGCAGAGCTATGAGAGTCAAAATGCATTGTTTTGCACTGCTATTTCCACATGTTTGATAGCTATCAAATTGACCAAGTTAGCTTGCTAGCTAACGTCAGAGTGTGATCTAATATTTTAAGGGACACTATAGCTATAATGTTATTGCATGTCTCCAGTGTATCACGTTTTCACCTGTTCTCAAGACATTGCAAAATGTAAATGATGAATCTTCTTTTTTTAAACTGTTTCCATAGCTGTTATCTATCGCATCCACTTTCAGTCCCGAATCTCCACCAGCCTCAGAGCGGATGTTGATGTACTGGATTTACCCAGGTCAGTGGTCACCAACTGGCCGAACTCCAAGGCATTCATAATCTGTCGCCAAACATTTCTGGTAAAAACCCAACAATAAAACTTTGCGTTCCTACTTTTTTTTATTTGTCTCCCGCTGTTGGCAAAGTGTTCCCATTTTGAACCATTTTATGTGTTTGAAAGTACAAATTCTGCCTTTCCGGCAGGCCCAGAGAGCAAATCAAGTGTACTATAGACCTACTACTGACCAATCAGATGGTTCAGATTACCATGTCTGTAGGTGTAAAAGAAAGCTACAGCAAAGTTGATACTGAGATTTCTAAACTTTTAAAACCATGACTAGATATTCAACAAATACAGCAAAGAGCTGTTGTTTTTATGAGGGAGTTCATGTAAAAAAAATTACTGTCAGCACTGTCAACACTTATATAAGCCATAAAATGTGCTGCAATAAATGAGTAGGAAGTGTATCAATAGGCATGCGTTATTATTAGTGGCTTGTTTTTTTAGTTTTTTTACATCGAGGATCATTTCACTTTCTTTGGTCATTGGAGTAACAACATTAATTTGTGCATGAGACAAAAATAATGCGGTGCGACTCGGGTTTCTACATCAGTTGGAAGACAATGTACCTTTTTGGTCAGTGTGAGCGCAGGAAAGGGAGAGGGGAGGAACGTTGAGAGGGGGACCCACAGTCTGCTGCGCTAACCCTAACATCAGCCCAGTAAAATACAAAAATAACTAATTATTTAAAAATGTATGGCCACTCAGATGTGCGTCACAAGCAATACAACAACTGATCTATTACCGATGTGATCATGTAGCCTAGATAGAAAATGTTGGTCTGAAAAGAACAACCATGCATTGCCAGGGCAGTTCAAGCAAAGTCAATATGCAGTGATAATGTATTTGGCCTATAGCTTACTGCACAAACTTCATTGCTACAGTATAGTTTTAATAGGATAATGTTGCATAGGCGTACATTTTTTAAGTCATGTTAAAATGTTTAAGTCGACTCAGAAAAGATTGACGACCACTGTACTCCATCACTGTACTCCATCATCTATGAGAGAGTCATCTATGAGATCCTAAAATTAAGTAATTTTAACTACTCTACTAAGACGTGCCATAGAATGAAAATGATATGCCTGGAAAATAATTAGTCCCAAAGAGGTGTCACTGGTCTATACTAAAAACAGACCTTTCACATTCTGAGGCACCTTTCACATACTTTGGATTCACTACTCTGCCCATGTCCATATTGAAAATCTGTCATTTCCCCACAGACAATGTTCACATTTCTCATTCATCGTACGTAAACATAGTCAGGAACAATAAATGAGAATACATGGAGAACAATTCAAGCAATTCTCTTCCACATTAGTCGAAATCAGTCTCTTCAGGGTAATTTGTGGATGAATGAAATCAGAATAGACCACCAAACGAAGGCATTGGGCGAGGACTGATTACCAGCACTGTGACCGTTGAGCCTGAATGCATCTTATCTCTACCGCAAGCCCTCCTCTTTGTGCACAGAATGTCTTTGTGCAGATGCCCAATATGTCCCTACGTGAGCACACAATTCATACCAGGTTATTCTTTCAAGTCAGTTTGGCAAGCAGCTGGAACAGGTTTGCTTGCCATTGTCCGTTAGATTACCGCATCAATTTAACAGAGAGAGAGGAAACATTGATCTAATAAACAGGCTCAACAATACGAGATGGGATTATAGTTCAAGATAAGACCTGAGATGAATCCCAAATGGCACCCTACTGTATTCCCTTTATAGTGCACGACTTTTGTCCAGAGACCTATGGGCTATAAAGGAAATAGGGTGTCATTTTGGATGCAGTCCTGGACTCTTCATATGAAGCCTCTAGTTCAGGGAGAGCCCTCTACATCACTCCTGGGCCCAGAACAATAAGGAGGAACAGGATGCCATCGCTGGGCTTCATCCCAGAATCGCTGGGCTCATCCCTCAATCCCATCAAGGACGATACAGCTAAGCTATTCAGAGCTGTAAAAGCCCATGAAAGCTATTATGCCCCACCATCAAATCCAATTCTGTCCACTGAAATCGAATCGTCCGGCCCCACTTTCCACCACCATCTCCCATGAATGTTGTTGTGTCTAATAGATACATGAATGAATGCACATATACTGTAGGATGTAGTGTGTAATATAGTGTAAACACAGCAAAACATCTGAGTACAGGACTCAATACACAAGGTCTTCTAGGGATTGAAACTTTCCGAAATGACCCTGGACTTTTGAAGATAGAATTGTGTTATGTCTTCTTACACAACATTCTTACGATTTGACGCACACAGTTTGCCAAGCCAATTCTATAGTTATTGTCTGTAGCCAGAAGGGCCTTGAGCACCAACTGCTTTTTTATGAAGTGGAAAATACATATTTGTAAGTTGCCGTTCTGACAAAGAAATGAATGAATTCCAGTAAGAGTAAATAAGGCAACAGTTAAACATGTGGGGGATTGGAAATGACGCAGACAATTACATGGAATCTACAATCTATCTGCACTATTATGGCTGATATACTCCCCAGTAAAACAACAAAAAAGTGGGAAAAAAGAAATGTCAATAGAAATCCATTCCAACGAAACAAAATGCAGATTGTTTGCAGTCTTTCCAGCTTCAGTTTGAAGTGATTGTGTAGGCTGTATGGTTGGCCAACTCCTCTGAACAACATTGTCCCGACGAGAGAGCACATTTTCTATGAAAGGCGAAATTGCGCACTTAGAACACTTAGAACGACTGGGTCACGTCCATAGCTACATAACAAAAATAATTAACGACTGGGTTGTGTCTCTGGCAACCGAACCGATAGAACTAACAACCAGCTGGCTTGCGTAGCAACCAATCGGTGTTGGGACTATATCTTGTGTAAGGATGAAATAGTATGAATACATTCATCAAAATGTCAATCATTATTTGAATATGTTGGTAACCCAGGTAGCCTAGTGGTCAGAGTGTTGGACTTGTAACCAAAAGGTTGCAAGATCTAATCCCTGAGCTGACAAGGTAAAAATCTGTTGTTCTTCCCCTGAACAAGGCAGTTAACCCACTGTTCCAAGGCAGTCATTGAAAATAATTTGTTCTTAACTGACTTGCCTAGTTAAATAAAAGGTCAAATAAATAATAGTGATGAATCTTGACTTAAACACCAGCTTCAAGGACATTAAGTCAAAACTGTAACTCGGCCATTCAGGAACATTCACTGTCTTCTTGGTAAGAAAATCCAGTTAAGATTTGCCTTGTGTTTTAGGTTATTTTCCTGCTGAAAGGTATATTCATTTCCCAGTATTGTATGTATTGTATTGTATTGTACAGTATTTGTATTTGGGACAAGTTAGTTGTTTTGCCACAATTTTAGTAGTAATACTTTAGTGTCTTGTCACAAATAAGATGCATGTTTTGGAATATTATCACTCTGTCAATTAAGTTAGTATTGTAGACTAACTACAATGTTCTTGATCCATCCTTAGTTCTCCTATCACAGCCATTAAACTCTGTAACTGTTTTCAAGAACATTGGCCTCATGGTGAAATCCCTGAGTGGTTTCCTCCTCTCCAGCAGCTGAGTTAGGATGGACGACTGTATCTTTTTAGTGATCTGATTTATTGATACAGTACACCATCCAAAGCGTAATTAATAACTTCACCATGCTCAAAAGGATATTCTATGTCTGATTCGTTTTTTCCAGCTACCAATAGGTGCCCTTCTTTGTGAAGCATTTGAAATAGCTGGTGTTTGTGGTTGAATCTGTGTTTAAAATTGTATGTGTGGGGTGCAGAGATGAGGTAGTCATTCAAAAATCATGTTAAACACTATTATTGCACACAGAGTGACTCCATGCAACTGATTGTGACTTGTTCAGCAAAGGTTTACTCCTTATTTACACTTACAATACTTATTGACTCAAGACAATAAAGCTTTTCCTTTTTAATTCATGTGTAAAAAATCCCCAAAACATTATTCCACTTTCACATTATGGGGTATTGTGTATAGGTGTAGCACATGGGGATCCTCAGCCTGAACTGTCCGCACTTGCGCCAGTGAATAGCTAGATTTCTGCATGGCTCCGCCTGGTAAGACGCTTCAGGAGGGTGGTCACGTGTGCCAGCAAGGCATGGGCCAAATCGGGAGGAAGTGGTGCTTGCTAAGCAAGCAGCGTGATGTCCTTTACTTAATCCAGTGACAAAAAATTCTCAATTCGATCCATTTTAAATTCAGGCTGTAACACAACAAAATGTAGAACAAGTCAAGGGGTATGAATACTTTCTGAATCCCTGTAATCTTTCCCAGATCATTAAGTGACAAGTTGGACATTGTTTCACAAGCAGAAGAAGATTCAATGATGTTATTTCTGCTACAGGAGGTAGATTGGAAGGGAAAGGAGGATACAACCTGTAGAATAAATGAATTACTCCCAAATCTGTCAGGCAGTGGGGCCAATGCTGACACATCCTTTGTTAAATTGATTCCTGACAGATTGTTCATTTCCATGTTACTGATGTCTGTGCTTGTCCTACTCTCAATAGGAACTGACTGCTCCATGCATACACTTGATTGCCAGGGCGTTATATACTGTATAATTAGCCCATTAGACCAGATGAAGGACAGCAAATGGAGAAGAAAGTGAGTGTCCTTCATCTGGTCTAATGGGCTAATTCAACAGGAAGCGTTAGCGGCTAAAAAAGGCCAGGTGACCCCCAATAGATGCTTTGATTTGGCTGAGAGTACACATCAATTTTCCACTGCAAACTGCAAATTATGAACCCGGTCCTCTTCTTAATGCCTACACACTTAACGTAGTCAAAGGTAACAGATAATTGGAACAAGGTGACAATGCACGCTCCATAAAGCACCCCTAGTCTCACTCTAGGCTGCCTGCTCGTCTCTCTCTCACCTCATGATAGATGTTCGTAAATACAGTATGAGGCTTAATGAAGGCAATGAGTGGGCCGCCAATAAGTCACTTATTTCCTCATTACGTCTGTACATTTTTACACTGCCTCTTAAATGCTCCTCGCTTTCCTCCTATCTGCCGCCAGTCACTGGGTGGAGGGCGGGCAGCAGGCTGATGCTTTCCCCCCTGACTGAGCAGAGAGCAGCCTGCCTGCCTGGATGCTGGATGGATGTGAAGGCAGGCAGTGCAGATAAATGCCATGGTGGTTATCTGTATGTAGGGACGTTCGCGGTGTCGCCGTGGCATTGATGCTGTGATCGGGGACAAGGGAAACAATGCCAATGAGCCAGGGGACCTTGTTTAGCATGAATATTTAAATCAACTATGTCTCTGAGATATACCACGACATGGCAATCATAACTCTGCATGTCGGCTTCAGTCAGTTCTGTTCACTTTGCTTTTGGAACGCTGCGGAGTGCAGAGGACTGAGCTTGTAGTGTAATGACTCAGGACGTGGATATGCCAAAAGGAGGTTCGCATTTTCCCCCATGAATCTTGTTCGGGAGGCAGCTCTGCAGTGGTCACTAGCACAAAGCCATAAAATCAGATCTTTAACCTAACCCTAACTACACCGCTAACCCTTATGCCTAACCCCATACTTAAATTATGACCAAAAAGCACATTTTTACAATACAATTTTGACATTGCAGCTGGCCTAAGGGGGGAAAAAAAAAATCGCTCAGTTTTGCCTCCAGAACAAGATAAATAAATGTCAACCTGCATGCCAAGATAGGTAATCTACTGAACAGCCAAATGCTGTAAAAAGAAAAAGGAATCATACTAGGACTGCTGCGTCTCTCATACCCCTGATATGTTTGACAGTTTGTGTCTCTCCTTCCAGCAATAAGCCTCCCAGCAATGAAAGGAACTGGACAGCAGCAGAAGTAGGCTACCTGTTTATCCAGACACCAGAGCACTCCACTCATCTACCACTCTCCTGGTTGCCTCCCTTCCTCACTCAGTTACACATTACTATTTCACAGCTGCCTCTGGACCCAAAGGCCTTTAAACCATACACTTTTATTGTCACACGCTGAAGATCACCGGGGACTTTCTCATGGATTTTTTACAGGGGTTGAGCTAGGTAGAGGGCGAGGAAGAATACTGTTAGGCTGTGTGAGTGTAAGCTTTACATGGTGAGCACCCTCTCTTGGATTTCAGCAGGAATCCTCTTCATTTGAAAGCCGCGAGTGTCAGTCTAAGGTGTCAGGCTAATCCAACCACAAGGCTGTTGAAGGAGAGGAGAGGAGCGGAGAGGAGTGTGGCTGAGCTGAGTTAAGAAGAGAGGACTTGCGCTGACGAAGGTGTCTACACTCTTGACTGTTCTGTTCTCTAAAAACCCCACTTAAACTCTAGGGAGTAAAGAGAAGCAACACAAGCACAGGCACAAGCATGCTCACTAACACCCCTGGGCAGACCACCAGAATTATCATATATCATAAAGCATTGCATGCATCTATGCAGACTAATAATAAAATGCTATTCCTAATGTGATGAGTAGCCTAGCCTAAGGACAAGACTCGGTAACAGTATCAGTGCAGCCCAGCTCATGGCTTTCTGCAAAAAAAGCCAGTTGTGAGCAGCGTGCAATTTCTTTGTACTGCGTAATTACAACAGGTTCCTGTATGAGAGCGATAGTGAGAGAGAACACGAGAGGGGTAACTAAATGAGTAAACACAAGATTGTGCCTAAAGAACAGAGCACAAAAATAAAATGGTTTCGGGACCATGGACAGCTATGCGAGCCACTACGGAGAAAGGTATTGCTTACTAGTGGGCTATTAAGCCTACGTGTTTGACATGGGCCGGAGCAGGCCTGCGAGCCGAGGGTGAGAGAGTGCCATGTTCCTTACGTCCCTTTTAATTGTAAACTAATAGAAAATAGAAGTGGGAGACTATTGCAAGCTATAGTTCTCATTTTCAGCACAAACCGGGCCAGCTCAAATTCTGTGAATTGAGTCAGGTTGTGTGGGTTTCGGGCTTGCTGTGCTGTGTCTGTGCACCTTTTAACCTACTATGGCTTGCTCTCAGCCGCAGCAGCTGCAGACATTAGTGACGCCAGGATTCCATTAATGGCTCGGCCAGAGAAATGTGTGGCCATGAGAACACACATTTTTTCTGATGATTGAAATGTTTCAAATTGCGATATGAATAGGCTGGCGTACACTCGGGAGAATGATGATCCACAAGACCACGACAGGCAGTGCATCTCAGAATCAGGAGAAGCTCAAATTCTAATGGAATTTGTTAACGTCGATACATCCTAACAAAACACACCCCATGACTGCCCTCCTAATGTGCCTTGCTGGACCTTGTAAACTATCGAAAGCAGACCCATAACTGATCCAAATGCTTTCCAAATCAAGCAAATCTAGTCATTTATTTATGATTTAATTATTCAAGGCTACCTTTGTTATTTAATTTCTAGGCCCATTGGCTGTTTCCTCATCTCCTCACTCCGTTGCCACCACTTTACATCAATGTTTTCCAGAAATAAGGCTTTTTTTTCGGGTTCATTTCCTTTCTGTGATGTCGGACTGGGCCTGGGCATCAAGCTCACTGGGCTTGGGTCGGACCGAGCTCGAACGTTCAGGCACAACGAGAACGCTAGCGGGGAGGTGAAGGGAGTCAAAGGTCTGTGCATCCAGTTGAGTTGTGCTTCCTTTTTCTGGGTCAATGATGGTTCTCTCTTGCTGATATCCCTAGCCCTTCCTCGTCAAATCTTCTCTCCACTTCTGATTGAAGCAGTGGATCTGGTGCAAAGAACTGGTGTCTCCACTGGAGTTCTCCTGCTTCTGGTGCAACCATAGCTATGGGAAGTAGGGGTGCTGAGGGTGCTGCAACGCCGGATAAATCAAAATCAAAAATAATAATAAGACAAATTAGTGAACGGGGCCTTTGCTATTCCTATATGAGCAGAGAAAAATACTCTGCTCATATAGGAATACTAAAATAAGTTGAAAAAAACAAAACATTTCATTTGACAAATGCTTCATAAACAACAGGTGTACACTAACATTGAAATGCTTCCTTACGGGTCCTTTTCCAACAACGGAGAGTTCAATAAAAAAATAGATAGTGACACGATGAATAAATACACAGTGAATAACCATAAAGAGTAAAAATAACATGGCTCTATACAGGGAATACCAGTACCGAGTCGATGTGCAGAGGTACGAGGTAATTGAGGTAGCTATGTACATACGCTTTAGGTAGGGGTAAGTCACTAGGCAACAGGGTAGATAATAAACTGAACTGCAGTAGCGTATGTGGTGAAAGTGAGTGTGAAAGTGTGAGTTGTCAGTATGCACATCAAATCTAATTTGATTTGTCACATACACATGGTTAGCAGATGTTAATGCGAGTGTAGCGAAATGCTTGTTATGTCTGTATGGGTGTATGTAATGTGTGTGTAGGTCTGTCAGTGTGTGTGTGTGACTGTGTGGGTAAAGTTCAATGTGTATACATAGTCAGTGCAAGATAGTTAGTTAAAAAAAAGGGTCAACGCAGGTAGTCCGGGTAGCCATTTGATGAGCTATTTAGCAGTCTTGTAAAGCAGCCTTATGGCTTGGGGTAGAAGCTGTTCATGGTCGTGTTGGTTACAGACTTGGTCCAATGGTACCGATTGCAGTGTGGGAGCAGAGAGAACAGTCTATTGCTTGGGTGGCTGGAGACAGACAATTTTTTGGGCCTTCTTCACCAGCCTCTGAGGCACCTTGCGGTTGGGTGCCTTGCAGTTGCCATACCAAGCTGTGATGCAGCCGGTCAAGATGCTCTCAATAGTGCAGCTGTAGAACTTTTGAGGATCTGAAGGCACATGCCAATATCTTTTCAGTGTCCTAAGGGGTAAGAGGCGCTGTCGTGCCCTCTTCAAAACAGTGTGGACAATGTTAATTCGTTAGTGATGTGGACACTGAGGAACTTGAAGCTCTCGACCCTGTCCACTACAGTCCCATCGATGTGGATTGGGTGGTGCTTGCCCCTCCATTTCCTGTAAATCACGATCAGCCTCATCTTCATTGGTGATCAGTCCTAGCACCATCATTTCGTCAGCAAAGTTGATGATGGTGTTGGAGTCATGCGCAGCCATGCAGTCGTTGGTGAACAGGGAGTACAGGAGGGGACTAAGCACACACACACACACACGAGGGCCCCCCTCCATGTTAATGAATACTAAGCTGTAGTCAATTAACATAATTATTCCATATACATTGGTAGAACAGAACCTATCAAAAAACTGCTGGATTTATATTTATATTTACCATGACCATATTACAGTTTTTCAGATCAGGTTAATAGGATAGTCTCGAACGGAGCTCATCCAGTTTATTATCCAGTGATTGCACAAACGTCAATAGAACAGAGGGTAGAGGCGATTTATCCAATCTCTGACATAGTCTCGTCAGTTATCCATCACGCCGGCCTCTATTCTCTATCCCGTCTGGGGATTTGGGCCCGGTCTGGGATAATCAATATGTCTTTCAATAAGTCTTCGTCCAAATTGAGGTTAGTGATCGCTGTTCTGATGTCCAGAAGAATTATGAACAAAAAAAAGTTAAGATCAGAGTAAAAAATAAATAAAATAGCACAGTTGGTAAGGAGCCCATAAAACGACCACTATTCCCTCTAGCGCCATTCTCAAGCCAGTCAAAATGACCGCTTCAGCGATTCAAGTGTTAAAGTCGGTGACTGATGTGGTAAACTCCTCAACGTTTTTGGATGAACCCCAGAACACATTCCAGTCTGTGCGAAACAGTCCAGTAGCTTAGCATCCGCTTCATCTGAACCCTTCTGCATTGAGCGTGTCACTGGTACTTCCTGTTTGAGGTTTGAATTCTAAGTAGGAAGCAGGAGGATAGAGTTATTGTCGTTATGCTTAGAGGCTCCTTAGATTGATGAATAATGAAACGTAAGTACGGTTTAGTATTTAATTGTAACTTAGAATAACATTCTCTAATGCACCTGGCATAAGCTACCTGAAGCTTTCTCAAATCACGGTTATATAGGCAGAGATAGAAACGGCTACGGCTAGCGGAAAGCAAACCCCCATCTTGAGTCAATACTGCCATCTATTGGTAAACATAAATATACCAGGTAACTACAGTTATGCTCTAATTTGCCAAAGGGAGGGCCTTGTATGCGTTTCTGTGTGTGGAGTAAAGGACATCTAGAGAGTTTGGTCACCTAACTGATTAACGCAGTAACTCTTCTGTAAATTAAATGGTGTTAGTATTTTCAGACACAAGCTTTACTGTAGAACCTAACGATTGACATAAAATGCATGGTCATGACAAGACTTTGAAAAGCATTTTAGATGGACTGTAACCCTAAAAAAAAAGTGAGTAACAGCTATAAAAAGTAGCGTAGCTCCATTTCCCCTCTATGAAAAGCAATTACATGGCGGATGTGTCCACACTCAACCAACCCATTAATTAACCTGCTCTGTGAGAGATTGGCTCAATGTAATTTTAACCATAGATCTGGAGAGCCCAGTTAGTTACGGAGGTGCTGTTGAGTCCAGAGGCTGTGAGCGCTCGTGTACGCTGATTGACTGAGACAGACTGTCAATTATTGACACATTACCTCTGTGCAAACATCCTGGTAGAAAATATAAAATAGAAATGCTTCCACCAGAGGCCTGTCTGCAGTTGAGCCACCTAATTCTTGTCACTTAAAGTGATCCGTGTCTAAAGCCTTCATAACCCACCCATGCTTAGTTAGCCCCCAATCATTTTCACCTCTCAAGTCCTCACAGAAAGAGAGAGGGCTGCATCAACAGTTCAATCAAATGAGCTGTGCCAGAATCCCTCTGGAAGTAGGGTAGAATGTTCCTTTTAGCTTGGCGAGTCTGCTAAGGAGACTGGTAAACGTCTACACTACCGGTCAAAAGTTTTAAACACCTACTCATTCTAGGATTTCTCTTTATTTTTTACTATTTTCTACATTGTAGAATAATAGTGAAGGCCTCAAAACTATGAAATAACATGTAGCTACCAAGAAAGTGTTAAACAAATCAAAATACATTTTACATTTGAGATTCTTCAAATAGGCACCCTTTGCCTTGATGACAGCTTTGCACACTCTCTCAACCAGCTTCACCTGGAATTCTTTTCCAACAGTCTTGAAGGAGTTCCCACATATGCCGACCACTTTTTGGCTGCTTTCCTTCACTCTCCGGTCCGCCTCATCCCAAACCATCTCAATTTGGTTGAGGTCGGGGGATTGTGGAGGCCAGGTCATCTGATGCAGCACTCCATCACTCTCCTTCATGGTCAAATATCCCTTACACAGCCTGGAGATGTGTTTTGGGTCATTGTCTTGTTGAAAAATAAATGGTAGTCCCACTAAGCGCAAAGCAGATGGGATGGTGTATCGCTGCATTATGCTGTGGAGGCCATGCTGGTTAAGTGTGCCTTGAATTCTAAATAAATCACTGACAGTGTCACCAGCAAAGCACATCCACACCATAACACCACCTCCACCATGCTTTATGGTGGAAAAAACACATGCAGAGATCCTCCGTTCACCCACACCATGTCTCACAAAGTCAAGACGGTTGGAGCCAAACATCTCCAATTTGGACTCCACAGACCAAAGGACAAATTTCCACCGGTCTAATGTCCATTGCTTGTGTTTCTTGGCCAAAGCAAGTCTTTTCTTCTCATTGGTGTCCTTTGCAGCAATTTTGCGGCAATTTGACCATGACGGCCTGATTCACTTATGAACAGCTGATGTTGAGATGTGTCTGTTACTTGAACTCTGTGAAGCATTTATTTGGGCTGCAATTTCTGAGGCTGGTAACTCTAATGAACTTATCCTCTGTAGCAGAGGTAACTCTGGGTCTTCCTTTCCTGTGGCGGTCCTCATGAGAGCCATTTTCATCATAGCGCTTGATGGTTTTTGTGAATGCACTTGGAAGAAAGTTCTTGACATTTTCCAGATTGACTGACCATGTCTTAAAGTAATGATGGAGTGTCGTTTTGATTTGCTTCTTTGAGCTGTTCTTGCCATAATATGGACTTGGTCTTTACCAAATAGGGCTATCTTCTGTTTACCCCCCTTACCTTGTCACATCACAACTGATTGGCTCAAACACATTAAGAAGGAAAGAAGTTCCATAAATGAACCTTTAAGAAGGCACACCTGTTAATTGAGATGCATTCCAGGTGACTACCTCATGAAGCTGGTTGAGAGAATGCCAAGAGTGTGCAAAGATGTCATCAAGGCAACAGGTGGCTATTTGAAGAATCTCAAATATAAAATATATTTTAACACTTTTTTGGTTGCTACATGATTCCATATGTGTATTTCATAGTTGTGATGTCTTCGCTATTATTCTACAATGTAGGAAATAGTATAAATAAATAAAACCCCTGGAATGAGTAGGAGTTCTAAAGCTTTTGACCGGTAGTGTACTATAGTGGTAGTGTTCTTGGTTTCAGGGTTTCATCTTCAAAAAGGGTTCCCTAAAAAAGGGAGGGGGACAACACCCTTCCTTAAGTTCAGTTAGGTGTTTACTGGATAAGACCATTTTAACTGAAATACAACACTGCTGTCTATGGCATAGAGTGCGAAAATAAGAGACATTGCGACAATTGTTAGCTGTAGTGGTCACAAGGCAAAAGTGGATTTAATTAACAGGTAACATGAATAAGGGATCATAGATTTCACCTGGTCAGTCTATCATGGAAAGAGCAGGTGTTCCTAATGTTTTGTACACTATATCTTACCCTGGCAGAGAAGAGAAATTACCCCAAAACATGTTGATTCAGATCAATACAAAAAAATGTAGCGTTTGAGCAAACCAGAAATCTTTCAATAAATACAGTACTGTCAAGCAATATTTTAAGACCACTTAAGATTGTGTTGTTGTACAGTTCCTTTGCTCCCGAGTGGTGCAACGGTCTAAGGCACTGCATCTCAGTGCTAGAGGCGTCACTACAGACCCTGGTTCGATTCCAGGCTGCATCACAACCGGCCGTGATTGGGAGTCCCGTAGGGCGGCGCACAATTGGCCCAGCGTCGTCTGGGTTAGGGTTTGGCTGGGGTAGACTGTCATTGTAAATGAGAATTTGTTCTTAACTGACTTGCCTACTTAAATAAAAGGTTAAATAAAACTAAATATAAAAACATGACCATGGCAGATGACTGAACCAATCTCTCTTTTCAAACTGTCAGAGTAGTTATCATTAATATAGTTTCGTTTTTTCTTATTTACTTTTGTATATACACTGAGTGTTCAAAGATGAGTCTAAATGAGGATTAAAATAGAGCCTAATAAAATAAAATATCAACAAGTGGCAGTTAGGATGGAAGTGTGCATCGTCTCAATTCTCATTGGCAGACTCGAGTGATCACTACGAAGACATCAGAAAGTGGCCACTCGATAAAGGGCTTAGGGGCCAAGTGTTCCTTCAACCTAACATTGGCGATGTGTTGTCTTATGTAAACAAGTCCGAGGTGCTGCACAATGTGGGCAGGTCTGTCTCACAGTCTGCAGGTTCTGCCGTATGATTTGATAGAGTGCAATCAGTGCAGCTGTTTCTCTGTGTCACCATCCCGTGTTAGCGGGCATGATCGAAATCCTAACCCAACCCTCAACTGTACAATGGATCCAGGAACCGAACTGCTTCCATAAAAACTGGCAAATCTCCGTTTTTGAAGACTGACCAAAATAATGCTATTTACACTTTGTAGTCAATTTTTACACAATAATCATTGTTTCTGAATAATATTGATGAAACGTATTTATTTATTTTTTGACCAACTGCCCTTTACAGCTTTGTCACTGTCAAATGTCATTGTTCACTGACACCTGTAAATGAATTTTGGCATGCAAGCTTGATACTGACAACTTTGTGGGGAGAAAGAGGTGCAGGATAAAGACAATTTCACCTTGCATGCATTAATAACTTCCATGATTAGTTTAGCATATACTTGAGAATTTAATCATCTAATGTTTATTCATGAAACATAGCAGATGAAAACTGAGTGAAATGCTACATTTCTGGTTAACTGCGACATATTTCCGGAGAAGTTGAGGCAACATTGCAAAATTGACTGTCAGAAGCCAAGGGGTGGGAAATGGAGAAGAAAGAAAACCTCAGAATCCCACTGAAAGTTCATTTAATTAAAGCCTTGCTCCTTGCTAACCGGTTACATTTTCAGTCTCATGTTATAAACATGAGGTGTCGTCACTCCTAATCCTCACAATACTGCTGAATCAATCAGGCCTTATTAGACATTCACCAACTAAATAGATTTTGTTGTTGAAAGTTCTGATGAATTTTCAGAGGAAAGAAAGAAAATCTTTCAACAGTATGGATTGTCTTGTTGCTGAATTGATCCAGCTTTTAAAAAATGTAGCATATCACAAGGTCCTTAAATCTAAAAATGCACTCAAGTCTTTATATTGAGGACAGGAACAAATGTTATACAGATGAGTAATATGAGTCGTATAGTACTACAGTATTACAATTATTTTAACGTTTTATGTTTGTCTTTGGAGTCATGATTTCGAGAGCTTGGAACCATAAGGTTCTATCTGCAAAAAGATTACTGAGATAATTGGTTTTAAAGTTCTGAACCCTCATTGGTTTGAATGGTGTCAGTGATTTTTTAAAATCTTGTATTCATTCGAACTTAACATGAATTAGGGTATATAGAGTACTATACGGAACACTGAACAGAACAAGGCTGTCAATAATTCAATGTTGACTAAAATTCAGATAGAACTTTATAATCCCAAGCACTCGATTTCTCTCTAGATGTGAAAAGTAAGATTTGGTTTGCGTTCTAAATGTCAAGTTATTCCCTTTTTAGTGCACTACTTTCGACCAGGCACCATAGAACTCTGATCAAAAGTAGTGCACTATATATGAAATAGAATGTCATTTGGGACAGAGCACAAACAATGGTATTTGAAGCCACACATTTACATAACAATGACTGGCAAAAAAATATGACTATGGTCATCGTCATTGTTCCTGACGTGATTCCTAACGTGGGTCTCGGCGTTCCTAATGTGATTATAAAGTCAGTGACCAGTGGTGTCTTATCTGGTGCCTTATTTATCCACAATGGCAAAGACATTACCATAACTCTTTCCCAGGCACATTTAAATTAAAGGACCAGAATGTGACAAAACATGTTTTATTTAATTGTTTTAGTTACAAACCCTGAATGCATGACAAAGCTCAATTTCTACCTCATTTTAGCTGTCAAACAGAGAAGAACTCTGATCAATCTTATTTAATACCACACCAATAGATTACGCCAATAGACTACTAAAGCCAGCCTCAATGTGTTCAAATGTGTTATAAGGTTTGAGTGACAGTCTACAATACATTCCAGAAGGTTTACTAAAGCAAACTGTAACATGGCAATTATGGCTTTATATTCCATTCAATCTGTGTATGATCTCCTGCATGTTTAATCAGGCATTTAAAAAAAAAACAAAGCAAATGGTCTGGATTAATAGGCCTATGCATGAAACACTGGCGACTGAACTATAGCTAAAACAATCCCACAATAAACTCCAATATACGGTCTGATATGCCAATATACTCCAATATACAGTCTCCAAAATATAAACTCAATATGTGAAATGCCAATGCACTGTAATGAAGGATTTGTCTTTCAGCTGTCAGATCCATCACATTGATTTATTAATATAGCATTCTGTAATTGATAGGGTGTATTGGACATATCCTTGTTAATATTTCACTTGACCTATCACCAAACAGGAGGTGATCATTTCTGATGGATGACTTCAGTCTGGAGAGAGAAAGATTGAGGGTGAAGTCTGAGCTGAAGCTCCCACGTTGTTTCATGCAACAACACAATACGTAACCGAGGCTAAACCTAATGAGGGGAAACGACTATAAACTATACTGTACATGGCAGCCCTATCCATTATAATACATTGTATACATTATACAAGGTCAAACCATTAAACATAAACATCCACTTTGACATCCACAATTATGCATCAAACTCAAGGGGGCTTGGATATTAGAATGCCACTGCATATCAGATATCAATTGAATGCATACAGTATCAAATTGTATGCATTCTAGAGTAGTTTTAATATACTACTAAACAACAGCACTACATAAATTGGGGGAAATGGAAATGGCCCATGGGAGATCTTGCAGCACTGCAGGACTAAGGGTAGTGAGCAAAAAGAGCAGGGAAGAGGATGGCAGCTAGCTAGCTAACAATTGGAGAGATAATATCTCTTCTGACACCCCACCACCAACAGCAGCAGCATGTAGAGTACAGAGCTAGAGGAAGAGGATTCCCTCCGATCCTCAGAGGCACAGGGCTGGAAGCATTGTTGGAAATGATTTACTGAACAGCTCCAATCTTTGGACACTTTGCTCCCATTGATTCCAACTTCAAATCAGAAAAGAGAACAGAACTCAAGTCAGGGATTTAATTACAACTCTAAAAGGAAGAGAATGAGTGACATTACAGACAGGATGGTAAGAGAAATCAATTGCAGAATCCCCCCCTTAATCCCCTCTGGGGTATGGTGCTCTTTCTCATCTGTCACTGCCTTCTTAACCAGAGAGAAAGCATGACCCCTTAGCCCGCAGTTAAGATATATATAAGCAAAAGATTTAGAAGCTATTACTAATGATTTAGCTATTATTACTATAGGACTTAGGGGGGAATTTTCTAATCATCTAATAGCTGGGGTGTTCTATTAGTGCAAATAGGAACAGTAGGGATCGAAACCACTTGGATGCCAATAGCAGACACCCCCACTACTGTATACCTGACAATGGATGAAGGCTAAATGGAGTAAGAGAAAATTGTATAAACAGTGCTGTGATTCATTTCTTGGATCACAAATAGCAAATATACCTGGCTGATGAAAACCATTTTTTCCCCCTCACAACCAAATCATTTCTGCACAAACTGTCAGAAATCGTCTCAGGGAAGCTCATCTGCATGATCATTGTCCTCACCAGGTTCTTGACCTGACTGCAGTATCAGATGATTCCAACCTGATAATTGTATCTTATCACAGGTAATGGTTAATTATTCAAAAAGGCCATTAGCATAAGTCTTGGGTAGGAGGCTTTATTTTCAAAGCCATTACCAAGCATATTTTATTTTTACCAGTGAATACTGTTGAGTGAATATTATGGTGTACAGCTAGCCTTGAACCCTGTCACCTTCCCTGAAGCTAACAGGGCATAATCATTGATAATTGGCAGCTGGCAGCATTTACAAGAGGATAAGTGATTAATGCTAATTAAGCCTGAATGGAGTGTGTGTGTGTATGTGTGTGTGCTCATTCGGCTGACCTTGCCAGGTCTCTCTCTCCTTCCTCTACTTGCCCAGCCAGCCCAACCTAAAATAGTTGTCTTCCTAAATGTCACCATATTCCCTTTAAAGTGCACTAATTTTGGCCCAAGTAGTGTATTATGTAGAAAATAAGGTGCCATTGGGGACACAAGCATAGACAAGTGTGAGTAGCTCACCCCTGAACCTCCCTACAGCCAGATTAACTGATGTGTGCTCTTTCAAGGCAGTCTCCCTACTAACACTTGCAGAGAGAGAGACGGCGAAGGAAAAGAAGGAAGTGTGAGCACAGAGGGGTCCGTTTTCACAGCGAGATCCCCTGATCTCTTCACATTGTGTTGATGTCTCTGCTTGCAGCAGCAGGGATGTGTGGAGTCAGCAGTCGGCACAGACATTATGGTAGAGCGGGAAGTCAGGTAAGGAGTGAGGCAACGTTTGGGAATACAAACATATTTTTAACACTATGGCTCAGTCCCAAATGGCAACCTATTTCCTCTGTAGTGCACTACTTTTGAATAGGGCACATAGGGTAGTTGTGTATGATAAAGGGAATAGGCTGCCATTTAGGACACAGATTAGATTACTATGAGCAGCCATGTTCCCTTATGATCTATGTGGCCTTATCCATAACCAGCCGCCACTGCATGCTGTTGTGAAGAATGCATGTGCAGATGAATGTGGTCATTATTATGCGAGGCAGTGACTACGACTGGGGCAGTCTTGGCAGACTTGATTGTTGATTGTGTATTGTTAGATGAAGTATGCCAAGCAAAGCTGATTTGAGAATGAGCAGATGTGGTTATTAACTACAGTACATATTTACACAGCAGGTGTAATACAAAAGGAGGTAAAAAGTCTGCATGCAATCTTGTGATTACAACTGACAGTTTCTAGTCAAGAGCACACAGCATATGATAGTTGACATTACATCAATCTATACCTGCATCATCAAAATTAATGAAATCGAAAGTCGACAGTAAGAGCAATTGTAGTGTCGTCGTTCTACCAAATGAGTACCTTTTGGGTTGTGAAACTTAAATGTTCTTTGTTTAACCTAATTTAAACATTCTGTCATAAAGAGCACGATTCCCCCCAAAATGTAAGTGGATTTTCCCATGTCAAAAGGTTAAATTAAAAATTTAAAAATAAACTACTATAGTAAGTGCCAAATAAAGTAAAAGGGTTGACAGTAACAGGATTGACAGTAACAGGGTTCACAGTAACAGGGTTGACCGTAACAGGGTTTGACCGTAACAGGGTTGACAATTTCATCTTAAATCAGCCATAAATCCCCCAAATACTTATAGCCTGTCTATCTATGGGTAACAGGGTTGATGTGTTATGCTCGACCCGCTCGTTTTCCACCACAAAACCCCAGAAATGGCCTAAAAGAGTAGACCCAGCTCACCTGCTTTTAAACTATGATTTGTCTATTAGTCAATATTTCTTTTTTTTTAAATGAATAGTTTGGAGCTTCGGATGATGTCATCCACCTAATGGATGCTTGCTAGGCACAGCCCTGTCCATCCTAAATTACACTGAACAAAAAGATAAACGTAACCTGGAACAATTTAATCGATTACAGTTCATTTAAGGAAATCAGTCAATTGAAAGAACTGAATTAGGCACTAATCTATGGATTTCATGACTGGGAATACAGATATGCATCCGTTGGGTGGATGATACCTTAAAAAAAAGTAGAAGCGTGGATCAGAAAAGTTGATCAGGCTGCGAAGTTGCTGGATATTGGCGGGAACTGGAACACTCTGTCGTACACGTCGATCCAGAGAATCCCAAACATGATCAATGGGTGACATGTCTGGTGAGTATGCAGGCCATGGAAGAACTGGGACATGTTCAGCTTCCAGGAATTGTGTACAGATCCTTGAGCAATGGGGCCGTGCATGATCATGCTAAAACATGAGGTGATGGCGGCAAATTATTGGAACAGCAATGGGCTCAGGATCTCGTCACAGTATCTCTGTGCATTCAAATTACCATTGTTAAAATAGATTTGTGTCCGTGGTCCGTAGCTTACATACCATAACCCCTACGACACCATGGGGCACTCTGTCCATAATGTTGATATCAGCAAACCGCTCACCCATGCCATGCCATATACCCGGTAGAATTGAAACAGGGCTTCATCCGTGTAGAGCACACTTCTCCAGTGTGCCAGTGGCACATAGAAAGTGAGCATTTGCCCACTGAAGTCAGTTACAAAGCCAAACTGCAGTCAGGTGAGGACAATGAGCATGCAGATGACCTTCCCTGAGACTGTTTCTGACAGTTTGAGAAGAAATTCTTTGGTAGTGCAAACCCACAGTTTCATCAGCTGTCTGGGTGGCTGGTCTCAGACCATCCCATAGGTTAAGAAGCCGGATGTGGAGGTCCTGGACTGGCATGGTTAAACATGGTCTATGGTTGTAAGGCCGGTTGGACATACTGACCAATTCTCAAAAGCTTATGGTAGACAAATCAACATTCAACTATCTGGCAACAACTCTGGTAGACATTCCAGCTGTCAGCATGCCAATTACACGCTCCCTCAAACCTTGAGACATCTGTGGCATTGCGTTGTGTGACAAAACTGCACATTTTAGAGTGACCTTTAATTGTCCCCAGCACAAGGTGCACCTGTGTAATGGTCATGCTGTTTAATCAGCTTCTTGATATGCCACATCTGTCAGGAGGTTGGATTATCTTGGCAAAGGAGAAATGCTTACTAAACAGCAGTGGTGGTCAGTGACATTTAAGATGAGGGAGGATATTTTTTTTTTAAATGAGCATGGTCTTATTTCTATTTAAGTGATAATGCCAGAGAAGCCATTGTTTGGAGGATATATTGGCACAGGTGTTGTTGAGAGCCGGCAAACCATCCCAATATATCCTCCAAACACCGGCTTCAAGGGCATTATCACTTTTATACAACGGGTTACCAACATATTCAAATAATGATTGACATATTTTCATAAAAAACGTTATTTGGAATCATTTATTCATACTATTTCCTCATTCCACAAGATATAGTCCTGACACACGTCAGTAAACCCACTACAATCATGTAGTACAGTTTACAGTCATCAAGTAGTTTAGCAGTTACACGGGCGGGCACTGGTGGCAAAGAAATGAATAAAACTAAAGCCTTACCTTCACTTGGAAGAGTTCTAGTGTTGGTAAGCCATAGCCAGCTAGCTAACATAGCATCCGGTCTGTTTGAGCCGGGTGTTTGAGTAGGCTAAACTAGCTAGCTGCATTTGCTAGCTACTGTAAGCAAAACTGAAAAAAATGCAATGAAATATAGCTACTGTGTGTTCAGAAAGTATTCATTAAAACAATTATTTAAACAAATGAAATATCACATTTACATAGGTTTTCAGAGCCTTTACTCAGTACTTTGTTGAAGCACCTTTGGCAGCGATTACAGCCCCGAGTCTTCTTGGGTATGACACTACATGCTTGGCACACCTGTATTTGGGGAGTTTCTCCCATTCGTCTCTCCAGAGATGTTTGATCGGGTTCAAGTCCGGGTTCTGACTGGGCCACTCATGGACATTCAGAGATTTGTCCCGAAGCCACTCCTGCATTATCTTGGCTGTGGGCTCCCTCGATCCTGACTAGTCTCCAAGTCCCTGCCGCTGAAAAACATTCCCACAGTATGATGATGCCACCACCATGCTTCGCTGTAGGGATAGTGGCCAGGTTTCCTCAGGACATGATGCTTGGCATTCTGGCCAAAGAGTTCAATATTGGTTTCATCAGACCAGACAATCTTGTTTCTCATGGTCAGAGTCCTTTAAGTGAATTTTGGCAAACTCCAAGCGGGCTGTCATGTGCCTTTACTGAAGCTGGAGCTGTCAGAGTGACCATCGGGTTCTTGGTCACTTCCCTGACCACATCCCTTCTCCCTCGATAGCTCAGTTTGGTCGGGCGACCAGCTCTAGGAAGAGTCTTGGTGGTTCTAAAATTCTACCATTTAAGAATATTTGAAGCTATTGTTCTTGGGGACCTTCAACACGGCAGCATTTGTTTTGCACCCTTCCCCAGATCTGTGCCTCGACACAATCTTGTCTCGGCTCTCTAAGGACAACTCCTTCGACCCCATGGCTTAGTTTTTGCTCTGACATGCACTGTCAACTGTGGGACAGTGTGTGCCTCTCCAAATCAATTGAATTTACAACATGTGGACTCCATTCAAGTCGTAGAAACATGGTCAATGGAAACAGAAAGCACCTGAGTTAAATTTTGAATCTCATAGCAAATAGTCTGAATACTTATGTAAATAAGGTATCTGTTTTTTATTTTTAATACATTTGCACACAAAAGAAATTGCTTTGTTATTTTGGAGTGTTGTGTGTTGATTGATGAGGATAAAGCTGTAACGTAACAAAATGTGGAAAAATTCAAGGGGTCTGAATACTTTCCGCTCATGAATTTCAGCTCATGAAACCTGGGACCAACACTTTACATGTTGCATTCATATTTTTGTTCTACCTCCATTTTCTTGGCACCACGTTTGTGTTAAACATCTGAAATGTATTCAGTTTGAGCAGGCATGGAAGAAACACGTTAGGACCGAAGGGAAAACTAAAACGATATGAGCCCGACGATGGCGATGCAAGCCCACAGGAATCACAGGCAACCGAAGTGGGCACAATTGTTACTGAACTCAGAAAATACCGACAGGAGATGAATGAAAGCCTGAGTAAGATGAAGACCTCCATTGTCATGCTGGAACAATCTATTAAGGGACTCTGTGAAAGGGTGACTGAGGCGGAGAATAGTATTTATGACAGTGGAGGATGGGTGTGTTAGCACTGACCGTCTCCTCTCGTACCTGCTACAGAGGGTCAGACAGATCGAGGAGCAACTTGAGACTCTATGGGTCGCAGAAAATTCTAAGATTGGGGACACTGTCCAGTGGTTTGAAAACTTCCTCAGAGAATTACTGAAACTACTACCGAAGTTCTCTCTGAAACTTGAACGCGTGCACCGCTCACTGCAGCAAAAACCGACCAACGTCAATGCGCCCCCAAGATCATTCATGATGAAATTCCTCAGCTTTCAGACACAACATGTACTCACGAAAGCCTCGAGTGAGAAGAACTTGAAGTACAAAGGAAAGAGGATTACCACGACTACTCACCAGCGCTGCAAAGGAGACGACGACAGTAAGCAGACAGCTACGGGAAAAGAACATCCGATTCCAAACCCCATACCCAGCGCTGCTGAAAGGCCACCTGCAGGAAGGGACCAAGACCTTCAACTTAGCATGGGAGGCGGCAGATGGGCTACAGATACTGGGCATCGAAGCGACCCTATCCAAGGACGAACGTCTGGAAAAAAACACTCCACCGCATCAGATGGCAAACAGCAGGTGGGAGAAACCGAAGCTGCGGCTAGGCTCCTAGCTTAACCGAAAAATTGTCTCGGATATGGAAGGACTGCTCAAGAATGGGAACTAGCTTGAATGCACCGGTGAGAAACTGAATGTAGCTAGCTATGCTAGGCTAATGACTGTGTTATTCTTAGCTGAGATGTTAGGCAAATTCATTGAGATTTGACAACATTAGCTAGCTATTATTAACTGTGAGTGGCTAACAAGCCACACAATTAAAGATGTTTCACAACTTTAGTTGTTCATATCAGGTAAAAATATTTTCTGAGTGGCTGGAAACAATGCTTTTACTACTGAATGTATAGCTGGCTAGCTACAATAGCTAAAATGTGGCTAGTTTTCACTCTGCCAAATCTGTGGGAGACAGAGTGGATTGACTGTTGGGATGGGTGGGAATAGCTGTTTTGCAACCCAACGCAAAAGCCTACAGTCAGGAGAGTAGTAAGAGAGTTCGCACAGCTGTGTTTACACCATACAGCTAAGGCCCGAGCACCAATAGGTACAGCTCTGAAAATCCTTTACAATTACATACATTTGTTTGTGTTACTGCATCAGGTCTCATCGTTCAATAGAGACTTTCCTGTGACAGGTCACACAGCTACGAGGAATGTTGTCCTATGCCCATCCTGTGGGCTTTTTTGTTATCATTCTCTCAATAACCAAGGTAAATATCTTGGTACGGTTTTACTCCACCCTTCCCGGTACACGTTTCCTTTTATTTCTGCTTTGTTTTAGTTGTATTGTTGTCTCCTACTGGATAGTTTCAATGTCATCACATCTGCTTATAGAACATTCTGGGACCACTTAAAACCTCTGCAGGATCGGTGTCCCTAAACCGGGACGGTTCTTGCTCAATATGCGATAATCTGACTATAAAACATTGTATACAACTTCCTGGGACATAGACATGTCTTATATGGGCAGAAAGATTACTGTTCAAGAATTTAAGTTAACTACAGTGTCCAATTTACAGTAGCTATTACAGAAAAAGATACCATGATATAGATTGTGAAGGTAAATATTGTACTTACATTCAGTAATCTTGCTCTGATTTGTCATCCTGAGGGTCCCTGAGATAAAATGTGGAGTAGTTTTTATTTGTAGTATTTTTATATTCCAATGTAGGAATTGGGTTCTACAGTTTGACTCCACTGCTGTCCCTGGCTCCACTCCCACCCCGCTAGACGTGTATTTTCTGTATGGAAGCTAATGATCCATCATGTATGACATTCCTGGGAGTCTGTAAACTTGCATTTTTTATTACTATAGCATTTTTGTATGTTCTCTATAGTTACGTACTTGAAAATGTATGAATTGACCAATTCGGCCATTTGGGCAAACTCCTGGCAGACTTGATGCAAAATGTTGTGTAGTGAGGTAATTCTTCACTGGATCAGTCTGAAACTTTGCACACACACTGCTGCCATTTGTGGACAAAATCAAAATTACACCTATGTTAATGTAGGCTTTTGTCTTGCATTTCAAAGATGATGGAACAAAAAGACGAAATAGAAAAAGCATGTTTTTTTTAACCAGATCTAATGTGTTGTATTCTCCTACTTTAATTTCATATTTACACAAACATCAAAGTGTTTCCTTTCAAATGGTATCAAGAATATGCATATCCTTGCTTCAGGTCCTGAGCTACAGGCAGTTAGATTCGGCTGTTTCATTTTAGGCGAATATTGAAAAAAAGGGTCCGATCCTTAAGAGGTTTTTAAGGTAATAAGCTATACAGTAACTTGAAAGGCATTCATAACCCGAATGAGAAAAATAAAGTACTCTATCAGTTGAAACAATTTGGATGTAAGATTGCATTTCTGCAGGAAATGCACTTGTCGGGTAATGAACATGAGCAACTGAATAGAACATGGGCTAATAAAATATTGTATTCATCTCATATATCAGGACGGAAAGGGGGGGGGCAATTCTAGTGCACAGGTCAGTCAATTTCACTGCCAGCTCCTTGGGACACAGAGGGTAGGTTCACATTAGTAAATGGAACTATAGATGGGGTGGATCTATCATTGCTAAATGTCGTGGAAGAGGAAATTTGATTTTTTGTAAAAAATCTTATATTACCTAAAGAAGAAACAGGTCATCCTGTTCCTCATCTCGTCTGTAAGATTGCTCTGTTCCCTGATATGTAATATAACCAGTCTGTTCTATAACTGTTTCTAAACTGCCCTGTTCTTACTGTCTGTAAAACAATCTTTCATGGTTTCTGTTATCCCAGGATGTGTGGGGGAGTGGTAATGTCCTTGGTATGATTCGTCTTTCTCTGGCCTACTATCTGTGGCGATAAGCAGAAGTACCGGGCATGTGAAACACCCCCTCCCCCCATACTCAGTCCGTATAAAATGTCTGTAAGAACATAAAAGCGAGTCGAATTGGTTTTCCCATGCATGTTCAAATAAAGCTTTTGTATATTGAGATTGGACTGCCTTCTGAGTGTTTTTTTCCAGCACAATGTGTACACTCCCCAATGAGGATGATCCAAGGTTCGTCAAAAAGATTTTAAACCTTATCTTGGAGAAAGGCTCTGGCTTACTCCTAATGGGGGAGACTTTAATTATGTCTCAGACTGTAGATAGATCACCTGTACCATCAACTCAATCCTCTAGGATGAGAAAGTCATTGACCAGCCACTGTCTAGAAGTGGGATTGGTTGATGTATGGAGAAACCTTTATCCAAGTGAGAGAGGCTCAAACCACCACTTATCCTATTCCCGCATTGATTACTTCTTTACCACTCAGTCTAAAGCCAATAGGATAATGGATTGTGAGATACTTCCAATAACGTTGTTGGACCATTCACCATTGGGGGCGGCAGGGTAGCCTAGTGGTTCGAGCGTTGGACTAGTAACCGGAAGGTTGCAAGTTCAAATCCCCGAGCTGACAAGATACAAATCTGAAATCATTTAAAATAAGAATTTGTTCTTAACTGACCTGCCTAGTTAAATGAAGGTAAAATAAAAAATAAATGATAGCGATATGGGATTTAGGACAAAAATATGTCTCACAAAGATGGAGACTAAACGTGTCCCTCCTTAATGACTCTAAATGTGTGGCCTTTGTTAGAAAAGAGCTGCAGTTGTATCTTGATTAGTGTTCCAAAGGGTCAGAAACTTTCCAAGGGAAGTTAAAGTTAGCTTATAAAAATTTACCTTTTTTGTGAGATACACATCAGGCAATTCTAGGTCTTATGGCATTTTTGGTTAAACTATCCCCAATTGAATGGAATTGCACGGTGCATTCTTCCATCACATATGCAGTGCACTCTTCCATCACATCACAGCTGATTCTCAGGATCTTGCACACTAATGAGACGCCATTGAGCCCACACTACTACACTGTCTGAGCCAAGTAATACATGCTATCTGTTAAGTTTGGATTACAATATTGTGTGGGGGGGGGGGGGGGGTATATTTTACATGACATACAGTGGCAAGAAAAAGTATGTGAACCCTTTGGAATTACCTGGATTTCTGCATAAATTGGTAATAAAAATAGATCTGATCTTCATCTAGGTCACAACAATAGACAAACACTGTCTGCTTAAACTAATAACACAAACAATTATGTGTTTTCATGTCTTTATTGAACACACCGTGTAAACATTCACAGTGTAGGGTGGAAACAGTATGTGAACCCTTGGATTTAATAACTGGATGACCCTCTTTTGGCAGCAATACACTCAACCAAATGTTTCTGTGGATCAGACCTGCACAACGGTCAGGATAAATTTTGGACCATTCATCTTTACAAAACTGTTTCAGTTCAGCAATATTAGGATTTCTGGTATGAACTCGAGGTCATGCCACAGCATTTTAAAATCAGGTTGAGGTCAGGAATCTGACTGGGCCACTCCAGAAGGCATATTTTCTTCTGTTGAAGCCATTCTGTTGTTGATTTACTTCTGTGTTTTGGGCCATTGTCCTGTTGCATCACCGAACTTCCGTTGAGCTTCAATTGGCGGACAGATTGCCTTACATCCTGCAAAATGTCTTGAAAAACTTGGGAATTAATTTGTCCAGTGATGATATAAAGCTGTCCAGGCCCTGAGGCAGCAAAGCAGCCCCAAACCATGAGGCTCCCTCCACTATACTTTACAGTTGGGAAGAGGTTGATGTTGGTGTGCTATGCTTTTTTTTCTCCACACATAGTGTTGTGTGTTCCTTCCAAATAACTCAACTGTAGTTTAATCTGTCCACAGAATATTTTGCCAGAAGCGCTGTGGAACATCCAGGTGCTCTTTTGCAAACTTCAGACGTGCAGCAAAAAGAATTTGGGACAGCAGTGGCTTCTTCCGTGGTGTCCTCCAAAGAACACCATTCTTGTTTAGTGTTTTACAAATCGTAGACTCGTCAACAGAGATGTTAGCATGTTCCAGAGATTTTTGTAAGGCTTTAGCTGACACTCTAGCCTGTTAGGGAGGCTGCGAATTTTAGCAGCTTTTTGTTAAATATCGCGCAAAATTTCAACGTCCTGCTACTCATGCAAGGAATATAGTAAATGCATATGATTAGTATGTGTGGATAGAAAACACTCTGAAGTCTCTAGAACTGGTTAAATCATGTCTGTGGCTATAACAGAACGTGTTTAGGAGGCAAAATCCCAAGGAAAACTGTTCACCAAAAACACACAAAAAATATCCATCCGCCAGTCTCTGTATTGTCTATGGCAAGGGAAAATAGATAGAGCCCCGTTTACAATGCCTACAGCTTCCACACGATGTCGCCAGTACTGGCAATTCAGTTGTAGTTTATCCTTGGTGGGATGAGGAATAGGCACTTCCTGTCTTGGGGTGCACCGAAGAAAGTTATGAAAGGGAGAATATGGACGATGATTTCAAGACTTGCTGCTATCGAATACAGATCACCCCGTGATCAATTTGATCGATTATTAACGTTTATTAATACCTAAAGTTGGTTTACAAAGGTAGTTTGAAGTGTTTTGTCAAAGTTTATAGGCAACTTTTTTAATTTAAAAAAACACTGTTGCGTTTTGGAAAGGTGCTTTTTCCTGGATCAGACGGGCTTCATAAATGGACATTTTGGGTATACATGGACGGATTTAATCGAGAAAAAAAAGACCCAATTGTGATGTTTATGGGACATATAGGAGTGCCAACAAAGAAGCTCGTCAAAGGTAATGAATGTTTTATATTTTATTTCTGCGTTTTGTGTAGCGCCGGCTACGCTATTATTTCTGTTTACATCCCCTTTGGTATTTCGGGGGTTGCATGCTATCAGATAATAGCTTCTCATGCTTTCGCCGAAAAGCATTTTACAAATCTGACATGTTGGCTAGATTCACAACAAGTGTAGCTTTAATTGAGTACCCTGCATGTGTGTTTTAATGAAAGTTTGAGTTGTATCGAGTACTATTAGTTGGTGCTCTGAAATTTCCGCTGATTTGGTCCCTGTACAGGGACAGCAGCCATAAAAGGCTAGGATTCTTCTTAACCTCACTGAGCATTCTGCACTGTGCTCTTGCAGTCATCTTTGCAGAATAGCCACTCATAGAGAGAGTAGCAACAGTGCTGAACTTTCTCCATTTATAGACAATTTGTCTTACCGTGGACTGATGAACATCCCTAACCCTTTCCAGCTTTATGCAAGTCAACCATTCTTAAATCTAGGTCTTCTGACATCTCTTTTGTCCGATGTATGGTTCACATCAGGCAATGCTTCTTGTGAATAGCAAACTCAAATTCTGTGTTTTTTTTTATAGGGCAGGGCAGCTAACCAACATCTCCAATTCCATCTCATTGATTGGACTCCAGATTAGCTGACTCCTGACTCCAATTAGTGGTTGGAAAAGTCATTAGCCTAGGGATTCACATACTTTTTCCCAACCTACACTGTGAATGTTTAAAATGATGTATTCAATATAGACAAGAAAAATACAATAATGTGTGTGTTATTACTTTAAGCACACCATGTTAGTCTATTGTTGTGACTAAGATGAAGAACAGATCCAATTTTATAATATATTTATGCAGAAATCCAGGTAATTCCAAAGGGTACACATACTTTTCATGCCACCGTACATTCTTTTTTTGTTAACTAGTAAATAGTAGCCTACAAAAAAGTGTGTTTAAATCATTTCTAACTTGTTAACAATTTCTGGTAGTTCATTTTTGCTACCATGTGGGTTTTAGCTTGCTTGAGCCTGCTAACTGAGGAGTGTTAATTCATGTTTCATTTGAAAACATTTATCTTACAAAGGAGTTGTTTAATCTAACTGCTTAACTATTTATCTGTACATGGAATTGTATTTGGGGTTTAACGATTTAAAAAAAATAATCTTTACAGTAAAATGGCACGGGCACTATCTGATGTGTGGAGACATTTCACTACAGCTAATATATAAGGAAAAGCTGTGTACATTTGCAAATACTGTGCCAAATCATATGTGAAGAATGCAACAAAGATGCAGAATCATCTGGCCAAGTGCATAAATTTCCTTCAGCGCTCACAACAAGCAACCTCTGACAAAAGTCCCTCTACTTCTATTTGAGGTGAAAATTATGAATCAGACACCTCATCGATAGTAACAGCTCATGGTCCCCCCGGAATCAGATTTAGTTTTGACTCAACCTAGTCAGAGAAATTCTGATAAATGTCTTGCTCGAGCTGTGTATGCAACGTGTTCACCTCTGATGCGCACAGGCAATGTGTATTGGAAGAGATTACTGAATATTTTTTTGCCCAGCATACACCCCTCCAACCAGACATGCTTCGTCTACTCATTTGCTGGATGCAGAGTTCAACAGAGTTCAAGTAAAGGTCAAGTAAATCAGAGAGAAAGAAGACTGTATTGGAATCATCTCTGATGGGTAGTCAAATGTTTGTGGGCAAGGAATAATTAACTACATCATCTCCACCCCTCATCCAGTATTCTACAAGAGCACAAACACAAGGGACAACAGACCCACTGGTCTCTACATTGCATATGAGCTGAAGGAAGTCACACAATGACCTTGGAAATTGACAATGAAGATGAGGCCTCAAAGTCTGATGTTCAAGAGGTGTACACTGAGGAGGTCCAGGGAGAAGACATGGAAGCCTGAGAGGATGACAACCAAAGCTTTAGTTTCTAGACTAACGTTTTTGGGTGATTTTGTTGTTCAGTGAAATCATCCAATGTGACGAGTCTACTAA
Source organism: Oncorhynchus kisutch (assembly GCF_002021735.2). Taxonomy (NCBI): domain Eukaryota; kingdom Metazoa; phylum Chordata; class Actinopteri; order Salmoniformes; family Salmonidae; genus Oncorhynchus; species Oncorhynchus kisutch. Next base: position 38,422,911 of record NC_034176.2, read on the forward strand.
TTAAATTTAAGTTCAATTTGTAACTAAATTGTTTTAATCAAGGATTTAATCATTTGCAATTATGTCTACGTATGATAAGGTAAAAGGTTTCTGTTTCTGTCTCCATATGATATGGTAAATATATCCAATGCAAAAAACATCTGCATTTAAATGGTATTAATATGCATATATTATCATTAATTCTCATATATTCCTGTTAATTCCCACGGAAAGTTTCTACCTCTGATTATTTCCCAAAATGTGCAACCCTAATCTTGATCTTAACCCCTGAGATCTCATTACTTACGCTTTGGGACTGTGCAAAAGCATTTCTAAGAGGTCGCAATATGTGTCATTCGCAAGCGGGGAAAAAACAGGAACAAATCCAAGCACACTGAATTGGAAAGCAAAAGAAACCATTTAAAACAACAGAACAAAGTGAAACCATCCACAGCTCTGATGACACCCCTTGAGGAAATGCACAGAGCTTTAGATAGCCTGCTCTCTGAAAACATAGAGGGCCAGTAAAGGATTGCCAAGGAAAGACATTATGAACATGGCAGTCCAAGCCGCTTATTAGCATTTCAGATAAGGAAGCAGCAAGCATCTAATATACAGAGCCTTCAGAAAGTATTCATACCCCTTGAATTATTTCACATTTCGTTGTGTTACAGCCTGACTTCAAAGTGGATTCAATATTTTTTTCCCCTCACCCATCAACCCACAATACCAAAGTAAAAACATGTTTTAGAAATGTTGGCACATATATTGAAAATTAAATACAGAAGTATTGCATACAGTAAGGTTCATAATTATGTGGACAGTGACACAATTTGCATCATTTTGGGTCTGTACACAAACACCACAATGGATTTGAAAGGAAGCAATCAAGATATGCTTGAAGCGTCGACTTTCATCTTTAATTTTAGGCTTTTGTCTAAATTATTGTATGAACCATGTAAGATTTACAACCATTTTATACATAGGGGCTCAAAAGTAATGGGACAAACTAAAATAATCATAAATGAAATTGTGAGTTTTAATAGTTGGTTGCAAATCTTTTTTCAGTCAATGACTGCCTGAAGTCTGGAACCCATAGACATCACCAGATGCTGGGTTTCTTCCCTGGTGATGCTCTGCCAGGCCTTTACTGCAGCTGTCTTCAGTTTCTGCTTGTTCTTGGGGCATTTTGCCTTCAGTTTTTCCTTCAGCAAGTAGAACACATGCACAATTGGTCAGGTGATGTGATTGCCATTGCAGAACATTCCACTTCTTTGCCTTAAAAAAAGTATTGGGTTGCTTTTGCAGTATGCTTCGAGTCATTGTCCATCTGCACTGTGAAGCGCTGTCCAACGAGTTTTGAAACATTTGGCTGAATCTGAGCAGATAATATAGCCCTAAACACTTCATAATTCATCCTGCTGTTTTTGTCAGCAGTCACATCATCAGTAAATTCAAGTCTGTAATTTCAGCTCATATTCATTATTTAATTTGAACTCCAATATGCTTTGGTGTACAGCAAAAATAATAATAACTGTAACCCGGCCACTCAGGAACATTCACTGTCGTCTTGGTAAACAACTCCTGCTGAAAGGTGAATTCATCTCCCAGTGCCTGTTGGAAAGCAGACTGAACCAGGTTTTCCTCTAGGTTTTCTTCCGTGCTTAGCTCCATTCAGATTATTTTTAATCCTGAAAAATTCCCCAGTCCTTAACAATTACAAGCATACCCATAACATAATGCAGCCACTGCTATGTTTGAAAATATGGAGAGTAACTACAAATGTTGTTGATCCATCCTCAGTTTTCTCCTATCACAGCCATTAAAATCTGTAATCAAATCAAATTTTATTTGTCACATACACACGGTTAGCAGATGTTAATGCGAGTGTAGCGAAATGCTTGTGCTTCTAGTTCCGACAGTGCAGTTATATCTAAAAAGTTCTCTAACAATTATATACGTGATATGAGTAATGTAAGATATGTAAACATTATTAAAGTGGCATTATTTAGAGTGCATTGTATAAGTGACTAGTGATCCATTTATCAAAGTGGCCAGTGATTGGGTCTCAATGTAGGCAGCAGCCTAACTGAGTTAGTGATTGCTGTTTAGCAGTCTGATCACCTTGAGATAGAAACTGTTTTTCAGTCTCTCGGTCCCAGCTTTGATGCACCTGTACTGACCTAGCCTTCTGTGTGGTAGCGGTGTGAACAGGCAGTTGGCTTGGGTGGTTGATGCCCTTGATGATCTTTTTGGCATTCCTGTGACATTGGGTGCTGTATGTGTCATAAGGGGCAGATAGTTTGCCCCCGGTGATGCGTTGTGCAGACCGCACCACCCTCTGGAGAGCCTTCCAATTGAGGGCGGTGCAGTTGCCGTACCAGGCTGTGATACAGCAAGACAGGATGCTCTCGATTGTGCATCTGTAGAAGTTTGTCAGGATTTTGGATGACAAGCCAAATTTCTTCAGCCTCCTTACGTTGAAGAGGCGCTGTTTGTGCCTTCTTCACCAAACTGTCTGTGTGAGTGGACCATTTCAGATGGTCTGGAATGTGTACGCAGAGGAACTTAAAACTTTCCACCTTCGCCACTGGAGTCGCTTCGATGAGGATTGGAGGGAGGCTCCCTCTGCTGTTTCCTGAAGTCCATGATCATCTCCTTTGTTTTATTAACGTTGAGTGAGAGGTTGTTTTCCTGACACCACACTCCGAGTGCCCTCACCTCCTCCCTTTAGGCGGTCTCGTTGTTGTTGGTAATCAAGCTCACTACTGTTGTGTTGTCTGCAAACTTGATGTTTGAGTTGGAGGCATGCATGGCCACACAGTCATGGGTGAACAGGGAGTACAGGAGGGGGCTGAGCACGCACCCTTGTGAGGCCTCAGTGTTGAGTGTCAGCGAAGTGGAGATGTTGTTTCCTACCTTCACCATCTGGGGGCTGCCCGTCAGAAAGCCCAGGACCCAATTGCACAGAGTGGGGGTGAGATCCAGGGTCTACAGCTTGATGATGAGCTTGAAGGGTACTATGGTGTTGAATGCTGAGCTGAGGTCAATGAACAGCATTTTTTCATAGGTATTCCTTTTGTCCAGATTGGATACGGCAGTGTGCAGTGTGATGCCGATTGTGTCGTCTGTGCACCTGTTGGGGCAGTATGCAAACTGAAGTGGGTCTAGGGTGGCCGGTAAGGTGGAGGTGATATGATCCTTGACTAATGTCTCAAAGCACTTCATGATGACAGGAGTGAGAGTGCTACAGGGCGGTAGTCATTTAGTTCAGTTATCTTTGCCTTCTTGGGAACAGGAACCATGGTAGCCAAGCATGTGGGAACAACAGACTGGGATAGGGAGCGATTGAATATGCCTTGCGAGGGTTAACAAGTTTAAATGTTTTACTCACATCAGCCATGGGCGCAGTCCTTGTTAGCGGTGTGACACTACTATCCTCAAAACAGACAAAGAAGGTGTTTAGTTTGTGTGAAAGTGTGATGTCAGTGTCCGTGACGTGGCTGGATTTCTTTTTGTAGTCCGATTTCCTGTAGACCCTGCCACATACGTCTTGTGTCTGAGCCGTTGAATTGCGACTCCACCTTGTCCCTGTACTGGCATTTCACTTTGCGGAGGGAATAGCTACACTGTTTATATTCAGACATATTCACAGACCTCTTTCCATGGTTGAATGTGGTGGATTGTACTTTCAGTTTTGCGCGAATGCCACCATCCATCCACGGTTTCTCGGTTAGGGTAGGTTTTAATAGTCACAGTGGGTACAACATCTCCAATGCAATTCTTTATAAACGCACTCAGAGTCAGCGTATAGGTCGATGTTGTTCTCTGAGGCTGACCGGAACATATTCCAGACCGCGTGATCAAAACAATCTTGAAGAATGGCTTCCAATTGGTCGAACCAGCGTTGAATGGTTCTCGTCACTGGTACATCCTGTTTGAGTTTTTGCCTATAAGACGGAATGAGCAAGATGGAGTCGTGGTCGGATTTGCCGAAGGGAGGGCGGGGGAGGGCTTTCTATGCATTGCAGAAGTTAGAGTAGCAGTGGTCGAGGGTGTTGCGCATGCGCATAGCGCAATCAATATGCTGGAAGAATTTTTGGTAGACTTGTTCTCAAATGTGCTTTGTTAAAATCCCCAGCTACAATAAATGCAGCCTCAGGATGTATGGTTTCCATTTTGCATATACTACGGTAAAGTTCCTCGTTGGCAGAGTGCGACTCCATGCAACATATTATGTGACTTGATTTTTACTCCTGAACTTATTTAGCCTTGCCATAAAAAAAGGCGTTGAATACTTATTGACACAAGACATTTCAGATTTTCATTTTTTATTCATTTGTAAAAATTAATAATTTGATATTATGGGGTATTGTGTGTAGGCCAATGACAAAAAAAAGTCAATTTAATTCATTTGAAATTCAGTCGAACATAAAATGTGGAAAAAGTCAAGGGGTGTGAATACTTTCTGAAGGCACCGTACTGTAGTTAAGTAAATAAAGTCACAGATGCCAAATCACTTCTTAACTCAACCAGAACCGATATCTGAGACCTTGCCGACTATTATAAGGTTCTCTATAGAATCTCGGGTATTTGCTCAGATAGGGAAGAATTTAAATAATTTTGGGAAAAGGTGGGAATGACAGAGCTACTGTACCTGAAACATTGGCTAAAGAATTAGCAGAACCTATAGAAGATTAAGATATTGATGAGGTCATTTCAAATCTTAAGAATAACAAAAGCACTGGATCATATTGTAACGTTAACACATTTGATTAAACATTTGAAGATGTGCTAGCTCTTCTTCTACAAGCATATCACCACTCCCTAGAGACTGGGAATCTTGCCCCCTCCTGGAGGGATGCAACCATTACAGTAATTTACAAAGAGGGTACCCAACCCAGACCCAACCCAGTGTAGTTCGCATAGGCCTTTTTCTCTTCTCAACCTCAACATTTTAACCGCAATCCTAGCCAGATGGGTGAATAAATTAATTGCCTCTATCATACACGTGGACCACAGGCTTCATCACAGGCCTCTACTCAGGTGACAATATTCGTAGGCTCCTCAATGTCATAACCCATTCCCGGGCTACTGGAGGGGAGGCAATGATCTTAACTTTGGATGCAGAAAAAGCATTTGATCCCGTGTCCTGGGGATTCCAGTTTGCAACTCTGCAACGCTTTGGGTTCTGGCCTAACTTTTTAAAATGGACTCGGATACTTTAAAATCCACGAGCGTCGATAAGGGTGAATGGTCACGCGTCGGCAGCATTCTCCCTATAGTGCGGCTCCAGGCAAGGATGCTCACTCTTGCCACTCTTTTTTTCAATTTGAATTGAGCCCTTAGCACAACTGATTAAAGATAAGAAAATAACAAGAATTGTGATAGGGGGAAAAAAAGCATAAAGTGTCACTGTATGCGGACGATGTATGGCTTTCATCAATACCCGATGTGAAGGAGTGTGTCTCACAATTTGGATTCTATTCAGGCTATAAATTTAATGTGGATAAGACTGAGGCGATGGACATAAGTGGGAAGATTCCACCCCAGGTTGAGATACAAAGTGGCCCAGTGAGGGCACTAAGTACCTGGGAATCTTTATTCCGCCATCACTAGAGTTTATATGGGGGAAACTATGATAAGATAATCCATTGCATTAAAAATTACCTGCGAATAGAGACCTCCCCAGATTGTTGTATCTGTTTCAAACACTTCCTGTACAAATCTCCAAATCTACATTCAATATGCTTGACCGCCTGACTTCCAGATGTACAGTGGGGCAAAAAAGTATTTAGTCAGCCACCAATTGTACAAGTTCTCCCACTTAAAACTTATTTTCCACCATAATTTGCAAATAAATTCATAAAAAAACCTACAATGTGAATCTCTGGATTTTTTTTCCTCATTTTGTCTGTCATAGTTGAAGTGTACCTATGATGAAAATTACGGGCCTCTCTCATCTTTTTAATTGGGAGAACTTGCACAATTGGTGGCTGACTAAATACTTTTTTGCCCCACTGTATATGGCAAGGGAGACGCCCGAGAGTAAGATATAAAACATTACAGCTTCCTAAATCAGTGGGAGGCTTGGCAATTCCAAATGTAAGGTTTTACTTTTGGGCAGCGCAGTTAAAACCAATGACGTCTTGAGTTATTGACAGTATGAAAACACGCTGGCTAAGCATAGAGAAATGTGCATGCATGTCAACAGGGGATTTCGAGTTTGCCTTTTATGGATATGTCTGTAAAGAACTATAGAATTAATGAATGGACTGCGTGAATGAATGAATTACATGTATTTTTATGTCAAATCTGCAGTTGGCAACACATCCCTTATGGGATTAATTGATACAAAAACCAACAATAATTCACTGTGATAATTCAGTAATAATTATTCCAGTGTCCTGTGCAGTGGACAACGCATAAAGAGTGAAACAGAAATCAATACATAATAGTAAACATGGTTATCTAAGCAATAACTATAACCCCAGAGCAGTAAAAATAATACAAGTAAAGAAAGAAAAATTAAATGAAAGGCGTTTGAACCCAGTCTGGCACAAGGAGAAGATTCAAGTGTGAGACAAGCGTACACACAATCTATATCTATATCTATATATACACATACATACATACATACACACACACACACTTGCCATTCGCTCTATAGGGCCTGAAATATTTTTATGTTTATATTGGTCACCCTTTTTCTTTTATTCCAGGCTATAAACTCTACAAAAGGAAATACACAAATGGACAAAAAACATTTCATTTTCTCCTCATGGCTCTGTGCAAGGTGCCTTCCATGAATAAAGGATAGCCAGTGCATTCGGAAAGTATTCAGACCCTTCGACTTTTTTCACATTACAACCATATTCTAAAATGGATTAAATTGATGAAGGGAAAAGACAAATCTACACAAAATGACAAAGCAAAAACATAGAAATTTTAGCAAATGTATTAAAATCAAAAACTGAAATATCACATTTAAACAAAGTATTCAGACCCTTTACTCAAAACTTTGTTGAAGCACTTTTGGCAGCGATTACAGGCTCAAGTCTTTTTGGGAATGACACTACAAGCTTAGCACACCTGTACTTAGGGAGTTTCTCAGATCCGTCGCTGCCAAAGCGTCGCTGCTCCATAAACTGCGTTTTTTTTATATATACAAATAAAATAAAATCTACAAACCTGTTTTCACTTTGTCATTATGCGGTATTGTTTGTAAAGTGATGAAAAACATTTATTTAATCCATTTTAGAATAAGCCTGTAACATAACAAAATGTGGAAAAAGTCAAAGGGTCTGAATACTTTCCGAATGCACTGGCCATCCCTTATTCAGGGGAGGCACCTTGAAGTCATTTGAGAAAATTAGAGAGGAGTTCAACCTCCCTAGAACAGACTTCTTTAGGTTTCTACATATTATCTTAACAAACATAAGCATCGCTCGCGGGAAGGTAATATCTTGTACTTAGACACTGCTATCCATGGAACCGAATTGCTCCCTCCATGTAAAGAGGAAGTGGGGAGCTGAAATGCAGCAGGAAATACAAGTAGAGACATGGGACGAAATCTGCTCTGAGGCCTACCTAGTTACCTGTTCAAACTTTTAAATGGAACATGATTACAAGATTCTTTAGAACACCATATATAACAGGCAAAATGTTGTAGTAGTAGCTGTTAGAGGAACAAGTGAGCAACTATGCACATACATTCTGGTCATGTCCAAAGTTGAAACTGTATTGGGATGACGTTTATACAGCTTTACATGAAGTGTACCATGTAGAAATACCACAACACCACCTGGTGGCTCTCCTGGGGGCGATTCCAGAGGGCATAGAGGGAAGAGGTCAGAACTATCTTTTGCAGATTTTGCTCACAGCCTCCATAAAGGGCATTAAAATGAATTACATTTATTACAAGATGGAGCCCAGTAATGACACTATTAATGTCATGAAATAAAGCACCCAAGTATTTAATCATATAGAAAATCTTCATTTAATATAACAGGCTTTTAAAATTCAATATTTATCATTCAAATATCAAAAGATTGAAAAAGAAAAGGTGCTAAATTCACTTTTGTCATGTAACGACCCAGTGCCATCATTAAACTCATGGTTGAAGGATGAATTCTAAAGTTTCTCAATTAATATTTTTTTGTATGTCAACTGTCAAAAAGGTTTCATCTTTGTAGGGAGTCTTTCATACAGTACGTTTCATTTGAACATAGAGCTTTATTTCGCTGTAGAACTTTAGAATCATTGAGCCTGAAGTTGTTGACCTTCATGCCAGTTCAGCTTAATACTACACGCCACGACAACTGGCAGCGTTGCTATGATGTTCTCGGCCAATAACTAGCTGTTATTGGCCGAGAACTGAAACTGCCTATTAAAGTAGGTTTTGACATAATGGGAAGCAGGAACGGGATTTCTCTAGCATGACAGACAGAGATGTTCTCAGAGACAAGGGTTGCATCCTAAATTGCATCTTCTAGTGACTTCTTTCGCACCTTATAGTACACTACTTTTGACTAGAACCCATAAAAATAGTGTACTATATCGGGAATAGGATGCCATTTGGGCCACATTCTGAGCTTTAAAAGTCTGGGTTATAATGTGACCGCTGCCTAGACAGCTCTACCCACAGGGTTTCATCCTGAAGGTTAACATGGTGGTGGAAACATTCAACATCACCTCCTGTACAGTTAGACACAGGCCTCATTTACATCTTCACAAGACCACATCAACTGCTGCATGGCAGATTGTGGAAACAGGTTCAGACTCACATTCACATTCATGTATTTTATAGGTATCCTAAGGTATGTGTCACAGGTATACTAAGCAGAGGAAGCTGGTGGGAGGAGCTATAGAAGGACAAGCTCATAGTAATGGTTGGAATGCAGTGGTGGAAAAAGTACCCAACTCATGCATGAGCAAAAGTAAAGATACCTTAATAGAAAATGACTAAAGTAAAAATGAAAGTCACCCAGTAAAATACTACTTAAGTAAAAGTCTAAAAGTATATGGTTGTAAATATAGTTAAGTATCATAAGTAAATGTAATTGCTCAAAAATACTTAAAAATCTTAAAGTAAAAGTATGAATCATTTAAAATTCCTTAAATTAAGCAAACCAAATGACACAATTGTCTTTTTCTTCTATATTATGGATGGCCAAGGGCACACTCCAACACTCAGACATCATTTACAAAATGAAGCATGTGTTTAGTGAGTTTGCCAGATCAGAGGCAGTAAGGATGTTATCTTGATAAGTGCGTGAATTGGACCATTTTCTGTCCTGCTAATCATAAAAATTGTAACGAGTACTTTCAGGTATTATTTTCCTTAGGAATATAGTAAAGTAAAAGTAGTCAAAAATATAAATAGTAAAGTAAAGTACAGATAACCCAAGATACCCTTAAGTAGTACTTTAAAGTATTTTTACTTAAGTACTTCACACCACTTGGAATGGAATAATGGAATGTAGTCAAATGTGGTTTCCATGTTTGATACCATCCCATACTAGTCATTACAATGAACCCATCCACCTACAGCTCCTCCCAGCAGCCAGATACTAAGGTATTTGTGTCATCTCCAGAAGACCGCATCAACTGCTGGTCTGGCAGATCATGGATATATTGTATAGAGGTCAGGTTAAGGGGTTTACACACAATATATCGGTTCACATCCACATTATATTGACCTTGTCATATACTTCGTTCCATCCACACTATCATCTAGGTATACTAAGGTACAGCTGTGCCATAGGTATCCTTAACCCCACGCTGTTACACTTCCTAGACCTGGCAGAACATTGGATATCAAGGTTCTCCCTAGAGTGCCTACTGTACAGTGCATGCCAGTACATAGAAATAAGTCTCTTACCAATTTCTGCCTCTGCCCCATGTTAAAAGTAGCTACTAATTAGATATATGAAAGCAAAGCTCATTGCCAAGTTAAAAATATGTTAAAAGTGCACTGAGGGACTGACAGTCTGATCTTCTCCCTCCACTATCCGTTTCGAAACCCGCCTCACTTATCTGCCCTATCTTTAACCATGCTACAGGAAAAGACTCAGAGACAACACTTATTTATTTGTGACAGCACTGCTCTATATGAGCTTAAGTCACATTTTGTGATTATTATTTTTCTTTTTCTTTTCTTTTATGTCCAACGTAGCGGTTTTTATCAAATCATTTCTGGGTACAAATGAAGTACCTAACTGTAATTGTTTTCAATAAAAAAAACATCAACAATAAACAAAAATAGCTTCTCAGCATAGAGCAATTTCTCAAGCAATACTTTTGCTAGGATTGTTTGGAAGTTGTCTGAGTGGGGAGAGGAAAATGAAAACTAGCTGTTATTGGCCAAGAGGTTTGGAACCCTCTTTCTTAATGTTCTATTAACTAATTTACCACCTGGTGATGTCACCAGGCAGGCCAAAACCTCATCCCACCAAAACAGGCTGAAATTTCAGGCGGTCTTTTCAAATAGCTCTTACACTAAAAGGGCATTATAATTATTTTCACAATTTCACAGTATTATTCCAACCTCATTGTGGAAATATATTTAAAAACACAGGAAAATCATGTTTTTGACAGCACAGTAGTTTTATGAAACATGGGAGTTATGCTGCTTTGAAAGTTTATAAACTTGTAAACCCACTTAATAGAGAAAAGGAGAAAAGTACTAGCTAAATTCAGGGCAGGAATGTTTTTGAGAGCTGAAACAACACTTTTGCAGTTTCCCAGTCATATCTTTCCAAAACTAGAAAACAGTATCTACTGTATATACCCAACAGGGAAGCCCCCGTTCTGTTATAGACTGAATCATGTGACATGACAGACCAATCAGTACTCATCTCTTGGCATGTCCAAACTCACCATAATCGCAGCCAATCATGGCTAGCCAGGATGGATCCTGTCTTTCTGCCTATATATCTCAGTGCCAATATAGCTCAGTGCTCTTCTCCTTGGTTTGAATAGTTTAATTCATATTTCTAGAATAAAGCAAGTAATTAAGGCACAAACAGCCCTACTGTGACGTAGTAACGAGCATCAAATGCCTAGGATCATATAACCAGTCAAATGTTTTACTGACACAAGCCTGCTTTTTGATCTTCAATAGCAAAATATCACAAGCTTTGCTCATTTCTTGAGAGCTTTCTAATTTGGCACACGGTACCCACAGAAGGTGACATACTTCACACCACCCATCGAGTCACAACTGGTGCGGTTGTTGTTCTCTCTCCTCTCTGTCAGAACTCAGAGTCTCTCGGCAGTCAGGTCAACGGTGGAATTAATTACACACTCACAGGTGTACAGATCTCACTGCAAACACAATGAGATCAACATAAACATAAACATAATCTAATGCTGGTCAGCATCAAGCTACACACAGTCAGATGAATAAAACACACCATTATCTCTGGCTATCATCTCTTTTGTCTCTGCTGCTCCAGTAGTATTCACTCCAGAGAGTGAATCTGCTGACTGCCTTCGCTGTGCAGCAGCTTGATATTAGAAGCAAAAAGGCATTTGCTTTTCTCCCTGCATGTGATGAAACCCCCATTGCAATTACATATTCAACTATCATGTACTCCCTTATGTACTCACTAATGAATACATACAGTTGAGGTCGGAAGTTTATGTACACTTAGGTTGGAGTCATTAAAACTCATTTTTCAACCACAAATTTCTTGTAAACAAACTATAGTTTGGCAAATCGTTTAGGACATCTACTTTGTGCATGACAAGTCATTTTTCCAACAATTGTTTACAGACAGATTATTTCACTTATAATTCACAGTATCACAATTCCAGTGAGACAGAAGTTTACATACACTAAGTTGACTGTGCCTTTAAACAGCTTGGAAAAATCCTGAAAATTATGTCAATTTGAGTCAATTGGAGGTGTACCTGTGGATGAATTTCAAGGCCTACCTTCAAACTCAGTGCCTCTTTGCTTGAAATCATGGGAAAATCAAAAGAAATCAGCCAAGTCCTCAGAGAAAACATTTGTAGACCTCCACAAGTCTGGTTTAACCTTGGGAGCAATTTCCAAACGCCTGAAGGTACCACATTCATCTGTACAAACAAAAGTACACAAGAATAAACACCATGGGACCACGCAGCCGTCATACCGCTCAGGAAGGAGACGCTTTCTGTCTACTAGAGATTAACATACTATGATGCTTGAGGAAACAGGTACAAAAGTATCTAAATCCACTATAAAACGAGTCCCATATCGGCATAACCTGAAAGACCACTCAGCAAGGAAGAAGCCACTGCTCCAAAACTGCCATAAACAAGCCAGACTACGGTTTGCAACTGCACATGTACTTTTGGAGAAATCCTCTGATCCTCTGGTCTGATGAAACAAAAATAGAACTGTTTGGCCATAGTGACCATTGTTATGTTTGGAGGGAAAAGGGGGAGGCTTGCAAGCCGAAGAACACCATTCCAACAGTGAAGCACAGGGTTGGCAGCATCATGTTGCAGGGGTGCTTTGCTGCAGGAGGGACTGATGCACTTCACAAAATAGATGGCATCACGAGGATGGAAAATTATGTGGATATATTGAAGCAACATCTCAAGACATCAGTCAGGAAGTTATAGGTTGGTCGCAAATGGGTCTTCCAAATGGACATTGACCCCAAGCATACTTCCAAAGTTGTGGCGAAATGGCTTAAGGACAACAAAGTCAAGGTATTGTAGAATTGCCATCACAAAGCCCTGACCTCAATCATATAGCAGAACTGAAAAAGTGCGTGCGAGCAAGGAGGCCAACAAACCTGACTCAGTTACAGTTGTCAGGAGGAATGGGCCAAAATTCCCCCCAACTTATTGTGGGAAGCTTGTGGAAGGCTACCTGAAACGTTTGACCCAAGTTAAACAATTTAAAGGCAATGCTACCAAATACTAATTGAGTGTATGTAAACTTCTGACCCACTGGGAATGTGATGAAATAAATATAAACTGAAATAAATCATATTTATATCTATTATTCTGACATTTCACATTCTTAAAATAAAGTGGTGATCCTAACTGACCTAATCATTTTTACTCGGATTAAATGTCAGGAATTGTGAAATTGAGTTTAAATGTATTTGGTAAGGTGTATGTAAACTTCCGACTTCCACTGCACATGCATCAGCAATAATTGTAATACAAAATAGGACAGATTAAACTAAACTAGCTTGAAATATTGTACAAATAAAATAATTTATGGAGAAATGCAGACTAACCTTCCTTGCTATTAATTTCAAAAAGATGTGTCTTTACAACAAAATAGATATCCATGAAAGCAGTTACAAAAAATGTGTATTTACAGAAACACTAAGGTTCAATTCTAAAAATAAAAAAAACACTTAATTACCGACTTCAACAATAGGCTCAAGCATTGACAGATTTTTTACATTCATTAAGGATCCCAAAAGATTTATTACAGAGAAAAGGAGCTTCTTCCTATTCATTAAAAAAGAGCAAACCTCGTTATTCATGATAACACATATCGCTGATGTTACATGAATGACATTACATCCATCCTTTGTCTGTCAGCGCTTGCTCTGTTACTGCTACGTCGCATGGAAAATTATCCGCAAAGCCTTTACTTCTCTCATATGAATATATAATGTGTCAGACCTCTGATGAATACATGTACATGTTTGTACTGTCCTGAGTTCACTGATTCATAAATATATGTACAAGTTACACACAATATACAGTATGTACTTTTTTCAAAAACTGAATATATATGTTACCAACAGGAATGTTAAGAGAAGGTGCACTTGTTGATAACTGTCACAAATAAACAGCAACATTGGCTACATTGCAAGAAACTCAATATTAAGGCCAGAAAACACAGTTTCTAAAATGTAGAAAACATTGGCAGGGCATAAAAAATGATCAAGTCCACCCCCAAACCAAAGAAAACATGGCAGAGACAGAATAGGAGATGCAGCGCTCTTTTCACAGGAGTGGGCCTCTGATCCTTGAGCTGAAGGAGCTTTGCTCTCTCCAGACACGCTTCCTGCACACGCAGCATTACAAGTGAACTCAAGCCTGATTGGAAAGGACAGGCTGGCAGACAGAGCCAGCCAAAGGAGAGGAGCTCAGGATGCAGTGTACAGTACCTACGCTGGGCTGGCATTCTCCTCGCATCCTGTCAGGGACACCAGTGTGATGGGCTGAGGTTGGACTGTACTGGCAACAGAGACAGGTGCCACACCTCACTTGCAGCAGAAGCCCAGATAACATCTGGACATGGAGACTTGGGGTGTTTAGACAGATGAGTGGTTCTGAGGTGCCAACGTGGCAGTGAGTAAAGAGAATCAAAAGACACCTCTGAATATGTCCCGGTTGCTCCAGCAGGTTAGCCGAATCCCTGGGAAAGACATCTTTATGTCTTCAGAAAATATCCCTCAACAGAGGAATGGACCTCTCGCTCTCTCCCTAGTGAGGAGTGAGACAGGCAGACAGAGGCGAGGACGCAGACAGCTAGACTTGACTGCTGAACAGATAACTGCAGGGAGAGCAGGTTTTCCCTCTACTACAGAACAGAGGACACGGTCAAAAGGAGGGCTTGACACAGCGCCTTTGAAGACTAATGGCATTATGGTTTCAACCGGGCAGCTGGTTATTCGGGGCGAGGGGGAGCGAGCGAGAAGCAGGAGGAGTGCATTATTAAGTGTAATGAATGTCAGCCAGCGCATCCAAGTTGTCTGACACATCAGGTGCCAATTATATTGGCAGGCCCATTTTCCCCCTCATCCACTCTGTAGCTCTGAGGAGAGTCTTCTTTGGCATACCTGACATCTGCCTCATTAGCTGGGACAGACGGACAGACTGAGCAGGCTGGCCGCTGTGCTCCATGCCCACCCCAGGCCTCCCTGGGCCTTCACAGGGGCGCAGGGAGACTATCCACTTCTTCAAACTCCTCCACTTAGCTCAGCTCTCTTACCTATTATTGATGAGGTGAATGGAGGACGTGGTGGAATATGAATTAGAGACAGACGGACAGAGAAGAGTGACATTTGAGGTAATTATAGTATTTTGTCCAAAATGGCACCCTACCCCCTAGGTAGTGCATGGGATCAAGTATTGCACAATATAGAGAATAGGGTGCCATTTGGGACGCAATCGTACTGGTACGTGCTGTAGCTGTAGTGGTCCTTTGGTTTGGTATCACAAGCAGGGCAGGTTGTTCATTAGTCAACATCTGTGGTGTTTTCGTATCAGATATTCATAAAATGGTAAATAAAGCATTCATGGGTATCGTCGCCTCAGGTGTTTCGGAGCAAACACCATTGATTTTGTGAAGCTTTTGCAAAATAATGGTCACAGATGTGTCAAGGCATTCATCAGATTGTATCAATGAGTTCAATGGTGTTTTCGTATCAGATAATAAGCTGTTCTCTCTGATAATCATATGCACTGACTGATCTCAAAGGTATTATAAAACGGTTTGCAGCCAAGCCAGGCATTCTTACATTTCATCTCTCCCAGAAAGAAAGTGTCTAGACATTATTTCCCCATGCTTATTGGCTAGCATTTGGTTCAGCAGGGGTTAATAAGCCTTGTCGTGTTTCTACCTGGCCTGCGCAACATCTTGTAGTATTTCTTGTGATCTCCATTGTGCCATGCATATGAACATGACGAGACTTACACCTTCTCTGAGCCAGGCGTATAATTATCAGGATCTTTAAAATGGACATATTCAAAGAAATGGCAATATAGAAACAAAGGTAAAACAAATGAAAATACACAGTTCGCTGTCATTTCAGCTGCTTTATGTTATCGTGTGTTAGCTTGCCTTTAGTTGGCTAGCTAGCAAATGAGAAGTAACATTAGCCTAGCTATCCTCCATAACTATGTTATTGACTTGACAATCAGCTGCTTTTTGCCTATTTATACATTATTTTTCAAATCCTTATTTGCTGAGGTTCTTGTTGCCTATTTCTAAATTATTTTTTAAATCATTTATTTATTGGTGCTCATCTCTCAACATCATTGAACCTCTGCTAAAATACATTTGAACGAAACATACCAAAAACATACCAAAGAAATGTATGACCAGCATGTTTGGATAGCAACTTCAGAACCTCAGAGTTAACAACTGTCTTCTGGACTAAATTGTCTGGTGGAAGTAAGATATAAAACCAATTTACTCATTAAAATAATGTGTTTAATGACAACATTAAGTTAATCTTCAATTTTTTTTTTATGTTGGCAACCGTTTCATGAAAGCGGTTTTATAAAATCATTTTTATTTTATAAAATCATTTTCACCAGACAATTTAGTCCAGGCAAAAGCCAGTTGTTAACTCTGAGGTTCTGAAGTTGCTATCCAAACATGCTGGTCATACATTTAAAAAAAAATCATTTTTATAAAAGAGGTTTTATAAAAGCAGTTGCCAACTGCTTCGCCTTGGGCCTAACAACAGGAAAGATGGCGTTGTACTGGATTGGGCCACTGTTTAACAATCTCTGACCCAATTTAGCCATTTTGTCTTTATTTTGACTTTATTTTCACAAAATGTATACACTATCATTTCTTACAACCGACAAGAACTTGTAAACATCAGATCGGCAGTTTACTTACCTAAATTCTGGCTTCAACTTTGACTCATCTGCCCTTTCTGTAATTCCGACTCAATTTTCATACTGTATTGCCCAAAAGGAAACACCGGCATAACAGAGCCAAAAGAGGGGGGATCCTAGCGAGATTAAGGCAAAGGGAAACCCGGCAAACTCTTCCCTTCATTCTACTAATAAGATGACCTTCGATTGCGGATTTGCTACCAACAGCAATATTCTCTGCTTTTCTGAAAAATGGCACTTACTGAACTGTACAAGGATATAAACAGGCAGGAAAACCTTCATCCGGAGGCTGCTTTTCTGGTTGACATAGATTTTAAGACACGTGATGTATGGTGGAAGGACGATGTACATCAACGCGTCTCCTTCGCCACTAGGGGAGATAAAGACCACTGTTATTCTACCCACAAGCAAGCAATCAAGGCCCTTATGATCCATTTGCCGAATGGCGGACAACTCCATACTCCTGCTTCCTGTTTACAAGCAGAAGCTCAAACAGGATGTACCCATGACTTGCTCCATTGAGAAATGGTCACCAGAATCAAAGATTATGCTACAGGACTGTTTTACTAGCACTGATCGGAATATGTTTTGAGACTGCGCCGATAACGTCGATGAGCTTACCACCCCAGTCACTGGCTTCACTAGGAAATGCAATTGATGACATTGTCCCCATAGTAAAGGTTCGCTGCGGGATTAACTAAACTAAAGGACAGGGCAACCACATACAGGGCTATCGCAGACTACCCTGAGGCTACGGCTGAGGACAAGAACATGTACGGGGCCGCCACTGACCTCAGAGGACTGGGTGATCTTGCACTTCAAAGCTGAAGGGAAAAGTCTTTAATCAGGTCAACACACACAAGGCTGCATGGCCCGATGATATTCCCGGGTTCATTCTCAGAGCATGCGCAGAACAGCTGACAGGGATATTCACAGTAATTTCCAACCTTTCCTTGTCCCCGTCTGCAATTCCTTGTCCCCGTCTGTGCTTAAACACCTCCTGTACTCTGTTCACCCATGACTGCGTGGCCATGAACGATTCCAATACCATCATCAAGTTTAATGACGGCGGCAGGTCTGATTACCGGTGACGATGAGAAGGCCTACAGGGTGGTCAGTGACCTGGCAGTGTGGTGCCGGAACAACAACCTCTCCCTTCACACCATTAAGACCAAGGAGCTGATCGTGGACTACAGGAAGGGCTGAGGGCGGGGGGAGCATGCCCCAAACCACATCAACAGGGCTGCAGTAGAGCAAGTCGAGAGTTTCAAGTTCCTCGGTGTCCAAATCACAAAGGACTCAAAATGGTGCACACACGCAAGCAGTTGTGAAGAAGGCATGACAGAGCCTCATCCCATTAAGGAGGTTGAAAAGGTTTGTCATGGGCCCTCAAATACACAAAAAGTGCTTCAGCTGTACCATTGAGAGCATATTGACTGGCTGCATCACTGCTTGGTATGGCAATAGCACCACCCGCGATCGCATGGCGCTAGAGAGGGTGGAGCAGACAGCCCAGTACATCACTGGGGCTGACCACCTTACCATCGAGGACCTCTATACCAGGAGGTGTGAACGGAAGGTCCGGAAAATCGTTAGACTCCAGCCACCTAAGCCAGAGACTTCTGCACAGCAAGCAGTACCGGTGTTCCTGAACAGCTTTCCCCAAGCCATAAGACTGCTAAATAGCTAACTAATAGCTAACAAAATGGCTACATTAACTATTTGAGTTGACCCTTATTATTGCACCGTCTCTATGCACACTCACAGGGCCCTACACACTCAGGCACACCAACACACACACAAACACTCACTTCATAATTTGCTCACATACACATAGCCATATATTTATACCGACTCTATACACACTCACACCCACTCACATACAATTATCATAAACGCTGCTGCTACTCTGTTTATCATATATCCTGATGCCTAGTCACCTTACCCCTATACATATCTACAGCTATCACCCCAGTATCCCTGCACATTGTAAATAAAGTCATAGAACTGACTGACCCTGTATATAGTATGCTTACTTACTTTCATGTTCTTCATATTTCTTATTTTATTTCTTGTGTGTTTTTGTTGTTCTACCATATGTTATTTTTAGAATTAAATTGTTATTGATTACTGCATTGTTGGGATTAGAGTTTGAAAGAAAGGTATCTCACTGTAGTAGTGCATGTGACAAATAAAAATTGGTTTTAATTGCTTTAAACTAACTCAGGTAGTGACAATGATATTCACCATAAGCACATCACACCACTGTTAGAAAAGAAAGTTCCTCGTTTCAAACCAACAAGTCTTCTAGAGTGCTTTACCCCAAGGTTCAAGTTGTCTACTCTCCAGATAATATGCAATGGACTCCTGTGCCATTAAACAGCACTAGCACCTCTCTAAGGCTCTCCCTACTGTCCCATAGTATATATGCTTGCTTCACACAGTGGCACTAAACACCAACCTACACACCATTATATTAGAACAATAGATCACTGTTAACGATAGCCCCCTAGTATGACTACGGGGACCTTTTATATCTATCTGTCCTTTGTAAAGCTTTATCAGAAGTCTGTGTCCCTATGGCACCCGATTCCCTTTATAGTGCACTACTTTTGACCAGGGTTCATAGCACTTGGGTCAAAAGTTGTGTACTACTGTATATAGAGGACAGGGTGCCATTTGAGATGGGGTCTATTCATCCTGGGGGGGGGGGGGGGGGGGGTCAGAGGAGTGATTGTAACCTCAAGCATTTTGATAGAGTGACTCTTTTGGACATATGTGCATCTGTTGATTTACTTACTTCAGTACATCCATCAGGCACCACAAAGACTGACGAATGTGAACTAATGTGTTTCTAAGACTCATGTTTCTACAATTCAGTGTTCGATTAGTTTACTTTTCAAGCCATGGCTTTTTATATGGCCAAGAGAATATTGTCAACTCCACAAAACATTTGCCCTTTTTGGTATTTTGTTTACAACAAGCTATTCACTGACAAATGAAACATCAATACAAAAACAGGATACTCACTGAAGAAAGTGGATGAGGATGCAGAGTGCACATAAAATAAAAAAAGAGAACACATTAATATCAACATCTTCATCCTTATTATCGTCACATACAGTATTTAAGTTACTTCTACTACTAGCCTACCTCATACATGACCACTAATCTGACAGCCGGGGTTGTTGAGACCAGGATGCATCATGGCACCATAAACGACCACCTTAGAACAAGTGCAGTCAATCAGTGCCTGGTCTGAGGTAATACAACACTGAGACCAGGGCTCAGCTTAAGAGGCAGTAGCATATTTATAGGAAATACAGTATAAAAATGAATACTTTGACAGGCACTTGTTACTGTGTTATTGTACTTGTCCTGTCCATACGACATAATGCCAGCTAGTGGATACAGGCCCTCAACCTTGTATGCACACACACACACACACACACACACAAATGACTGAATATATGAATGGACAAAGCCATCGATCACGTGACACTATTCATTCCTATGTGAAGACTCAATACCGCATTGAAGTCAAATTACGTCGGTTAAGATGTGAAAGTGACGTTGCAGGCTAGCTCAGTGCTGACCCCTCTCATTGAGTAACTGAAGTTTAAGGGCGACCAGTGTATTGCAGGCTGCCATTAGCTACTAAATTATCCTCATAACTTCTTGTGTGTGAATGGAGACCTCAAAAACTTGTGTTGGCATCAAAATTGGAAAACAATTGGTTTTCAATATAACCTTTACTGAGTAGATATACTAATCTGTATTTGATGTTTAAAAAATACACTTAAGAGACTGAGATATGCATACGTTAAAACATCTGGTCATGCAGGAAACACGGTGTTTATGAAAGTTGTTTGGCTCTAGGCCAGTCGTTCCCAAACTAAGGGTCGCAAACCCATGTGGGTTCACCTGATATGAAAATGGGGTCGCAGGAGAATTTCCAAAATCCTGGGGAAAAAAACTAAAACATTATAATATTGTCTTTGTCTCTCAAAATCATTGCAATGTGGTTAACCTTAAAAATCTAAATGAAAATGATTCAAAATTCAAATTCATTTGAATCATTCCCACGGTGAATGGCTATGCCCGCTACGCTATTAATCTGCACACTATTGCAGACTTTGATATTACCGTCCGCAATTGATATGGTGAGAACAATGTAGAGAAACTCACATCAATACCTTTGTCAGATGACAGTGTGAAACTAAGAATTGATGCTATAGCTAGCAATCAAGAGGAAACTGACTGAATGACTCAAACTCCCCACCTTATGCTCTCCAAATGGACGTTAGCTGTGAGGGCCGAGATACCCATGCATCGACTTTTGTTCGCTATATGTCAGAGGATGCTATTCACGAGGACATAGTGTTCTTTCTCACAATTCCCGGGCATGAAACGGCTTAGAGGATGTTCAGTGTGCTGCGTGGCTATATTGGCAAAAAAATGATTACATGGGATTGAATGGTGGGCTTTTGCACAGATGGGGATCTATCTATCATGGGAAGGCTGGCAGGCCTCTGCAGTGTAGTTATGCATGAGTCTCCCTCTGCCATATGGACGCATTGTATGATACACCCACTGAGCTATAATGGATACATACCAAGAGCAACTGGCGGCAAAAGAGCTGAGCGCAGAATTCTGAGATATGAAGCAGGTAACTTCCATCGTAAACTGCATCATGCACGCCTGTTCGCAAAACTATTTTTAGATATGGGATCAGAGCATGGACATTTTATATTTCACACCAAGGCTTGTTGGTTATCGAGGGGGAGTGTTGGAAAGATTTTTCAAATTGAGAGAGGAACTGTTGTCATTTGCAATGTATGTAAAATACACTGTTGACATTCTGTGTAATGAAAAGAATGTGTGTCCTTGCCTAAGTAACAGACATATTTGGGAAACTGAACGAACTGAACGCAAACATGCAGGGTAAATACAAAAATGTTCTACATATGTGACCCGTTTCAGGAATCTAGGCGTATGTCGCAAGTCACGACTTCACAGGAGAGCCATTTGAATTTATACATTTTTTTATGTGTTTTTTTGGGGCAGAAATGCCTTCTGGAACATGTGAACTGTCATGTGCCTTAATAACAAACTTGTATGCCATCTGTAAATATGAATAAAATGGTTCAATTACAAGCCTTGTTGGTTAAGCCACAGAAAAAGTCAGCAACCTTCCCATTAGCCATGATTGGTTGAGATAATGAGTAGGCAGGACATGCCGAGAGAGGAGTTTGGATTGGTCTAGCATAGAGGGCTTCTGTCTATTTGAACTGGTCAGTTTGTGTTGGTAATCCTGTAGAACGAGGATTTTTTTTATTTATATATCGCTGCATAAGAGTGGCTCTCCACTTTCTGGAGGATCGAGTTTCAAAAATCAGAGGAATTAGAGTATGATAGCTAAAGAGATGGAGAAAACACCTGTCTCCGGATTACATTAACAAACTAATTGCAACATGGCATGGCATCAATGATAGGGAGATGCGCCCATCATGCATGATGATATATGCGGATAAGATAGCCTCGCTAGATATATTTTCAGATATTACAGGTCTCTAATTGACAGAAAGTGGTTTCATTTCAAGCTAAAGTGTACTGTTAGCTAGCTAGCTCCCTAGCTAACGTTACGTGTATGACGCTATTATTCGTATCCCAGAACCATTTGCTTTGCTAGTTAGAGCCTAATGTTAGCTAGCTAACATTGAACCTGGTTGGTTAGTTCCCAGCAGATTCATGCAGGGTAGTAACAACATTATTTGGCACTATGTTCATTGTTGTTTAACTAGCTAACGTTAGCTTGCTGACTCATTAGCTAACGTTACGTGTGTGATCTTACACATTGTTTACCTACCTAGGTTCATTGTTTACCTCATCCAGGTGGTGAGTCACATATGAGTGACCGAATCAGCGAAATCTGATTGACTGTGATCCTGTCTCAGTTGTCATGTCGGTAAGTGAAAGCAACCAGCTCATCGAGCTGTCGTGTGACGGAATGCTGCAGACAACGTATTCATGGGTCACTATGGAGGAGTTTTGGTTCAACACTCAAAGAGAATAGTGTGCCATCTCTATCCGAGAATTCAAATTTATTTTACGCTGATTCAGTGTTCTCATCTGCATTAAAAACAAATATCGATCCAGGCTGGACGTGCTAGAAGAGAAGAGGCGCACACTGTCGTCCACGTCGCCTGACTCTGAGAAGCTCCGATGAGGTATATATCAAGCACACCCATCTCATTAGAGGTGGTGAGATATGAGACATCATGTCAGATTAAATGTTCAATCGACTGTCATAGCCCCACATTAAAAAGTGTATGATGGTGAGTTGAGAATACAATCATAAATACTGAGAATGTTTTGCAATTGACTGTCATAGCCCCAATTTAAAAAAATCTTCATTTGGTTGGGGTCAGGGCTGTTATCGTGACCATATTACCGCCACATCGGCAGTCAGGACCACAGTCAAATTCCATGTGACCATGGTAAAAAGGCTTCCCAAAACTGCGCTCTAATGCCTCATTAGTAGCCTACCAAACTTGCCTTCAGACAGTTACTAAAGGCCGGTACTCAGTGGCCCGTTGTCAATCTAATCACTCTGACATCAATGCAAATGCTATCGAAAATCAAATGGAAACACTTCATGAGAGCCCTGGCATTCAGAGTTTGAGCGGAATAGGATCGATTACCTGTTGGCAATGCCAGCTTCTCATGGCTGGTTGATCCATGGAATCAAATAAGTGTTCCTGTTGCGCAACATTTCTATAGTCTTTGTTACGCAATAGCATGAGAAAACAACGTTTTAAAAAGAGGAGGATCTCTTAAAAAGAGGATCCCGTCAGATTTGTATTGGCTAGGCTTATTATATTTATTACTCAACTTTCCATAAATTAAAGACATTGCTTGGCTTTACAAGCGGAGTAGTCTACCTGACTGGCATGGAAATTAACCGTGGGGAAAGCCTCCTCAATTTGCTATTCAAGTGCATACGGATGACATATTATTTCCCCATTGCCTGTTTCGACAGGTGCATGGTAACAGCCCATTCTAAATCAAAACTAATTTCACACATATTATTTAGTGTATGTAAAGACGGGAGGTGACGGAAAAAAGGGAGGTCGAGAGGGGGGTTGACCTTGGGAGCTCTGAGGTTCCGAAACGCATAAGAAGAACAAAAAAAACATCTTTATAATAAAGCTTAAGCATTTGCATAGTGGCATCGAGCAAGTGGAGCTGAGGCACTTACAGAAGTGGCACACGTTGGGACAAATTTGTCCTTTTAAAAGGAATTTTACATGACTGGAGACTGGCACCGCACAAATGATTGAAATGACAGGCTACTTTGACACTGACAAACGGAGATCAATAAAGACGACCTTGTCTTCAATCCATCAATAGCCTAGGCCTTGGTATGTGGGGAGACTCACATATTGTAGGCTACAATATGAGGAGGAAATTATAGTCCTAAAAATGCTTTCCAGTTTCACTGACTCACCCAATGATGCCTAGCTCACTCGCAGGTGATGGGCAATGTGTTCGAGACAAGCGCCTATCTCGCTGGTTTTACTTTGTAAAACAATATTTGGAAGTTGATTCAATACGTTGGTAGCCTACAGCATATGGATTCGAGTCTTCTCTTTTCAGCGGGAGCCTTTGCATTTGAACCTGTGTTCTCCAGCAATTGTATTTCAAATATTGCGAAATGACAGTTTTGTCTGCATGGTGTTTAGCCTTGTTATTAGACTCCACACAGTCCACAGCCATGGCTATTTTTTTAAGAAGCTATTTATCCTCTGTGGCTAAATTATTGGCCTTCTCATGGTGTAGTAGGCTATTTTGAATGATTTAATTTATTTCTGAACAGAAGTGCAAAGTTTTGACTGGCCACTAGATATTAAAGTGGATCCCAGATTTGTCGTGCTGCTATACAGTATTTATTGCTAAATTTTTCAATTAAACACATTCATCCACTTTACAAGTGGTGTAGCCTACCTGGCATATTAAAAAAGTAATTGCACATAACCTCCATTCCCTAATCGGGTGCAGGCTATGGATGCATTTTTTTTGTGGGCCATCCTAAACAAAAAAATAATTCCATACATACAGTACCAATTAAAAGTTGACACTTAAATAAAAAATAAAAAATATTTTCTATATATTTTAGATTCTTCAAAGTACCCACCCTTTGCCTTGATGACAGCTTTGCATTCTCTCAACCAGCTTCATGAGGTAGTCACGTGGAATGCTTTTCCAACAATCTTAAAGTACTTCCCACATATGCTGAGCACTTGTTGGCTGCTTTTCCTTCACTTTGCAGTCCAACTCATCCCAAACCATCTCAATTGGGTTGAGGTCGGGTAATTGTGTAAACCAGGTCATCTGATGAGGCACTCCATTCCTCTCTTACCATATACACAGCCTCACAGCCTCTTACACAGCCTGGAGGTGTGTTTTGGGTCATTATCGTGTTGAAAAACAAATAATAGTCCCACTAAGCACAAACCAGATGGGATGGCGTATCGCTGCAGATTGCTGGTTTAAGTGTGCCTTGAATTCTAAATAAATCACTGAGTGTCACCAGCAAAGCACCCCCACAAAATCACACCTCCTCCTCCATGCTTCACAGCGGGAACCACACATAAAGAGATAATCCGTTCACCTTCTCTGCGTCTTACAAAAACACGGAGGTTGGAACCAAAAATGAATTGCCGATTTCTGAGGCTGGTAACTCTAATGAATTTATCCTCTACAGCAGAGGTAACTCTGGGTCTTCCTTTCCTGTGGCGGTCCTCATGAGAGCCAGTTTCATCATAGCACATGATCCTTTTTTGACTGTACTTAAAGAAACTTTTTAAATTAAATTACATTTTCCACATTGACTGATCTTCATGTCTTAATATATTGATGGAATGTCATTTCCATTTGCTTATTTGAGCAGTTCTTGCCATAATATGGACTTGGTCTTTTACCAAATAAGGCTATCTTCTGTATACCATCCCTACAGTACCTTGTCACAACACAAATGATTTGCTCAAATGCATTAAGAAGGAAAGAAATTCCACAAATTAACTTTTAACAAGGCACACCCGAAAATTGAAATGCATTCCAGGTGACTACTTCATGAAGCTGGTTGAGAGAATTCCAAGAGAGTGCAAAGCTGTCATCAAGTCAAAGGGTGGCTACTTTGAAGAATCTCAAATATAAAATGTTTTGGTTACTACATGATTCCATAGGTAGAAAATACTAAAAATAAACAAAAACCCTGGAATGAGTATGTGTGTGAGGACCAGTTTCTTTGTTAACCACTCAACACAGAAGAGCCACATGTGCACACAGAAGAGCCACATGTGCCACATTTGTGGAAAAATATCCTTTCTATTTCATTCAGCTATGTTCAATTGTATTGTTCTTACTATAAAATAATGCCATTGCTTAATAAACTAGTGTAGGCCACAGCCCTATGGCATAGCCAAATCAGGGACTAACATAAGGATAACTCAGAATATGCAATTCTGTTCTTGTTAAATAGGCTACATTTTGTTCATATCTTAATGCTACTTTTGACCTGCCTAAGATAAATAATGGATGCATTGTGATGTTGTAGGCTATATTAAATTGGCTAAAATGTCAAATGTTCCAAAGATCCACATTAGAGGCTTGTAGGATATGCGTGGAAGCCTGAGATGCTAAATGTGTTAATTATTGGTCAATTACCGTGAGACCGGCAATTATTTGAATGACAATCACCGGCTGTCAAAATTTCATGACTGCCACAGCACTAGTTGGGTCGCGAGAATTTTCAGATATCAAAATGAGGTCATGGGTCAAAAAAGTTTGGGAACCCCTGCTCAAGGCCTACATGGTCTAAAAGTGATTCCAGGTATTGCCTTTGGACTTAACCTAGCGGTGGGGGCACTGTCTCCCCAGGGGTTGTTGGACAATCCTACCTGGTGACACATTGATGCATGATTTCCAGTTTTGCTCCCTCTCTCCCTCACCTCTAATGAGCAGATGTGATGATCAGTGCCACTTGATCTGTCAGTTGGATGGATAAAAATAGCCATAGAGATAGAGAGCAGGGAGTGGGACTTGATTTGTTTAACTCTTATGTGCACGGAAACTCAACTGAAATTGAAAGGCTCTGCAAGGTTCTTGACCATGGGGAACGAGACAGTATTTTTCAAGGTCAATTGTTTAAAGATGCCTTTTCAATTTTCTGTTTGTCAGCAACATAAAACTAATGTTTTAACACTGCTACAGTATGTAACACTGCGATCAAGACTTTTTTTTAGATATGTCTCATCTAAAGCATAGAAGAAATCAACCCCACTTGGATGGAGAAAGAAGTCCTCTCCGCCCACCTAATGTAGAGAAATCAAATGTGTTCAAATCGGCTTACTAGTCCACTATACCTATACCTAGTATTTTACTGTCAGATTTGCTTGTTATATCCTATCTTTTTGTAGCTGTAGGCTCTTCAAAAATGCAAAACTTCACATATGTTTTGAAAGTTCACGATCAAGTGGGTCGGAGGGCAGGGACTATAACATGGGCTTGAGAACAGCAGAGTCAGCATGTTGCATTGTGATGGAGAAGGCATCTAAATGGTAACAGCTATTAAACCAATGGAGGCCCAAAATAATTACCTCAGCCTGAGGAAAGCTCTGTGCCTTCTTCCCAAAATTTCACTCTGGTCGAGTCACAAAAATGGCACCCTATTTCCTTTATAGTGCACTACTTTTGACCAGGGAATAGGGTGCCAGTTGGGACACTCCCAGAGTACTGCTCACTCACTGAGCAAGGGAGGTCAGGAGGGAGGCAGTGTATCGGTATACTGCTGTTGGTTCATCAGTTTGTTTTATAGTTCATTACATTTTCTTCTCTCTAAATTGTTTCCCCTCGCAGTTGAAGAGGAGATGATAATAGAATCGAAAATGAATAGCACGCATGTTAAGGACTGCATTATTAAGCGCCCCTTATTAAACCCAGGTCAATTAGTTATGTAGCTAGGCTATCACCTCTTTCTCTGACTGAGTTCACTTTTAATGGGTCATTCTGTCATTTCAATTTTCACTTGACGCGGTTCGTATCTGACTTTATCACAGGTGTGAAACGAGGTGCTAAAAGGAACCATGTTACATTAGGTAACCACTTAGAGGTCTCACGGCTATGATTCCAAATACTGAGGCTATTATTATCATCATCATGGCTATTACCATTACAACAACCAGAGGCCATTCCCACCAGGTAAACAGAGCTAAATGACTGAGAGCAGCACAGTCAGGCTCTGAGACTCTAAGGATCCAGCTGGCAGAGGTTTAAGAGAGAGAGATGGACAGAAACAGAGGGACAGAAAAAAGTGGGATGGAGAGGGACAGAGAAAGAGAGAGACAGTAGAGGACAGAAAAAGAGAGGAGTGGTCATTATATAACCGCTGAGACCATGAGACTGATTTCCCTCCTTCAGCCTCCCCAGTCAGACACAGACCTGATTTCTCCTCTCTGCGGGGACTTTCTGCTTCACCAGGCAATCTCAACACATGCATGTGGCTGGTAGTGACAGTGGCTCCCTGTAGTGCTTCATTAACAGCTGGCGTAAAGCGGATGTTATGTTGACCTACTGGTAAGTGGGTTTAGCATAAAAGTGTATGCTAAACCCAACTACATCATGTCAAATGAATAATCTAATGTTTTTTCTGAATGGACATCCTGGACATCCTTTATTGTTTCTGTCCCACAGCGAATTTTCCCAATGTGTATTTTCACTCCAACTGTAGTGATGCTCAGCAGTTTTAAGAAGATGTGGCCACTTCGGCATGAGGAAGAAACAGATAGTTCTATTTTCTGACACTCAGGTAGCATCATTGCATCTTAATTAAGTTAATTATGTAAATACTGTTGTTCTATTCCCTTCTCACCAGTCAGGTTAAATGTTCAGTTTCTCGATTCATACTCCATCCGAGAAGGATTATCTGCATTAGTCAAAGCTCCCCAACACACCTGAGAGGATGAGGTGTCCGTCTGTTTGAAAAGGATCTACGGGGGGAAAAGCCAATACCAAAACGCTATCACAACAGAATTTAAAGTGTGGATTTTGCAAGGATTAAGAAAATAAGTACTACACCAGTTATACCTTGAGCGATAGGCCCCATCAGGGTCGGTTCCAGGCATAAGTGGTCGAACATTCTCTCCACCCCATGGCAAAATGTGTAGAATTACAGAATATTGAACTTTAAAACCAAAATGTTTCTCTCCACCGTCAAGAGGGGGGCCACAAAAATGATATGCCACAAGGTGGGGGGCCCCCAAGCCAAATCTTGCTTAGGGCTCCCAAAAGGCTAGAGCCAGCCCTGGGCCCCATCAGAGAAGGGGGGGGGGGGGGGGAAGGTTTAATTATGTGCATAAAGCAAAAATAATCAAAGTATATTATAGAGAGCGGGAAAGATAGACGCTTAGACTGTGTGTTTTAGTCCCAATTGTCCCAAGGCTTTCAAATGCACTGTAACATCTTCATCAAACAACAGCTTTGGATTCATAGAGCGAGCATAACAAAATGAGGAAACTATCAAACACCTAAACCCCTCAATGGCTTAGGAGGAGGAGAGAACCACAATGCCTTTCTAGGAATTCATTAGATAGTCAAAAGCCTTTTTGGAGGCTGTTTCTAACACAATGTTGACAAATGTAAGGATCATACGCTGTGTGGTTATATGTGCATTAGTCAAATAAATACGCTACCACTGACAAACTGTAAACATTTCCATAAAATAGAGGAAGTTAGAGCAAGCATTTTGACACCAGGGAGAAGTTTAACTCTAAAACACCACACAGCAAGCAGAGGAGACAGGAACCATGTTGAATCAGAGGAAGGGGGAACCATTTAACAAGATAAACCAGTATATTCGGATCAGAGATTGAGATGGCACAGGGAAAACAAGACATTTAATCTCCAGAGTTTTTTGTTGTTGTTGATGACCACGCTTTGGTCATCGGGGGGTTTCCTGGCAACAAGTAGGGTAAATCATGTCCAAATGGCCCCCTGTATCTCAAACAGCCTCTCAACAGTTGTACCGAATATGCAGAATAAGTCAGCATATTACACCTGCTTGGCTGGGCCCATTTGAGGGAGAATATTTTACACGTATCATCTAAATTTAAGTCATGGGAGCCAGCACCACAGAGAGAGAAAGCCTGTGTCCCAGATGGCAGCCTTTTCCCTATATAGTGGACTACTTTTGACTAGGGCCCAGATGTTTCAGGTCAAACGTAGTGCACCAAATAGGGAATAGGGTGCCATTTGTGACGCAAACAAGGCTGAAGTGAAGGCTAGTGTAATCTCGGCAGAAAATAAATAAGTCAAGCATGGACATTTAATTGGTCCCTCTAACTTGGCCTGTCCCTGGTCTCCAGGGAGCGAGAGAGAGAGAGCAGGCCTGCTACAGAGGAGAGCTGGGTGACCATCAGAGAGAGAGATAGGGGCCTGGCTGGGCAGTGTGCAGAGAGAGGCTAGGACTGCGTCTCAAATGGCACCCTGTTCCTGATATAGTGCACTACTTTTAACCAGAGCACTATGACCAAAGCCTATAGGCCCAGGTCAAAGGTAGTTCACTATAAAGGAAATAGAGCGCCATTTGGGACAAAAACTTCAGATTTAGCCTGGGTGACTGAACTCTTGGACACAAGGTCATGTGTGATTCATAGCTCGGATTTCTCCTTCTATGACCTCTCTCTCTGTCTACTCAGAAGTGAGTGAGTGTATGTGGAGAGATCTCACTACTATCTCCTGGTTTAATAAGGGACTGACATTGCCAGTAACATTTGCATTCTATTGATAGACCATTAGAATGAAACTTTGATTTAATGATGATCACATACCTGCACAGATTGATGACAAATCATGTCACCTCCTTTCGAATCGCATTATCACTTTACAACAATGGCGTACACAGAAATTCATAACAGTGACACCCACTGAGGGGATCAAGCTACGTATGTACAGCAGAGATATTCCAAACAGCACCATATACCCCTATGTAGTGCTCTACTTTTGACCAATCCTGCCTGCATTGCTTCCTTTACTGCCCCCTGTATTTTCCTTTCAATGTCCTCCATTCAAATCCTGATGCAGCAACTCTCAGATGCTGTCTCTCTCTCAGGCCCCTAAAGTTTTTTTAATCCTCTCCCCCCAACCCCGAGGGCTTGAGATTATAAACAAACAAACAAACAAATACCCATTCCCTGAGGAGAGCGAGCCACTAGGCCTATTCAGCAGCAGCATACCCTACTTATCAGAACACAATGCCAGGTTGTTGATGCTTATCCTAACATATCTCGTTAAATAAAAGTCCTTTCGGAAGCATTTTATGTTCCCGCTGTATGCTATTACTGCAGCTATAATGGTATAGAACACAATTTAAATGTTCTCTTCCCAAACAAATCAAACTGCTTTTCCTCAGAAATAAAGCATTGAACTGAATTGAAGGCTATTAACATTTCAGCAAGACAGGAACATCAAAAGCATAATCATCTAGCAGGGGGAAAAAAACTAATTTTCTTTTTACTGACGGCGAGAGAGATCCGATTCTCAGCCTCATTAGTTATTCATTGCCTCTGATGTCCGAACATCTGGTCAATCACTGCAAATACTCCACGGATCACTGAAGTTGCCGGCATCACACATGAGAAATGTGGCCCTGAGCTTTCTGGAAATCAAATAGGCTACACAGCTACACATTCACTGTGGCTCTGCTCTGACTGCATCCGGCCGCTGAGTTGATCAGCATTCATTCAAGATGTTTGTGCTGTGGAAATCATGAAGTACAGTATCAATCTGTGTCACTAATAAAAACTTGTATTTTAAAAAGGGGCAGTGCAGTTAACATGATTTTAATGTATTATTTTATATAGTATTTCCACACTATGAGGTGGAAATAACACTGACATTTTGAAAATGATTTGATTTGTTAGACATACAGTGATGATTTAAAAAATGTCAAAGACTGCATGGGGGCTTTAAAGTAAACATTCTCTCTTTGGGTGTATGTTATTTGGAATTCTGGGTGCAGGTATGACTGGGAGGAAGGGATTGGTACAAGCCTTGGTTTATTTACTAGTTTGGAACTTTCAGAATGTTGCAGACAGACAAATAATGTATATAATGGCTGCAATGCTAAATTTATCACATTTCTTTCTGCATCTCTTGGAACATTTCACCCCATTTAATAAGCCTCAGTTGGACTAACTTGGACCAAGCTGCTAAAGAATTAACACCACACAAACGCTGCAAGCATGACCATTCTTGATGGAATGGGGGAACATGGAATTCAAAATAGCTTTTAATAAGCGTGTTAAAATGTAGCTTTCTGAGAAACACTTACGACATTTCACAGAAGCAACAAAACCTAGAAAAGTGTCACACTTTTGTGTGGCCCGCAATTCAGGGCGTTCCTGCATCTTTATACTTCTATTGGTACACTTTTCAGCTAGGACTCCAGTACACAGGTGGGAGACTCCAGTACGGTAGTAGGTGGCAGTAATGCACCATAACATTGGATGCCAAACGCCGATAAATCCCAGTCGAAAAAGACAGGTGGGAGGCAGCTAGCTACAACACCGGTAGACAGTGTCCTTCGCCCCTGACTGCCAAGGTTAGGGGCGAAGGACACAGTGTTTAATTATGTTCATGCTTCCCCACCTCTCCCTGGCCTGGCCTGAACAGCAGGTAAACTGTCTGTATCCTAAATGGCACCCAATTCTCTATTTAGTGCACTATCACAGGTCTCTAGTCAAAAGTAGTGTACCATATAGGGAATAAGGTGCCATTTGGTATGCAGACACTTCTTCCTCCACAGCAAGAGGCAGGTTAATAAAGGAGCATGTTTGCCTGTAAACTTACCCAGGTATGAGTCAGCTAAGGTCTAAGAAATCAAAACTTCTTAAAAAAACGAACGAGGAAGGATAATATACTAATTGTTTTACTCAAGCATTGAATAAAATGATGACTTGTCTAGCATCAACTGTTATCATCAAAATGCATTGAAAGGTAAAACAATTTAAGGATAATAAGAACTTGTAAATGAATAACTTATCTGTTGTGGCAGAAATTGGAGAAAGAAGTAATCAAGTGGGAAAATGTGTCAGCTATTTCAGACAAGCAGAGCCCACAAGATACTGTGCATTTTTTTTAAAACAAGGGGATGCTTACAGAATGCCACTCTCATGGCCTTAAACTAAAAGAGAGAGAATGGGGTTACACACAGCAAACACTCTTTAATGCCACTGCTTTGGGCTCCCGAAGAACAATACCTCTGAGATCTGGTTATAAAAGAACCATGTACTCTCTTTTCTATTTGCAATCAAACACAGTCCGTATGGATTTCATTAGGGACTTTCATTGTGTGGAGCACAGCACTCGTGCAACAATTCCTGTTATGAATGACCATGCAGAGCTTTGTGTCACTGTTGCCTTCAACTGGAACATTGGACATTTCCCGCTCTCTTCCATTTCATATGCTTTATAACGTCCGCCAAAGCTGCACAAAGCATATCCAATGCTAATTAAGGTCAAACAACATGAACTTATCTGAGGTCTGGGAAACTTGATAAGGAAAGACAATTATCTGAAATTAATAGAATGATAGAATGTCTGCACACAGTATCTTCACACTCAAATCTTGGCAAACTTTCAAGGCCATTATTAAGTAGGCCTGTGCACTAACGATATTGCCTATTATGTTGGGTAGTGGTATCTGAATCAGTTGATGTTTCATTAGAAACTAAGTGATTACCAGTCAGAGGTGATGTGTTGCTGTGTTCCAAGGTAAATACACTCACACCAGCTGGGCCAAGGTTGATGGTTTGGCTGTAAGGCTTTGCACAGCGGGGGCTCTGTGTACTGATGAAAGTGCATAAATAAAGCCTCAAACAGCCTACTAATTGCTGTAAGCAGCCCTCCCCCTTGACTGAAGGTGGAGTTTGAAAAGACAGTAGCATAAATTGGCACTGAATTCGATGAGTCCATTAGCCTAAACCATACAGTATACCAATCCTGGTGCAATTTCTGCTGTGAGGAGTGAATTGGCTACAGGTTATGGGGATTTAATGTTTTCTCTAAACTGATATCTCTGGGGCAGACAGCTATGAATACAGTTATTTGAGGGGTGATGATGGTTGCTTCATGGCATTGTTGCTGCTAAGAGTTATAATCATCCAAACCGCCACAGTAATCCCTTAAAGTAATAAGGTCAGGAAGGAAAAATAGATTTTCTGTTGCTGCTGAGCTGGATTGGTCCTATTACAGTAAGCTGTCAGAGATTTGTTGAAATTAACTTTGTGCCCTAGTCTGTGGCAGGTCACTACAGAGACATATCAATAATTCAGTTGGCAGCTCAACTCCCTTCCCTGATCTGAAATAAATCTTGTTAGCAAGTCCTGCCAACACGCTCTGGTCTTCCTACTACGTGGGTTATTTGTATCCCAGCGTTGGCTTTGGAGAGATTATAAAACTAAATATAGGATGTGAAAGCCATCTTCCGGAAGTTGCAAATTAAAGACATAGTGTCCGTCTTCTGTTCCTTCCCTAACTTGACACTAACATCTGAGGAGTGTGTTTTTCAGCTCATTCCCAAACAGGGGGGGGAGAAAGAAAGAAGGAAAGAACGAAGGAAAGAGAACTGCTCAATGTGCCACTCTGATAAGATCCAGGGAGACCTCCCTTAACCTCTCCAGACTTCTCAGGACCAAAGTAATCTTTCCCATCAATGACAGCCCAGAACAGCAGGGGATTATGGACAACTACTTTCAAATGAGTACAATTCTTCCTATGTTCTCTATTGTCTTCCTAAGGTGTCACATCTGGGAGGATAAGGGTTGCTGCGTGACCATTGAGGTGCCGTTATAATCTTTATCTTTATAATAATATCTTTCCCCCGTAAATGGATGTGCACTCTCTATGTGAATATGCTTTGATATCTATCTTGAAATTGATATCCAAGTGAGTTTTGATGACAAGGCAACATGCCGAGGCCTTTTGGGGGCACTAAGCGAAATGTTGTGGCGTAAGTCACATATCTGATCGCAAGACTGTAGGCCTATTTGAGTCTTAATGAAATTGCATCGCAGCTCTTAAGCTAACATCTAAAACATTAATAAACAAACATTGTAAACTACAGTGAGCTCCAAAAGTATTGGGACAGTAACAAAAATGTTTTGCTCTGTACACCAGCACTTTGGATTGTCAAGAGGTTAAAGTGCAGATTTACAGCTTTGATTTGAGAGTATTTTTATCCATATCGGGTGAACCGTTTAGAAATTACAGCAGTTTTTGTACATAATCCCCCTATTTTAGCGGACCAAAAGAATTGGGACAAATTCACTTATGTGTCGTCAAAAGTGTAGTATTTGGAACCATATTCCTAGCACGCAATGATTACATTAGGCTCGTCACTTTAAAAACATGCTGGATGAATTTGCTGTTTGCTTGGGCTGCGTTCATTTTATTTTGTGCCCAATAGAAATACATGGTAAAAAATGTTTGGTGATTTTTATTGTAAATTAGAATATGTTTCTAAACACTTCTACATGAATCTGGATGCTACCGAGATAACGGAGAGTCCTGAATGAATCGTGAATAATGATGAGTGAGAAACATTCGAGGCCCTGGTCTAAAATAGTGTACTATAAAGGGAATAGGGTGCCATTTGAGATGTATCCCCTGTTCTAGTTTAAATTTAATCGACAAGGGTAAGCCAAGTCTAACAGAGCCCCCTATATTAGCTTGTTAATGAGGTCCCAGTGTGATGCTTTTTAATGAAACCATCCAAGAGGCCAATTGCCCATAACTAATTATCATATGCTAATCGACCAACCAAAGTGGTGGAGAGAGCAGAGGACTGATCTTATTTATCTCTAGTTTTTCATATCATATTTCAGTCTCTGTGTGCACATTGTTTCAAACGTGATTAATGGTTGTAATTAAGGGCTAAAACGTGACGTAAATCTAATGTTTCTTTAATGTGACTGCTACAGGAACCTTCATTAATAACGAGGAATTCTTTATACACTATATACCTCATCTCCTCATGTAATGTGATATTGAAAAGTAAAAAATCCTTGAGATCCTAATTTTGAAAGTCTGTAGGAATTAGGAGGGCAAACAACAAACTTTGTTGGTTCAGCCTCTCTAACTCTGCCTAGGGAGACGTCGCAGTCCAATTTAGTGCGTAATTATCATTCCGATCGATGATTCTCATTCAGTCGGTGGTGGTCTTGATAAGCCAGGTGTAACAAATGCTTCATCAAATAGCTTACTTGCCACCTTTAGACCTCTGAAGTATGAAATAATTTTGAGACAGAAGTCCACGGTGTATCTTACGGTTTTATTTCAAATAAAATAAAATGAGTGGAGGCTGCTGGAGATTGTCCATATTGGTTCAGTTCTGGTTCAAATGTGCCATAAAATGGGACAGAGACCACAAACAAAAATGGAACCTAGCTTGCTTTAGGGACTATGCTGCTTGCCTTGTTTCACAAAATATGTAGGGCTACAGCCAAGGCATGGTTCAATGGTTAATACATAGTCAATGGCCGTGCTAAAGCATGTGGCAAGGCTACACTCCAGTGAGGAAATGGCACACAAAGATTGGCCTTGTCATTGCAATGGTGTATGACTGACCAAATTGGGATTCTAACGGTGCCATGAGACTGCTGACAGGCTAGACAGCCAAAACGGGCACAGCCCAATTCCCAATGACAAGGCTGTGTGTTCAGTTGTTTGTAAGCCTCAATCTCCCTTTCCATGCCCAAGTGCATACCATCCACATACACTCCCCTACGTATTTATTTGGGCAGTGAAGCAAAAACTTTTAATTTGCCTAGTTAAATAAAGGTTAAATACAAAATAACAAATCCTAACCTTCCCTGTTATTGGTAACGGTGAGAGGCTAGCATGTTTTGGGGGCATGATCTTTGTTCATCTGGAACTTTCTCACTCATCATTCATGATTATCCGTAATCATTGTAGCATTCACATTAATATAGAAGTGTTCAGAAACATATTATATTCTTATGTACAATAAAAGTGACTCCAAAATGGAAGCTAGATCTAATTATTGCATGGAACCAAATACTAAACTTGACTACATTTAATACACTATAATTGTATTTGTCCAAATACCTACAACATTTTCAAATGGAGGGACTAGATACATAAAGTGCATTCATTTCTAAACAGTAAAACATACAGTGGGGAGAACAAGTATTTGACACACTGCCGATCTTGCAGGTTTTCCTACTTACAAAGCATGTAGAGGTCTGTAATTTTTATCATAGGTACACTTCAACTGTGAAAATTCAGAAAATCACATTGTATGATTTTAAGTAAGTCATTTGGATTTTATTGCATGACATAAGTATATGATACATCAGAAAAGCAGAACCTAATATTTGGTACAGAAACCTTTGTTTGCAATTACAGAGATCCTACGTTTCCTGTAGTTCTTGACCAGGTTTGCACACACTGCAGCAGGGTTTTTGGCCCACTCCTCCATACAGACCTTCTCCAGATCCTTCAGGTTTCGGGGCTGTCGCTGGGAAATACGGACTTTCAGCTCCCTCCAAAGATTTTCTATTGGGTTCAGGTCTGGAGACTGGCTAGGCCACTCCAGGACCTTGAGATGCTTCTTAAAGAGCCACTCCTTAGTTGCCCTGGCTGTGTGTTTTTGGTTGTTGTCATGCTGGAAGACCCAGCCACGAACCATCTTCAATGCTCTTACTGAGGGAAGGAGGTTGTTGGCCAAGATCTCGCGATCCATTGCCCCATCCATCCTCCCCTCAATATGGTGCAGTCATCCTGTCCCCTACGCAGAAACGTATCCCCATAGAATGATGTTTCCACCTCCATGCTTCGCGGTTGGGATGGTGTTCTTGGGGTTGTACTCATCCTTCTTCCTCCAAACACGGCGAGTGGAGTTTAGACCAAAAAGCTCTATTTTTGTCTCATCAGACCACATGACATTCTCCCATTCCTCCTCTGGATCATCCAGACGATCATTGGCAAACTTCAGATGGGCCTGGACATGCGCTGGTTTGAGCAGGGGGACCTTGAGTGCGCTGCATGATTATAATCCATGACGGTGCAGTGTGTTACTAATGGTTTTATTTGAGACTGTGGTCCCAGCTCTCTTCAGGTCATTGACCAGGTCCTTGTGCAGGTCTACAATTGTATCCCTGATGTCCTTACACCCTCTCTGGTCTTGGCCATTGTGGAGAGGTTGGAGTCTGTTTGATTGAGTGTGTGGACAGGTGTCTTTTATACAGGTGACGAGTGGAGAACAGGACGGATTCTTAAAGAAAAACGAACAGGTCTGTGAGATCCGGAATTCTTACTGGTTGATAGGTGATAAAATACTTATGTCATGCAATTAAAATGAAAATGTATTACTTGAAAATCATACAATGTGATTTTCTGGATTTTTGTTTTAGATTCCGTCTCTCACAGTTGAAGTGTACCTATGCTAAAAATTACAGACCTCTACATGCTTTGTAAGTAGGAAAACCTGTAAAATCAGCAGTGTATCAAATACTTGTTCTCCCCACTGTATGTATGAAAACACCCTTAAATAAAAAGGTGACATTCTGTACTGTCGCCTATGATAAAACATTTGTTCTTGAATACAAAATGCTGGAGAATAAAGCCAAATTAAAAGTTTTAATACGTAGGCGAGTGTAAGTGCCTTCCAAATGAGCATATACACGTGTTCAAATTCGATTTTCCTAATTTAGCGTGTTCATTAGAGTAGTGACAATTAGCCATGGGCAATCAGCTTCAGAGGTAGGACAGAGGTATCATGCTGCATTATCTCATTATCCCATCTCCATTATCCCATTAGTGTGAAAGGCCATTAATTGGAGTGAGTTGGTTGGGGCCCGGGATGTTGTTTGTTGCACTGCAGTCAGACAGTCGGCCACTGCAGCACACAACAGGGAAAGAGGATGATGTCCCAAATGGCACCCTGTTCCATATTTAGTGACCTA
Source organism: Oncorhynchus kisutch (assembly GCF_002021735.2). Taxonomy (NCBI): domain Eukaryota; kingdom Metazoa; phylum Chordata; class Actinopteri; order Salmoniformes; family Salmonidae; genus Oncorhynchus; species Oncorhynchus kisutch. The sequence goes on from NC_034176.2 coordinate 38,461,535, forward strand.
CTTTTGACCAGGCCCCATAGGGAAGGGGGTGCAATTTGGGATGCATGCAAGGACTGGAAACGGTCAAAGAGACTGATAGGCACTTTACACTTCAGTCACACTTAAGAATGGGGATACCTCAATGTTAATGATCATGAAACACAGAGGTTCCTTTGAGAAAAATTCATTTCAAACAACCGGTTAGAAACATTAGAAACGAATGTTCTTGCAGAAAGCATATACTTCATTGCCTCGGAGCCAATTGCAGCAGCTACCGTTTGCAATGTTTGTTGAACAGCAAACGCATGAGACCGATGCACAAGAGTTTGACAATCAAATCTGAATCTCAGTAACTGCCTGTATTTGTTAGAACTAATCAACCATGCTGCCAAAATACCATTCAAAACCTAGGAAATATCAACAATATTCTCATTGCCGAAATCCAAACACAGTAGAATGAGGGGTAGGTAGCTATAAATTAGAGGTCGACCGATTATGATTTTTCAACGCAGATACCGATTATTGGAGGACCAAAAAAGCAGATACGATTAATCGGCCGATTTTTAAAAATGTATTTGTAATAATGACAATTACAACAATACTGAATGAACACTTATTTTAACTTAATATAATACATCAATAAAATCTATGTAGCCTCAAATAAATAATGAAACATGTTCAATTTGGTTTAAATAATGCAAAAACAAAGTGTTGGAGAAGAAAGTAAAAGTGCAATATGTGCAATATAAAAAAGCTAACGTTTCAGTTCCTTGCTCAGAACATGAGAACATATGAATAAACAAAAATGTATTCTTTCAATGAAATACAGAACCGTTCTGTATTTTATCTAATGGGTGGCATCCATAAGTCTAAATATTCCTGTTACAGGCCTCTTGGGTGGCGCGGTTGTCTAACCAGAGACTCTGGGTTCGAGCCCAGGCTCTGTCGCAGCCGGCCCGCGACCGGGAGGTCCATGGGGCGAAGCACAATTGGCCTAGCGTTGTTCGGGTTAGGGAGGGTTTGGCCGGTAGGGATATCCTTGTCTCATCGCGCACTAGCGACTCCTGTGGCGGGCAGTGCGCGCTGACCAAGCCGCTAGGTGTACGGTGTTTCCTCCAACACATTGGTGCGGCTGGCTTCCGGGTTGGATGCACGCTGTGTTAAGAAGCAGTGCGGCTTGGTTGGGTTGTGTTTCTGAGGACGCATGGCTCTCGTCCTTAGTCTCTCACAAGAGCCCGTATGGGAGTTGTAGCGATGAGACAAGACAGTAACTACTAACAATTGGATACCACAAAATTGGGGAGAAAAAAGGGGAGAAAACAACATACATATAAATTCGGTACATTGCACAACCTTCAATGTTATGTCATAATTACGTAAAATTCTGGCAAATTAGTTCGCAACGAGCCAGGCGGTCCAAACTGTTGCATATACCCTGACTCTGCGTGCAATGAACGCAAGAGAAGTGACACTGTTTCACCTGGTTAATATTGCTTGCTAACCTGGATTTATTTTAGCTAAATATGCAGGTTAAAAAATATATACTTCTGTGTATTGATTTTAAGAAAGGCATTGACGTTTATGGTTAGGTACATTCGTGCAATGATTGTGCTTTTTTCGCAAATGCACTTTTGTTAAATCATCCCCTGTTTGGCGAAGTTGGCTGTCTTTGTTAGGAAGAAATAGTCTCCACACAGTCCGCAATGAGCCAGGCGGCCCAAACTACTGCATAAACCCGGACTCTGTTGCAAGAGAAGTGACACAATTTCCCTAGTTAAAATAAATTCATGTTAGCAGGCAATATTAACTAAATATGCAGGTTTAAAAATATATACTTGTGTATTGATTTTAAGAAAGGCATGGATGTTTATGGTTAGGTACACGTTGGAGCAATGAAAGTCCTTTTTCGCGAATGCGCACCGCATCGATTATATGCAACACAGGACACGCCAGATAAACTACACTGCTCAAAAAAATAAAGGGAACACTTAAACAACACAATGTAACTCAAAGTCAATCACACTTCTGTGAAATCAAACTGTCCACTTAGGAAGCAACACTGATTGACAATACATTTCACATGCTGTTGTGCAAATGGAATAGACAACAGGTGGAAATTATAGGCAATTAGCAAGATACCCCCAATAAAGGAGTGGTTCTGCAGGTGGTGACCAAAGACCACTTCTCAGTTCCTATGCTTCCTGGGTGATGTTTTGTTCTCTTTTGAATGCTGGCGGTGCTTTCACTCTAGTGGTAGCATGAGACGGAGTCTACAACCCACACAAGTGGCTCAGGTAGTGCAACTCATCCAGGATGGCACATCAATGCGAGCTGTGGTAAGAAGGTTTGCTGTGTCTGTCAGCGTAGTGTCCAGAGCATGGAGGAGCTACCAGGAGACAGGCAAGTACATCAGGAGACGTGGAGGAGGCCGTAGGAGGGCAACAACTCAGCAGCAGGACCGCTACCTCCGCCTTTGTGCAAGGAGGAGCACTGCCAGAGCCCTGCAAAATGAACTCCAGCAGGCCACAAATGTGCATGTGTCTGCTCAAACGGTCAGAAACAGACTCCATGAGGGTGGTATGAGGGCCCGACGTCCACAGGTGGGGGTTGTGCTTACAGCTCAACACCGTGCAGGACGTTTGGCATTTGCCAGCGAACACCAAGATTGGCAAATTCGCCACTGGCGCCCTGTGCTCTTCACAGATTAAAGCAGGTTCACACTGAGCACATGTGACAGACGTGACAGAGTCTGGAGACGCCATGGAGAACGTTCTGCTGCCTTCAACATCCTCCAGCAGGACCGGTTTGGTGGTGGGTCAGTCATGGTGTGGGGTGGCATTTATTTGGGGGGCCGCACAGCCCTCCATGTGCTCGCCAGAGGTAGCCTGACTGCCATTAGGTACCGAGATGAGATCCTCAGACCCCTTGTGAGACCATATGCTGGTGCGGTTGGCCCTGGGTTCCTCCTAATGCAAGACAATGCTAGACCTCATGTGGCTGGAGTGTGTCAGCAGTTCCTGTAAGAGGAAGGCATTGATACTATGGACTGGCCCGCCCGTTCCCCAGACCTGAATCCAATTGCGCACACCTGGGACATCATGTCTCGTGCCATCCACCAACGCCATGTTGCACCACAGACTGTCCAGGAGTTGGCGGATGCTTTAGTCCAGGTCTGGGAGGAGATCCCTCAGGAGACCATCTGCCACCTCATCAGGAGCATGCCCAGGCATTGTAGGGAGGTCATACACATGGAGGCCACACACACTACTGAGCCTCATTTTGACTTGTTTTAAGGACATTACATCAACGTTGGATCAGCCTGTAGTGTGGTTTTCCACTTTAATTTTGAGTGTGATAAATTTGATTTCCATTGATCATTTGTATGTGATTTTGTTGTCAGCACATTCAACTATGTAAAGAAAAAAGTATTTAATTCATTCAGATCTAGGATGTGTTATTTTAGTGTTCCCTTTGTTTTTTTGAGCAGTGTAGTAATATAATCAACCATGTGTAGTTAACTAGTGATTATGATTGATTGTTTTTTATAAGATAAGTTTAATGCTAGCTAGCAACTTACCTTGGCTTCTTACTGCATTCGCGTAACAGGCAGGCTCCTCGTGGAGTGCAACGTAAAGCAGGTGGTTAGAGCATTGGACTAGTTAACCGTAAGGTTGCAAGATTGAATCCCCGATCAGACAAGGTACAAATCTGTCGTTCTGCCCCTGAACAAGGCAGTTAACCCACGTTCCTAGGCCATCATTGAAAATAATGTGTTCTTAACTGACTTGCCTAGTTTAATAAAGGTGTCAAAAAAATTATAAAATCGGCCAAATCGGTGTCCAAAAATACAGATATCCGATTGTTATCAAAACTTGAAATCGGCCCTAATTAATCGGCCATTCCGATTCATCTGTCGACCTCTACTATAGATGGATGGAAAACAAACATTTCACCACCGGCCATTGATCCTTTTTCCTGCCAGCTAATTCGGATGAAAATCGATGTTCTTTGGTTTCCCAGTGTTATGCGTCACAGATAGAAGCTGCATATGGGGACGGCCTGTTGCTTTAACACCTCTATGATGGACCATATTGAGGTAGGACCAAACCCCTTTAGAGCAGCAGCACCATTGTCTAGTCAGGCGACTTGGTGTGTTTCTCAAATTGCACCCTATTCCCTTTATAGTGCATTACTTTTGAAGAGAGCCCTATGGCCCTGGTAAAAAGCTGTGCACTATAAAGGAAATAGGGTGGCATTTAGGACGCAGACCTGATTAAACCAGCCTCAGTTACTGGCTGGGCTACGAGTAGTTCTCATTCCTCTTAGCCAACCTCCAACCATCAGCCCCCCCTTCCTGATGTGGAGCATGGTCGTTTCTGGGAGCAGTATTGACTTATCAACACAAGAGACAGCATGACTGACAGCATGAGGGAATTTCAAGCAGGTTCCTGGAAACCGAGGGCTAAAAACATCCATCACTCTGGGCCTGTTTCAAATTCAGACATAAAAAAAAGTAACCTTTTCGATTGATCTCTGTGATCATATAATGGATTTCAGCAGTGAGACTGACGTGTGTAATGGGTTCCTACTACACTCTCCCTATCGGAGGGAGTACTACGCTGTTGGTTCCTCAGTCTTCTCTCCTAATGGAATGTTCCATACATTTGCCAGTGGCTCCTGGAACCTGGTCCTCAGCGGCCACTTCAGAGCTAAAATTGACTTCAGACTCACTCAAAGGTTAAAAAAAAACCATCCAAAATACTGAAGTGATTCAAAATTGCTAAATCATTTACTATCACTTTTATCAGCCATGCTGTCTTCAGTGTTGTGATTGAGACCACCTAAAGCGAGACCGATTCAAGACCAAGACCGGATAAATCGAGTGTGTGTGTGGGGGGGCTAAATCAAGTCAACACCGAGAGGTGGACAACGGGGCCAAGACTGAGTCAAGACCAATATCCAATTCTAGACCATGGTTTTCATTTAGTCTAATCACCACCATAATAAGAGTGGAAAAAATAGTGGAAAAAATGCATGCTGGGGCAATAATAGAGCCACTCTACAAATTATTACTAATCCAAACCCAGTGGGGAACAATGGGCATTCTACGGATTCAGAGAAGGGCTAAGGATTAATAAAATAATGATTATAATAATTTAAGAATATAATAATGATAATTATGTTATTATTATCAATAATATTCTGATTTAATCTCTTCAGTTTTTGATGGAAAGGAAAGGGTTAACACTGGAGAGAAAAAAATATGCTGGTCTCTGGGGAGAAAAATCTAGCTAGCTAAGTCAGCCATTGTCTAGGCCATCAGAAGCTAGATAGAGGCATCTGTTATTAAACTGTATCAGGGCAAAATTTGGGAGTGACAGTGGAATCAACCAATAACATTTTCAGTTAATGGGTGGGACCGTTTTTACAAAAACGTATGCCTTCTTGAAGACCAACAGGTCACTCCGCAAAAGTGAGCAGTAGTTTGCCGATGGTCTAGCTAGCTAGCTTTTGTTGTAGGCTAGTTTGCAGCAGGTGTTATCAAAGAGGATGTTGTTGCTAATTTTTTAGCTTCTCCCTTTTCAAGGATAACTTTCAACAAGAAGTTTCAAATTATCATCTGACTTGTCCAGCACCGGAGCCTACATAGACCGGTGCGCTATAGCCAAATCAGAGCTACAGTAGACCTTTATATAAACAAGCCATTTACCACACGGGCCTGCCATCATTCACTTTGAACGACTTTAGATCATTAGAACGCATTCACCAACAGCCACAAAATACACCTGAATGGATTTCTGCAAATACAGTGCCTTGCGAAAGTATTCGGCCCCCTTGAACTTTGAGACCTTTTGCCACATTTCAGGCTTCAAACATAAAGATATAAAACTGTATTTTTTTGTGAAGAATCAACAACAAGTGGGACACAATCATGAAGTGGAACGACATTTATTGGATATTTCAAACTTTTTTAACAAATCAAAATCTGAAAAATTGGGCGTGCAAAATTATTCAGCCCCCTTAAGTTAATACTTTGTAGCACCACCTTTTGCTGCGATTACAGCTGTAAGTCGCTTGGGTATGTCTCTATCAGTTTTGCACATCGAGAGACTGAATTTTTTTCCCATTCCTCCTTGCAAAACAGCTCGAGCTCAGTGAGGTTGGATGGAGAGCATTTGTGAACAGCAGTTTTCAGTTCTTTCCACAGATTCTCGATTGGATTCAGGTCTGGACTTTGACTTGGCCATTCTAACACCTGGATATGTTTATTTTTTAACCATTCCATTGTAGATTTTGCTTTATGTTTTGGATCATTGTCTTGTTGGAAGACAAATCTCCGTCCCAGTCTCAGGTCTTTTGCAGACTCCATCAGGTTTTCTTCCAGAATGGTCCTGTATTTGGCTCCATCCATCTTCCCATCAATTTTAACCATCTTCCCTGTCCCTGCTGAAGAAAAGCAGGCCCAAACCATGATGCTGCCACCACCATGTTTGACAGTGGGGATGGTGTTCAGGGTGATGAGCTGTGTTGCTTTTACGCCAAACATAACGTTTTGCATTGTTGCCAAAAAGTTCAATTTTGGTTTCATCTGACCAGAGCACCTTCTTCCACATGTTTGGTGTGTCTCCCAGGTGGCTTGTGGCAAACTTTAAACGACACTTTTTATGGATATCTTTAAGAAATGGCATTCTTCTTGCCACTCTTCCATAAAGGCCAGATTTGTGCAATATACGACTGATTGTTGTCCTATGGACAGAGTCTCCCACCTCAGCTGTAGATCTCTGCAGTTCATCCAGAGTGATCATGGGCCTCTTGGCTCCATCTCTGATCAGTCTTCTCCTTGTATGAGCTGAAAGTTTAGAGGGACGGCCAGGTCTTGGTAGATTTGCAGTGGTCTGATACTCCTTCCATTTCAATATTATTGCTTGCACAGTGCTCCTTAGGATGTTTAAAGCTTGGGAAATCTTTTTGTATCCAAATCCGACTTCTTCACAACAGTATCTCGGACCTGCCTGGTGTGTTCCTTGTTCTTCATGATGCTCTCTGCGCTTTTAACGGACCTCTGAGACTATCACAGTGCAGGTGCATTTATACGGAGACTTGATTACACACAGGTGGATTGTATTTATCATCAGTAGTCATTTAGGTCAACATTGGATCATTCAGAGATCCTCACTGAACTTCTGGAGAGAGTTTGCTGCACTGAAAGTAAAGGGGCTGAATAATTTTGCACGCCCATTTTTTCCATTTTTGATTTATTAAAAAAGTTTGAAATATCCAATAAATGTCATTCCACTTCATGATTGTGTCCCACTTGTTGTTGATTCTTCACAACAAAAATACAGTTTTATATCTTTATGTTTGAAGCCTGAAATGTGGCAAAAGGTCGCAAAGTTCAAGGGGGCCGAATACTTTCGCAAGGCACTGTATGTAAACACCACGGGAGTCCTCTTACATTTGGGAACTTTACAGCCTTATTGATCAAACAACCATGAAAAGGTAGGCTCTCTCTCCCTCAGTTATGCACATATCAAGAATAATAAGATCAACAACTAATGCTAGCCAGAGCAAGAGGAGCTAAAATCTAAAAGAAGGAACATTAGATAAACCCTCTCAAACTTTTCAGCTAGTTGGCCGTCAAAATTGCACTGATAAATGATGAGGAATTGTAGCCTCCTAGTCCTTCTGCAGCTTGCCTGCCAAACCATGCTTGTCCCAAGCAAGCACCCAAGCTAACTGGCTAAAATTGTCTTGCAACGCTAGCTAGAACCTTCCAGACACAAATTAGAGAACACTTCACTCTGACCATTTATTCACCGTAGCAGAGCTGGTTTAGATGTTATTTAGAGCGTTCTTGACTAACCATTACATTTTTTGTCTATGTTTACCGACACCAGTCATATTCAGCGGGTGTTGTGCGTTAGAAAATTAATCAGTTGTTCTGAATTTGCGAAAGCAAGAGATATGCTAATTGGATAACAGTTATTTAAGTTCTTGCTAGCTAACCATCTCGAGCTGTGTATAGCCACCAAAAAAAAGCAATGAGGGGTAAAAGTTATCTAGCTAGCGTAAGGCTACATATTTTTAGCTTGCTATATAGATACGCAAGCCTAATAGCCACGTTATGACTGACTTGTGATCATTGCCCTTGCTAGTTTGATAGTATTGACATTCCCAGCCTTAGTTACATTTGTCCATTTTTGTCCAGAATATCCAGCTGTGATTTACAACCTGATAGTAATAACTTTTAACTGCCAAGATATGTATTATTGAATTATATTAATCAATCAGCTATTCTGCCAACAATGCCTTAGTGTATATCATGGAACGTTGAGTCAAATGTAACCTATTTTTTAAACCTAAAATAAAGTTTGTTTTGAAGCATAAACTGGGAATTTGATATTTTTTACTGATATTATGATTAACTACTTTTCAGATTTGAAACTGGCAAACTGCTATCAGTTCCACTTTAAACTTTAGGTCACCGTTTACTTTGTGTGATTAAACGTAAAAAAAATAATTTGGGAATGGGAATAGTTGTAAATTTCCATTCAGAAATGCTTAATGGTTTTGTTTTTGTATTCTTATGATTGGAACCTACTGTCTTATGTCAGAGTTGACGGACTACTACAAAAGTCTGAATTATTTGTAGTTAATCATATCTGTAATGTTAGTTCATCATATCAGTGTTGTAGCTCCGCCCACCTGTAAAGTGGAGCAGAGCATGCTGGGTGATATCCAGCTCAGAGAAGATGATCAGCTCGAGAAGTTAAGTGAGAGAAAGTTCCAACCATCCTTGTGTTTTCCCACCAATTAGCTTTCATTGTGTTAGCCAATGTCGTGTCCTTGTTGACATGCAAGTACATATTTCATATCTTTCAGGTGTTTGTCTGAAGATGCACTCTGCCGATAATGTCATACTTATGGTTATGCTAATTAGTAGTTTCTACTGTGAGCTAGCTATTGTGAGCTGGCTAGCTCTGTTTTGGTTGTCATATAATTTCTAACATTTGTAAAGGATAATGTCCCTCAGTGCATTGTTTACATACCCTGTAATTGCATAGGTGTATGGTACATCATTATATGGGTATTACAGTATTTCACTGTTTAGATATATTCAAGTTCATTGTGCAGTTGTAGCCCTGTACTGAAGATGATGGTGCTAGGCTTTGTAGTGCACATGCAGCGGAACCCCTTTGATCTAAAATGAGAGCAGTCACAGTCAAGTTGTATTGGTTGAATGGTCCTGTATAGCATTAAGTCATCATAGTCATGTTATAGCAAAGCATTTGGTTTATAAGAGATGTGAATTGGAGATTGTACACTGTCATATGTTTATTTATTTATTTACTTACTTGTAGACCACACACGCGCACACAGTTTGGTTGAAGCAAGTTGCCAGACCACTAATGGCCTTAGCCAATCCACACTACACACACTGTGCGGTGCTGTTCCGTGCTGGTGCATCTTCAGCATTATTAAACCACCTAAACTGGAATCCTACCTGTCTGTTATCTGTGCCCTTACCAGCACACGGGAACAAACACAATGTAAAACCTAACCTAAAGAATATACAGTCTACCAAGTCCACACTTACAAAAGTCACCCGTTTAAGGAAACTAGGTGTATGTCGTGGGTCACTACATCACAGGAGAGCCGTTTGAACGTAAACTTTTTATTTGGCAGTAACATGTGCCTTAATAACAAACTTGTATGCAATCTGTAAATACAAATACAATTGCAAAATTATGAGCCTAGTTGTTTAAGCCACAGAAAAAGACTTCAACCTTTCTGCTAACCATGATTGACTGAGATAATGAGTGGGCTGGACATGCCGAGAGATTAGTTTGGATTGGTCTGCCATATAGCACGCTTCAGTCTATTTGAGCTGGTCAGTATGTCTAGGTAATCCTCTCTAACACAGATTTAAAATTATTTTTAAATTGTGTAGTAAAACTGCATAAGTCTAATGTCAAGTTAAATTGTACTGTTAGATAGCTAACGTTACGTGTATGTTCTCCGCTTTCTGGAGGACCGAGTTTTGAAAATCAGTGGAATTATGATAGTATGATAGCTAAAGAGATGGAGAAAACAGCTGTCTCCGAATTACATCTTCAAACTAAGGGCAACCGACAGGAGATGCGTCCATCAATGATGTGTACGGGTAAGATAGTCGAGCTAGCATCATGAGTTGGGATTATGGTTAATTTTTCTTAACAAAAGACTCCACTATGCAAGTATCCATTTCCATAGAATGTCACTGCAGCAACTTTTGATAAACGTACTAGCTGGTAAATTTGTGCTGGCTATCTACTCCGATTCAGGTAAAATAGTCTAGCTAGCTACATTTTCAGATATTACATGTTTCTAATTTTAACAGAAAGTGTAGTGTTATCTGGCTAACGTTATTTGTATGAACTTATTATTCATATATCTCAGACCCATTTGCTTGACTAGTTATAGCATAATGTTAGCTAGCTAACATTGAACCTGGTTGGTTAGCTACATGCAGATTCATGTAGGCTAGTAACGTCATGAGTTGGGATTATGGTTCATTGTTGTCTTAACAAAAGACTCATCTGAGTGTGACAGAGGGCAGAATAACTGATGAATTTATGAATGCTCAACACCCGTTGAATATGTCCGGTGTCAGTAAACATCGGCAAAAAAAATCGTAATTAAATTGTTCCAGTAAAACAGTTAGTCACCAACGCTCCGGGATAACATGAAAACAGCCTAACCAGCTCTTCTATGGCGAGTAAAATGGTCAGAGTGGGGTGTGCCCTCATAATGTTTCTGGAAGTAGCTAGCACAATGGCTTGACTGCCATTGTGAGGTCAGAACGCTCGGATCAACCCTACTCCTCAGCCAGAGCGTCCAGTGTGCGCTTGAACAGTCCGAGAGCAAAACACACCGAATTTACGAACGGACAATCTGACAGCACAGCAACATAGCAGCCTCTCAGTTGTGTCTGGAAGTAGCTAGCAAGTTAGCTTGGATGCCTGACTGTTTTTTAAACATTTTTTATTTGTATTATGATGATGATGATGATGATGATGATGATGATGATGATGAAAACAAAACAGAAATATACGAACAAGAGTACACAAACCTAACTGACAGGGGTATTACAAATATGAGATACATTTTCAATTTGTCAAAAAGTTATGGTAGGTATTTTTACTCTTACTGATAGAATTGAAATAAACAATGTGAAGAGGGGTTTGTTCTGCACCCATTTCATTTTATTGATGAAGAAAGGATGAGGAAGACAGACTTGACGCGCAAGTCTCAGTCTTATCTCAGGGCCGCTCTTTTGTACCTACATGTACAGACAAACCATTTGATGCGAAATCATTTAAAACAGATCTACAATAATGAGATTAAACTTAAGCACGTGTTTTCTCAAAACACTGTTTCGGGCCTAGAAACTCAACAAAGAACTGGTACTCATTTTAAGCACAAAAACAAATTCTGTCCTATGGTTAACAACTCCTCGATTTATACCTATTGTAGGTTAGTCAAACAAGAAGCCATGTCAGTATATACGAGAAAAACAAACCACATTCAGAAGAACCTCACAAGAACAGAAGAACAGTCACTTAAAGAACTAATGAAAGATTCATCTTCGGTTATTAAAACTGCAGACAAGCGGGGTCCTGTGGTCATTTTAGACTATGAAAAATACAAAGAAGAAATTCAGAGACAACTCAGTAATGAACGTTTCAATAGAAAACTAAGTGTTGATCCCACACACGTGTTCCAAAGGGATATATGCTCTAATCTGGAGTGAGGCCTATTAAATAACCGTATCTCAAAACGTGAACATGAATACCTTCGCTGAACATGTGCCATACGTCCATGACTGTACATTTAGCTGAAATTACACAAACCTAAAACACAACAAGGTAATTGTCCAGGCAGACCAATGGTTAATGGAATAGACTCAATGCTAGAGCCATTGTCGAACTTCGCAGACTCTTATAACAAAACTCATGTGCAAGCATTGCCATCATATGTGAAAGACTCTAAAGACTTTATAAACAAGATCTCACCAATAACGGATTTAACGGAATACTGTATTTTGGTCACATTAGATGTCGAGGGTCTATATGCCAGCATTCCCCATACGGAGGGGGGGGGCTATTTGAGAGACAGAGGTACTAACAAATACCCACCAACAAATTCTATTCTAGAGCTGGCGGAATATGTTTTGACGTGCAACTATTTCAGGTTTGATCTCCAAACGAATGGAACATCGATGGTCTCCACATTCGCTCTGGACTAAGCTAACCTTTATGTGGATCTTCTTGAAGAACGTTTTGTTAATAATGAAAACTACAATTCATTTTTGAATAAAGTCCTGAAGTGGTATCGATATATTGACGACACTTTTTGCATAAGGGGAGGAACGGGAAAAGAGCTGTCAGACTTTATGGCATTACTCAATGACATTGACCCCAATCTCAAATTCACTATCGAATGTGACACTAAACGTGTTCATTACCTCAATATAGGGATTGAGAAATCAAATGGAACCCTGTTAACAACTCTATACAGAAAAGAAAAGGACAGAAATACTATATTACAGGGGGGCCAGCTTCCACCCTGAGCCAATAAACAGAGGACTTCCACATGGCCAGTTTTTCAGACTGCGGTGCATATGCCACTCCATAGAGGATTATCTAGAAAAAGCAGCGGAGATGCGCAATAGGCTTCTAAGAAGAGGCAATTCTCGACAATGTGTGGATGAAGCTCTTAATTTGGCATTGGGGAAAACATGAGAGGAACTGCTACAAAAGACCTACTAGAGCTAAAGAACACTAATGTTTACAACCACATATACAGTTGAAGTCGGAAGTTTACATAAACTTAGGTTGGAGTCATTAAAACTCGTTTTTCACTGCACACATTTCTTGCTGACAAACTATAGTTTTGGCAAGTCGGTTAGGACATCTACTTTGTGCATGACACAAGTACATTTTCCAACAATTGTTTACAGACAGATTATTTCACTTATAATTCACTGTATCACAATTCCAGTGGGTCAGAAGTTTACATACACTAAGTTGACTGTGCCTTTAATTTAAACAGTTTGGAAAATTCCAGAAAATTACGTCATGGCTTTAGAAGGTTCTGATAGGCTAATTGACATCATTTGAGTCAATTGGAGGTGTACCTGTGGATGTATTTCAAGGCCTACCTTCAAACTTAATGCCTTTTTGTTTGACATCATGGGAAAATCAAAAGAAGGGAGTTATTTGCAAATAAATTCATAACAAATCCTACAATGTGATTTTCGGGATTTTTTTTCTCATTTTGTCTGTCATAGTTGAAGTATACCTATGCTGAAAATTACAGGCCTCTCATCTTTTTAAGTGGGAGAACTTGCACAATTGGTGGCTGACTAAATACTTTTTTGTCCCACTGTATATCCACAGTAAAAGAGTCCTATATCGACATAACCTGAAAGGCCGCTCAGCGAGGAAGAAGCCACTGCTCCAAAACCGCCATAAAAAGCCAGACTACGGTTTGCAACTGCACATGGGGACAAAGATCGTGTCCTCTGGTCTGATGAAATAAAAAAATAGAACTGTTTGGCCATAATGACCATCGTTATGTTTGGAGGAAAACAGGGGAGACTTGCAAGCCAAAGAACACCATCCCAACAGTGAAGCATGGGGGTCGCAGCATCATGTTGTGGGGATGCTTTGCTACAGGAGGCACTGGTGGACTTCACAAAATAGATGGCTTCATGAGGAAGGAAAATTATGTGGATATATTGAAGCATCAGAAAATGCGTGGGCTGAACTGAAAAAGCATGTGTGAGCAAGGAGGCCGACAAACCTGATTCAGTTACACCAGCTCTGTCATGAGGAATGCGCCACCCCCCCAACATATTGTGGGAAGCTTGTGGAAGGCTACCCAAAACATTTGACCCAAGTTAAACAATTTAAAGGCAATGCTACCAAATACTAATTCAGTGTATGTAAACTTCTGACCCACTGGGATAAATCACTCTCTACTATTATTCTGACATTTCACTATCTTAAGATAAATTGCCGATCCTAACTGACCTAAGACAGGGAATTTTTACTAGGATTAAATGTCAGGAATTGTGAAAAACTGAGTTAAAATGTATTTGGCTTAGGTGTATGTAAACTACCGACTTCAACTGTACTTTGAACTTGTTAAAAGTGGGAGATGCTGTCAAGAAACACTGCCATGTTTTATCATCTGACCCAGCTTTGCCTACTGAATTTAAGAATCCGTCACTTATTGTATACAGAAGAGGTCGCAATTTTTACAATAAATTGGTCCATGCCAATTGCCAGCCACAAAAGAAAATCAGCCAGGCTCTTTTACGCCCTCTTCCAAATGGTAGCTATAAATTCTGAGGTTGCGCACAGTGCAACAATATGAGTGTTTCTTGACAGCAGCTCCACCCTCTTCCGGGGGGCCGGAACTGATTGAATCGGCCCGGAATCAAAATTAATGACTGCCCAGAATCAGCCCAAGTACATCGGACCATTTCCGTCTACCAGAATTCAGACGATTTTGCCGGCATCTCACCAGAATCCCCCCCAGAAGCGGCAAATTGAAATAAATGCATACAAAATAACCCGATTTAGTAATTTTACATTATTACTATTATACATTTTATGCATACAAATTATAGCCATCCACAAAAAAACATTTTGTCTCAGAGGAAACACCATACACCTGGTGACCGTTACAGTGTGCATGCGCCTAGCACGCCACAGGGGTAGCTACAACGCTATGGTACAAGGACATCCCAGCCAGCCAAACCCTCCCCTAACTCGGACGACGCTGGGCCAATTGTGCGTCGCCTCATGGGTCTTCCGGTCGCGGCCGGGACTGGTCTCGAACCAGCATCTGTAGAAACGCATTTGCACTGCGATGCAGTGTCTTAGAACACTGCGCCACTCGGGAAGGTACCTCCAAAGTTTGTTAATGCTTATCATTTGCCTTTCACAAAGTTTCAAAATACTCAAATACTACACAGGACTCTTATAGAATTTAATGTAAATGTTAATTGTGTTTTTGGATCACAGAAACAATGAGGAAAATATGGAAAAATAAATAAATCATGAAATGTTAATTATATAAATCAGCCCGTGTATTCATCTGCCGAGAGCAGCCCCAATTGTCCCGATCCCCAGGTAATACATTTGGGCCAGATAACTCGCACCGGAATCGATCCAAGCTCAATCCCTGCCTCCTAGCAATAAGTAATACTGCCGAAGGCAGCCCAGACTCAGGCCACATGACATCGGCCGAGTCGGACTCTCAGCAGAGTGCACCGACTCTCAGCCGGGAATCGGCCCAGATCCACTGTGCTAACTGGGATAAGACTGATTTGAGCCGGTCGGTCACAAATGTCTTTCTATTGGCCCTATGCAGTGGTGCCTGGAGAAATGGGTAAACAAAAATGTTGCCAAAAAGTTCCCAAACGGCCCGCACAGCAAGGAAAGGCACCCTGTGTGAAAAATCCTATGGTTTCCTACGTTTCTCTATTGAGTTTCACTTTTGTTGTTGAAAAAATACACACATGCTGGTCTAAGTCCACAACAATGAATAAACCACATCAATCTGATGTCAGGGCCAGGGTTCCCAGTGGGTGGGGCTCTGTCCACTCAGGCCCATCCATGTCTACGCCCCTGAAGCAAACAATGAATGATTACAATTGCACATCACAAATAGCCAACTAACCAATTCTTCGGACTAAACGTTTTCAATACCTGGTTTGCATACTCATTATTGCCTTAGTTAGTATTTACTGGTAGATAGCCTAACTTGTAACTTCTTTCCAACCCTACCAGCTGCACACTCATGCAGCCTGCAGATATTCCGTTGAAATCAGGCTGGTGTGAATATATTTCATGTGCTTTGCAATTGTGTAGGCTACTTTGTGCATTATTTATCTATTGTACTACATACTTGATAAATCATATACCTCCACTACACTACTTTGTGTGTATACAGTTTATACCTGTATAGCCTCCACTACACCTCTCTGGCGCTTTGTGTTTTACAGAAAGTGCACTCTCCTACATGAGTGCGCTGGTATTATGGTTGCTGTCCTTTCAGAATCACAACCCTGTCACACACAGACGGCCTATCGCCACTACACAAACATGTCTCTAATAGATATAAAGGCTGTTAAGCTACTGTATTCAATCATGTTTCAAGAAAGGAGTGTATATATTTGGCCTGGCAAAGCGGTTTTCTGCGCTAACTGAATGGAAGCTGATAATGAGTTTTTTTACTCTGCTGGTCTCGGGAAGAAATGACAGAGTCCTCACTTTCAGAGACCAGCTTAAGATCAAGTACAAATGAGACTAGAGACCTGGACCGGTTTCGAGTACTACAACACTGTCTGTCTTATCCTGCATCCTCCTTGCTAAAATGTTCTGAAGTTCATTGCTAACAGGCACATTCATATTTACATTTATATTCACTGCATTCATTGGGTGTGGCCATCAGGAAAAACAGGAGAAATCAAAATAATTCTTATTTCACACAGAATGTTTAGTTTGTTAACAGAAGATTATAGGTTGTTGTGCTTCTTAAAAGATCGGGATCAAATTCACTCAAATGGAGCACGACAGTATTGCGATTATGCTTTTTCTTTTTAATGGAACAATTTCCTTTCTACTCTGATGATTGCGTTTCCAGTTAAGTGAGTGTGAATTTGTTCTGTTTCTAGACAGTAGCCATTCATTTTCAGTAGATAGTAGCCATTCATTTTCAGCACTTAATCTAGCAGAGGACAGAGCACAGATTTCAATTAACTCGTCAAATAAACCAGATGACACATCCATCATGTCTATGACACCGGCAGTCTGGCTTTCATCTCCTCAACTATTCAGATGGAAAATAATGTTTTACACTCTGATATACTGAGATTGTTTCAATGCCGTGTCTTGAGCCAGTAATATATTAAAGTTATTCTAAATTAGCATTTTTCTCAATTAGCATTTTTAATTAATACAGATTATAAATTCATATGCAATTCGAATCAATTTGTTCATCACACCTGCCAAACATGGCATATGGTCCTCAGTGAAATAAAACTTAAATGTGAAGATACGGCTATATGGAGGAAACAAAACTTATCAAAACTTACAAAGAGCCCTTAGCAAGAGTGAGTAACACAAATCTGTAAGCAAAGATAAGGTTTGCAGAGGGGTGAAATGAGCCGTTTTTGTACTATGCCAAAGTAACAAACTTCAAACGACCAAATTATGCCTTCAAGTCCATTATCAACCTCAAAATTAAGATTGATTTAGTAATTTGATAAACATAATTGCATTTTCAGTTTAACCATAATGCAGGAGAAGATGTGGCGTATTTCTGAACCTGGGGGGAGAGAACATCTCTACTTCAACCTGACGATTCATTGAAGATGCTTGGGGTGCAGCTAAAACACCCCTCTTGGAAATGAACCCATAACTTAGCTTTAATCGTGGAATATTTGCACAGCAATGGAGGCATCCAAGTTAAAAGGCAATATGGTGATATGATAAAAAAGTGAAAGTGACATTTTCTGTCCCGCTTTAAATGAAGTGCAGCTTGTAAAGGCTTCATAAACACTACATAAATGTGTTCCAAATCTATAACCATGTGATGCTTTATAAACCTATGACAAATATTACATAAACCTGTGCTTTATAAAGCGTGGCATAAGCACTGCTTAATAAAGACCTTATAAATCATACTAAATTGAGGCTTCACAACGCATTTATAACACTGTCATGCACCTCGGTAGAACATTGCAATGCCAGCATAGCAAAAAACATTGGTACCGTAGGGCCTTTCAATCCAGGTTTTGGATTTCCCCCCCAAAAAATCTGGTTTTCCCAGTTTTTTCGCACTTAAATTTTTTGATTTTCTGTGTTCACAACAATGCTTAAACCACATCAGAGGATGACTTTTAAGGTCTGGGGGAAATTAAGAAACTTTGATTTTGAGTGTAGTTGCCCTTTAAATTCAGTGAGCATGCCCTGCAATGTTTGGTTAGCTGGTTTTCAGTAGCTCAGTAAGCGCACGTGATGATTGTATTCCATATACCGTGATTCACATTGTGGCTGATCAATGGAATGGGTGGAGTAAAAGGCAAGCAGCGTACTCAATGAGTGCTGATTTCATTAAAAAATGCATTACAGTGGCTTGGAAATGCAACATTGCAAAAGGAGTCAAATAATTAGGAAAAAATGTAGTCATCATTTTGATGTCGCCAGATTGACTTTAGATACATTATGACCTTGGCTAGCTAAGATTGAGGAGTGATCAACCCACATTTGTGTTAGCTACCGTTAGCATTGCTAGCTATTTTTGACTAACTCTTAGCTAATGACAACATTGACATCCATTCAATGACATGATAATGATGGCAAAGTTGATTCCTACTAAACATTGCCTACTTTATCAATGTCATCATATTTCTAGGTCACTATAGTGTTATTTAGATGAAACAGTCGTTAGCCTCCATCTATCACGACTTTTGGGGACCACTATGGTGCCGCCGGCAGAGGGCGGCTTGATAATGTTCATAAAAATTGTGGAGTTTGCACATTTTAGACCATTCCATTAGTCCTTAAGTGAAATCTCAAACCACCCGGAGCAAAAATTAACTCCACCAATGGCATGACGTGACCCAGTGCAACCTATGAATAGCAACATTTGTTGCGCACGTGTATGTATATCTGTCTTTCTGCTAGCCTGTGTCTGTCTGCCTTGGTGTTCCAGAAGTGGCTGGAGAAGTGGCGGTGACAACTTTACTGGGGCACTTATAAACTTCATGATGATGCTGTCCTACAACAGCTGATACATGTATACTACTGTATTTAATGTGGAATTTCAACAACAAAAAAATACAATCAAAAGGCAAACATTTCACAAAATGTTAGGCATTACTACTACTGTGCTACATGTACATATAAGTTTACAATACAAATCATACACTATACAAAAGTACGTGGTGTCATGACTTTGCCTCCTAGGTGAGGATCAAAGAGAGCCCCCCACACTCTCTCTCCCACCATAGTACCTAGGTGTCTGGCTAGACTGCAAACTCTCCTTCCAGACTCATATCAAACATCTCCAATCGAAAATCAAATCAAGAGTCGGCTTTCTATTCCGCAACAAAGCCTCCTTCACTCACGCCGCCAAGCTTACCCTAGTAAAACTGACTATCCTACCGATCCTCGACTTCGGCGATGTCATCTACAAAATGGCTTCCAACGCTCTACTCAGCAAACTGGATGCAGTCTATCACAGTGCCATCCGTTTCGTCACTAAAGCACCTTATACCACCCACCACTGCGACTTGTATGCTCTAGTCGGCTGGCCCTCGCTACATATTCGTCGCCAGACCCACTGGCTCCAGGTCATCTACAAGTCCATGCTAGGTAAAGCTCCGCCTTATCTCAGCTCACTGGTCACGATGGCAACACCCATCCGTAGCACGCGCTCCAGCAGGTGTATCTCACTGATCATCCCTAAAGCCAACACCTCATTTGGCCGCCTTTCGTTCCAGTACTCTGCTGCCTGTGACTAGAACGAATTGCAAAAATCGCTGAAGTTGGAGACTTTTATCTCCCTCACCAACTTCAAACATCTGCTATCTGAGCAGCTAACCGATCGCTGCAGCTGTACATAGTCTATTGGTAAATAGCCCACCCTTTTTCACCTACCTCATCCCCATACTGTTTCTATTTATTTACTTTTCTGCTCTTTTCCACACCAATATCTCTACCTGTACATGACCATCTGATCATTCATCACTCCAGTGTTAATCTGCAAAATTGTAATTATTTGCCTACCTCCTCATGCCTTTTGCACACATTGTATATAGACTCCCCCTTTGGTTTCTACTGTGTTATTGACTTGTTAATTGTTTACTCCATGTGTAACTCTTTGTTGTCTGCTCACACTGCTATGCTTTATCTTGGCCAGGTCGCAGTTGCAAATGAGAACTTGTTCTCAACTAGCCTACCTGGTTAAATAAAGGTGAAATAAAAAATAAAATAAAAAATAGAGGAAGGGGGGGTGGGGGGTGGTGGAAGTTGGGCTGGTTGTATGACTTAACGACCGGTCGTAAACTTTCTCTCTCTCTTGCCTTTGCAGTATTGAGACTGGAATGTCTGTGTTACAACAGAGAGACTTTGCAGTACTGTAACATCAGTTTCAAACATAAATAATGTGGGAAATGGTTGGTGGGGATCCAAACAATAAACATGTCAAATCAGTTGTTGTTTTGTGATATCATTAACCTGTTGAGTGTAGGGGGCAGTATTTTGATGTTTGGATGAAAAACATACCAAATCAAACTGCCTATTTCTCAGGCTCAGAAGACAGAATATGCATATAATTGTCAGATTATGATAGAAAACACTCTAAAGTGTCCAAAACTGTCAAAATATTGTCTGTGAGTATAACAGAACTGATATTGCAGGCGAAAACCTGAGGAAAATCCAACCAGGAAGTGCCTCTTATTTTGAAAGCTCCCTGTTCCATTGCATGCCTTCCCTCCATTTAAAGGGATATCAACCAGATTCCTTTCCCTATGGTTTCCACATGGTGTGAACAGTCTTTAGACACAGTTTCAGCCTTTTATACTGAAAAAATGAGCGAGAACGATCACATCGCGTCAGTGGATGGCTGGGTGCCAGCAGAGTTTTGCATGCGCAACAGCTTGGAGCAGACATTTTCTCTCTCTCTCCTATTGAAAAAGCTACGGTCCGGTTGAAATATTAATGATTATTTATTGTAAAAACAACCTGAGGATTGATGATTATGATTATATGTTTCTACGAACTTTACAGATATTATTTGGAAATTTAGTCTGCCTGTCATGACCTGCACGGGCCTGTGGATTTCTGAACAAAACATGCCGACCAAATGGAGGTTTTTGGATATAAAAATAATCTTTATCGAACAAAAGGAACATTTATTGCGGAACTGGGAGTCTCGTGAGTGCAAACATCTGAAGATCATCACAGGTTTATTGCTTTTCTAACTTTCGTGACCAATCTACTTTGCTACTAGCTGTTTGTGATGTTTTGTCTGCTGAGAGAGATGTCCTAACAAACACTTGGATAGCTTTTGCTGTAAAGCTTTTTTGAACTCTGACACGCCAGGTGGATTAACAACAAGCTAAACTGTGTTTTGCTATATTGCACTTGTGATGTCATGAAAATTTAATATTTTTAGTAATTTAATTTTGGTGCTCTGCAATTCAGTGGATGTTGACGAAAACGATCCCGCTAACGGGATGGGTGCGCCAAGAAGTTAAGGACGTTATGACTAAATAACTGTAGCTCTAGAAATGTATGCATCCCAGCTATTAAATTTACATCTAAATGTTGTTAAACTTATATGATTAAATATTAAACTATTTGTGAGAAGATGAAATGTGATTTTAGCCTTCTAAATGAGATCATTGTTTTTATATAAACTTTTGCCAAGTCAGTAACCACGCCCACCTAAGTGCAGACATTGTGTCAATGTGATGGAACCGCCCTCCAAGGCGAGTGCATAAAAGGACTGCTAAAGAAATTTACATTAGGCCAGTACATTGCTAGGTTGCTACTGGCGTGGAAAATGGTTTAAAACTACTAGACCAAGCAGGCGGACGGTGTTGAGCCGGACATCAAATGGTTAGACTCTACCAGACCAGAAAGCGTGGAGCGGTGGCTACACGTTGAAATGGTTGCAATTTAAATACAGACCAGCATGACGAACAGTGTGAGCTGAATGTTACAAAATTAAACTCAAACTCGACGAGTGAAGAAGGCGAATACCATACCAAACATTCTCAGTCTGCAGCTGGGTAATGTAAAGTAGTCTAGAACTTTGACCAAAGACACAAGGAATATCTTACCAAAAGACCATTGGAACATCTGATGTATCCAGTCTAACGAACATGCAGAGACAAAGAAGCCTACAACCGAGGACATTGCGACCTCTGGTGCCACATGGTCTCCCATCTCCATTATAGTGGCCTCTGCTGGACCCCACAGCATAACCTCTTGGTCTAGTTAGGTGAATCAAGAGCTTCACCCAGGCCCGGGCTTGGCTTTGGCTTCCAGGTGGGTTACAGTTACAATCCCATTTGCTTCTGACCACATCAATTATCTACTAGGGGCTTCACATTCTTCTTGAGGCACTGATATTACTTTCTAAATTAAATGTTATCTTGGTCGGATGACTTACAACAGTGAATGAATATGCTGCCTCAGGGGACAGTTCCAGAGACTGTAAGGGGGCTGTTGACTGAGAGGAAGTTTACAGAAGTTATTTTTGGAATAAATTATGTTCTATATTAGTTTAGGGTTCATCTAATCCTGACCTGACAGTGTGCCTTTCAAATAATACATTTTGTTTTCCAATCGTCAGGAGACTATGAGACTATACTTTTCCTGGCCACCTGACCAATGCCATTGCTGTGTGTGGTTAACTCCAGCAGCTCCTCTAGGTGATCCAGCAGACCTCTTGTCGTTTAGATCCTGCTGAAACGGTCCACTATCAGCCAGGTGAGGATGGTCTTCCATGGAAGGAAGGGCTGTTGTGGCACCAAAATGTCTGAATGTTGTCTGGGCAGCGCCTCCTTTTTCAGAAAAAGCCAAGTTTTCCTGTCATCCAGAATCTAAGTACTAAACTAGGATCCTCCTCATTCCCACTTTGGGTACGCTATTAAAATTTTGTTCAGTTCTGGAACTCCCTACATATTTGTCATTTTCCACGACATCATCATGTATGCATCCTAATTTATGTGCTTGTATCTCGCTTCCAGAAACCTTCCAATCATAACAATCCTACAGGACTCGAAATGCAAACTCCTGAGCCTCCACTCCAACCAAACGGGTTAAATTGTGTGAACATTTTAACCACCCTCCTCCTGTGATTGGAGCATCCTACATTACTCCTGTTTCTCTCCTTGCATTTCATACCCTCTGCCTCTTTATAACTTGTAGTCCACCTGTGTGTGTGGTCGATCACCTCTTACGGCCTGTGCCGGGAGTAGGAACGTTTCCGTGGTGCTTGCGTCCAAGAAACAAGCTGTCGGCCACTCCACCTGCTCCCCCATGCTCGATGTGATCATGCCTTCGCTAAGGAATTTGTTATGATATGTAAAGTAACTTATTGCTTTGTACGCCAAGCTATTTAAAGTATTGATTGAATAGAGCACAAGCCACCATACGGTTAGTATCGGAAACACAGAACAATCCAACAGCAGTGACTAGGTTTGGGATTAATGACAGACTCGATTGGTAACTTCATCAAAATCTAAATTCCGGAGAGGGTCCTCTTCAGACAGACAACTCTCCTAACAAATCACAAGTTTCGGTTGGTGGGGGTTTAACAAGCTGGCAGGCACTGAGGGGATTAGATTATCTGGCCCATGTTAGTTTGACCGGGTGAAAAGTGATTGCATTTGTTTTTGAAGTGCCTCCTGGGAATGAGCCAGGTCCTCCGTTCAAAGTCCAACGCAAAGTCAGCTCAAAACAAAAGTGACGTAGCCTAGGCTAGGTTAAGCATGTGGAGTAATTTTTTATTTATTTATTTTACCTTTATTTAACCAGGTAGGCAAGTTGAGAACAAGTTCTCATTTACAATTGCGACCTGGCCAAGATAAAGCAAAGCAGTTCGACAGATAAAACGACACAGAGTTACACATGGAGTAAAAACAAACATACAGTCAATAATGCAGTATAAACAAGTCTATATACAATGTGAGCAAATGAGGTGAGAAGGGAGGTAAAGGCAAAAAAGGCCATGATGGCAAAGTAAATACAATATAGCAAGTAAAATACTGGAATGGTAGTTTTGCAATGGAAGAATGTGCAAAGTAGAAATAAAAATAATGGGGTGCAAAGGAGCAAAATAAATAAATTAATTAAAATTAAATACAGTTGGGAAAGAGGTAGTTGTTTGGGCTAAATTATAGGTGGGCTATGTACAGGTGCAGTAATCTGTGAGCTGCTCTGACAGTTGGTGCTTAAAGCTAGTGAGGGAGATAAGTGTTTCCAGTTTCAGAGATTTTTGTAGTTCGTTCCAGTCATTGGCAGCAGAGAACTGGAAGGAGAGGCGGCCAAAGAAAGAATTGGTTTTGGGGGTGAGACTAGAGAGATATACCTGCTGGAGCGTGTGCTACAGATGGGAGATGCTATGGTGACCAGCGAGCTGAGATAAGGGGGGACTTTACCTAGCAGGGTCTTGTAGATGACATGGAGCCAGTGGGTTTGGCGACGAGTATGAAGCGAGGGCCAGCCAACGAGAGCGTACAGGTCACAATGGTGGGTAGTATATGGGGCTTTGGTGATAAAACGGATTGCACTGTGATAGACTGCATCCAATTTGTTGAGTAGGGTATTGGAGGCTATTTTGTAAATGACATCGCCAAAGTCGAGGATTGGTAGGATGGTCAGTTTTACAAGGGTATGTTTGGCAGCATGAGTGAAGGATGCTTTGTTGCGAAATAGGAAGCCAATTCTAGATTTAACTTTGGATTGGAGATGTTTGATATGGGTCTGGAAGGAGAGTTTACGGTCTAACCAGACACCTAAGTATTTGTAGTTGTCCACGTATTCTAAGTCAGAGCCGTCCAGAGTAGTGATGTTGGACAGGCGGGTAGGTGCAGGTAGCGATCGGTTGAAGAGCATGCATTTAGTTTTACTTGTATTTAAGAGCAATTGGAGGCCACGGAAGGAGAGTTGTATGGCATTGAAGCTTGCCTGGAGGGTTGTTAACACAGTGTCCAAAGAAGGGCCGGAAGTATACAGAATGGTGTCGTCTGCGTAGAGGTGGATCAGGGACTCACCAGCAGCAAGAGCGACCTCATTGATGTATACAGAGAAGAGAGTCGGTCCAAGAATTGAACCCTGTGGCACCCTCATAGAGACTGCCAGAGGTCCGGACAGCAGACCCTCCGATTTGACACACTGAACTCTATCAGAGAAGTAGTTGGTGAACCAGGCGAGGCAATCATTTGAGAAACCAAGGCTGTCGAGTCTGCCGATGAGGACATGGTGATTGACAGAGTCGAAAGCCTTGGCCAGATCAATGAATACGGCTGCACAGTAATGTTTCTTATCGATGGCGGTTAAGATCTCGTTTAGGACCTTGAGCGTGGCTGAGGTGCACCCATGACCAGCTCTGAAACCAGATTGCATAGCAGAGAAGGTATGGTGAGATTCGAAATGGTCGGTAATCTGTTTGTTGACTTGGCTTTCGAAGACCTTAGAAAGGCACGGTAGGATAGATATAGGTCTGTAGCAGTTTGGGTCAAGAGTGTCCCCCCCTTTGAAGAGGGGGATGACCGCAGCTGCTTTCCAATCTTTGGGAATCTCAGACGACACGAAAGAGAGGTTGAACAGGCTAGTAATAGGGGTGGCAACAATTTCGGGCAGATAATTTTTAGAAAGAAAGGGTCCAGATTGTCTAGCCCGGCTGATTTGTAGGGGTCCAGATTTTGCAGCTCTTTCAGAACATCAGCTGAATGGATTTGGGAGAAGGAGAAATGGGGAAGGCTTGGGCGAGTTGCTGTTGGGGGTGCAGTGCTGTTGTCCGGGGTAGGAGTAGCCAGGTGGAAAGCATGGCCAGCCGTAGAAAAATGCTTATTGAAATTCTCAATTATGGTGGATTTATCAGTGGTGACAGTGTTTCCTATCTTCAGTGCAGTGGGCAGCTGGGAGGAGGTGTTCTTATTCTCCATGGACTTTACAGTGTCCCAGAACTTTTTTGAGTTAGTGTTGCAGGAAGCAAATTTCTGCTTGAAAAAGCTAGCCTTGGCTTTTCTAACTGCCTGTGTATAATGGTTTCTAGCTTCCCTGAACAGCTGCATATCACGGGGGCTGTTCGATGCTAATGCAGAACGCCATAGGATGTTTTTGTGTTGGTTAAGGGCAGTCAGGTCTGGGGAGAACCAAGGGCTATATCTGTTCCTGGTTCTAAATTTCTTGAATGGGGCATGTTTATTTAAGATGGTTAGGAAGGCATTTAAAAAAAATATCCAGGCATCCTCTACTGACGGGATGAGATCAATATCCTTCCAGGATACCCCGGCCAGGTCGATTAGAAAGGCCTGCTCGCAGAAGTGTTTCAGGGAGCGTTTTACAGTGATGAGTGGAGGTCGTTTGACCGCTGACCCATTACGGATGCAGGCAATGAGGCAGTGATCGCTGAGATCTTGGTTGAAGACAGCAGAGGTGTATTTAGAGGGGAAGTTGGTTAGGATGATATCTATGAGGGTGCCCGTGTTTAAGGCTTTGGGGAGGTACCTGGTAGGTTCATTGATAATTTGTGTGAGATTGAGGGCATCAAGTTTAGATTGTAGGATGGCTGGGGTGTTAAGCATGTTCCAGTTTAGGTCGCCTAGCAGCACGAACTCTGAAGATAGATGGGGGGGCAATCAGTTCACATATGGTGTCCAGAGCACAGCTGGGGGCAGAGGGTGGTCTATAGCAGGTGGCAACGGTGAGAGACTTGTTTTTAGAGAGGTGGATTTTTAAAAGTAGAAGTTCAAATTGTTTGGGTACAGACCTGGATAGTAGGACAGAACTCTGCAGGCTATCTTTGCAGTACATTGCAACACCGCCCCCTTTGGCAGTTCTATCTTGTCTGAAAATGTTGTAGTTTGGAATTAAAATGTCTGAATTTTTGGTGGTCTTCCTAAGCCAGGATTCAGACACAGCTAGAACATCCGGGTTGGCAGAGTGTGCTAAAGCAGTGAATAGAACAAACTTAGGGAGGAGGCTTCTAATGTTAACATGCATGAAACCAAGGCTATTACGGTTACAGAAGTCGTCAAAAGAGAGCGCCTGGGGAATAGGAGTGGAGCTAGGCACTGCAGGGCCTGGATTCACCTCTACATCGCCAGAGGAACATAGGAGGAGTAGAATAAGGGTACGGCTAAAAGCTATGAGAATTGGTCGTCTAGAACGTCTGGAACATAGAGTAAAAGGAGGTTTCTGGGGGCGATAAAATAGCATCAAGGTATAATGTACAGACAAATGTATGGTAGGATGTGAATACAGTGGAGGTAAACCTAGGTATTGAGTGATGAAGAGAGAGATATTGTCTCTAGAAACATCGTTGAAACCAGGAGAACTAATAGGTTGGATAAGGTATAGTGAGCAGGACTAGAGGCTCTACAGTGAAATAAGCCAATAAACACTAACCAGAACAGCAATGGACAAGACATATTGACATTAAGGAGAGGCATGCTTAGTCGAGTGATCAAAAGGGTCCAGTGAGTGGAGAGGTTGGTTGGTGATTTAGACAGCTAGCCAGGGCATCGGTAGCAAGCTAGCATAGGATGGAGGTCTGTTGTTAGCCACCTCCTGCGTTCCGTCAGTAGATCAGTGGGGTTCCGTGTGGTAGAGGGGATCAATCCAAATCACACAACAACAACAAAAATAAAAACAATAGATATAGTTATAGAGGCCCAAGAAGAAAACATAACAACAATAATAAAAAAATAAGTAATAAGTAGGATTCTGTTTTTTCACAAGCAAAAGTGATTCCTTTTGATAAAAATGCTTTATCTGCATCCCAATGAAAACTAGTTAAAAAATGTTAACATACATGTATACTTTATGGTAAAGATATGTGTTTCTGGACTACACACAATGCTGCCTTGTTGACAACATAACAGAGCAGGGGCAAGTTACTGTTAGATTTGAGAAGAGCGCTCCTCCCTCACCACTTTTGATCGTTCACGTCACGGACCGTAGACCAGTGCATCACGGCTCAGGTTAATAGAACTACCTCATTGTGCAGGGGTAGTGTTTCCCAACTCCGTTCCTTAAGTACATCCCAACCGTACACATTTTCATGGTTGCCCTGGGCAAACACACCTCATTCAAATCAAGGACTTGATGATTAGTTGACAAGTAAAATCAGGTGTGCTTGTCTGGGGCTACAATAAAAATGTGCACTGTTGGGGGTCCTTGAGGACTCGAGTTGGGAAAGACGGTGCTAGGGCAAAAGCAGATAAGGCAGTGACCTAGGAATGGTGGATATGCCAACTCCGCAATATGCCAACTTGTTTGCATACAGACGTATAAACCGGGAACAATGGTACAGTGTGGGAGGCAACCCGTCGGTCTAGAGACTACCATCCGGCTATGTATTATTGATTGATGAATGTTGGAACTGGCTAACAGAAAGTGCCAGTGGTTTTAATCTTGTAATTTAAAAGACAAACTTGTAATAAAATTCTATATTTTTAACTTAAGTGTTGTCTGATCCATTCCAATGCTCAGAAGTAACGTCCAACTCAATAGGTGGCCGGTCACGAACCGGTCTTCCTATGATTGAGGTGTTCCCCCACAGTAAACAGGAACTGCCGTAGTCTGGTAGTTGTGCCATTTTAGGTAACCCTATAGGCGGCAGGTGTTACATAGTGTTACGACCACGCTCATAGTTCACAACAAACAAAGGTAGACCACGGATTACTTCAACATAAAAAGGAATACATATATTAAACTAAATAATAATAAGTACAAAAATGTAACATAAGCTGCGGACGTCTGTAGGATCAGTAGTGGATGCAGTGTGTGGATGAGTGGAGAGGGTGTTGTATGGTGAAAACAAAACAAAAAAAAGGTGCTGGAAGCCAACCTGCCAGTCAAGGAAGAGAAGTTTTGGCTGATGTGTGGACACCTTTTATAGCCTGCAGGCCAAGCCTGCCCAGGTGCGCCACATCAGCTGACAATCCTCCCAGCAGCTCACTGGCCTCCTGCAACAAGCAGACTACCAAACAGGAGATCCCATCAGACGGAGTGAGAGGAACATCAAATTATGTATTATTACAATACAGACATGTACTTGCTCTTTAGTGAAGTTCTGTTCATTTTATGTTGGAAACCATATTCACGGAAAACCTGGTTGCACACTACTTATACAAATTGTAACATGTTTCTTGAACACCAGTGCTTTTTTTTAGGACAACAATGACTGTGTAACCTTTAGGACAATGTCTCCATCACAGGAACCCAAGGGTACAGTAAGGCTATATCGTTAACATACCTTGTGATGGTTTAAAATGTTCAGATTGGGCATGAAAAATCAATAGAACATTTGTGGGCAGAACTGAAAAAGTGTATGCGAGCAAAGAGGCCTACAATCCTGGCTCAGTTACACCAGCTCTGTCAGGAGGAATGGGCCAAAGTTCACCCTACTTATTGTGGGAAGCTTGTGGAAGGCTACCCGAAACGTTTGATCCAAGATAAGCAATTTAAAGCTAATGCTACCAAATAAAAATGTTGTGTATGTATGTATGTGAACTTCTGACCCACTTGGAATGTGATAAAATAAATAAAAGCTGAAATAAATCATTCCCTCTACTATTATTCTGACATTTCACATTCTTAAAATAAAGTGGTGATCCTAACTGACCTAAAACAGGGAATTTGTTACTAGGATTAAATGTCAGGAATTGTGAAACTGAGTTTAAAATATATTTGGTTAAGGTATATGTAAACTTCCGACTTCAACTGTGTATATATACACATACACTACCGTTCAAAAGGTTTTTGTTTGAAAGAACAGCACATTTAAAAAAAATTGCTAGCTAACTAATTGGTTGTGCACAAAATGATATAATCATGCAAGCTAATTGTTTTAATGCACCTTCCAAATGTGAAATTACAAGACAAAAAGGACACTTACCTAAGATGTTCCTCTATGTTCTCTTGGTTGTGAAGAAGAGGTAGCTAGCTAATCTCCTTTCCAGAGACTTCTGGCCAAATGTGCAGTCCATGGGGGTCTAGTATTTAAAGTAAACTCCTGATTGTGTTTTGGGTCACTGCATAACCTGTTTGCATCCATGAAGCGTTCCATGTCCGCCCAGTTAATCAAGAAGGAATAACGCCATGTAAAGGAGGTCTGATTGGCTCTACAGCAGATGGAAAATAAACAGAACTCAGATTTCTCTGCAATGTAGATGTCAACACCATTGCTCATTGACACTAATATCTCCCAATGCCTCAAACAAAGGAGAAAATAAAGTTGATCAACTCAAGCAAACCAGCCATAATATCTAACTGTGCATGAGAGGAAGCCAAACTCGCCAAGTAGCCTATGCTAACGTTTCAGCATAATAAAGGCTAATAACATACAATTGGATTATTTGGTAATAATGTTATATTTCTCGTTATAATGTTATCTTCCTCATATTAACGAGAAAATGGATTATTTCATTATAACGAGTTATTTAATTATTTCGTAATAATGATATATATATATATATATATAAAAACTAATCTGAGTGGCAGCGATACGCCACCATAGAAGCATACCATAATTTCTTATCTCTGAAACATTCTGCGAATAGCAGTGCATTTATGAGCGCATCCAACGCAGATTAGGGGAGATGGGGGCTTTACCGGGGATATAAAGGCTACTGAACATAGCCTATTAATGTCGCAGTTAGAGCGGCTATTGTGCCGCTTCCTCCCACATGTTGGAAGACCAAAGCAAAAGTCTTAAGAAATTTGGGACACAAAAGTTCTGCTTCTTGATAATCATAGATTAATTTAACGTGAGCATTTTTCTCTAACCGCCTAGTGGTTGGGCCAGTAACAGAAAATCCACAAGATCGAATACCCGAGCCAACAATGTGCCCCTGAGCAATAATTTGGCGGCATACTACTATGGCTGACCCTGTGAAACAACCCATTTCACTGCACCTATCCATTGTATGTGACAATAGGCATTTTAGTTTGTTTGACATTTGACAATGTGAAACCAACCGGACCAAATAGGAAAAATAAAGTGTAACAAATAATCAAACGCTTATTCGAACTATAGCTCAGAACTGTGTAAGAATGCTCTAGGTTATTGATTGTTTGTGGACATGGAATACAAATCACATCACTGAGGCAGGCCTACTTCAAGAGAATAACCCTGTAGTTGATACCCTATCTTGGGTGACTTCGGTTCTGCTCTGGCCCATATCAAATCAGGTTGGTTGGGAGGGATTGGGACATGAAAATGGATTCCCCTTGGCTTAACACAGCCTTGTTTGAGAGACAAAGCCCTATTGCCGCTGCAAGCTCGCTTGAAAATGAACTGTCTTGAGTCCCAAATGGCCCCCTTTTCTCTATATAGTGTACTACTTTTGACCAGATCCCATAGGTCAAAAGTAGTACACTATAGAGGAAGCAAGGGGCCATTTCAGACTCAGAGGTAATGTGTGACTGCATCGATTGGTGGCAAGCAAAACAGAAGGGTCAGGACTGATGGCAGCCATAGTAGCTCCATGTCCTCCATCACTCAGCATTCATTCATTCAGTGTGACCTTAACGTGGCGACGCGGCAGCAGCAGAGCACCTCGCTCACCTTGAAATGAATGGTGTCCGTCTACGCACCTTCGACTCTGGAGGTGCTGCTCAGCACTTAGACAAGCACTGCTTTACCAACAGCCCTGCCTGCTATCAAAGTGTCAAGGCCACAATGTGGCAGCCAGGAAGCCTGTAATGTTACACAACTGCCACAGCCAACAACATTTTGAAACCACTGGGAGTTGGGCAGAGAGAGAAAAGGGCTGAAGCTCAAATAGCACCCCATTTCCTATATAGTGCACTACTTTTGACCAGAACCCTGTGGGCACCTTTGGGATACAACCAAGGTGTGCAATAAGGTCCTGGCCTGAGGAATATAATAAAGAATAAACTAAATAAATAAACAGAAGTAGTGGGATAATAATGCTGGCTTTAGACACGCAGAGAGAGACAGCACTACAGTACCAAACTGTGATTACACTCACCTCCTACAGTACACTTGTTTCTCAAAGCAAGAAGAACCTGCTGCTGGAACTAGGAGTAATTGTCTGCCATCACTGCAAATGAACAAAGTGTCCAAAATGTGTAGGAGACTTAATTTGAAAAAGTGCTCAAGCACTCACAAAATGTCCTTTTGTAGTTTCAAAAAGTGCTTAAGTCAACCATCTGCTGGGGCCGGACCTGATGGATATGCAAGGTTGTCATTGCATATTAATGGGAGATCCCCAATGGCAGCAGGAGGTTATACACACACAACGTTCTTCTGATCGTTATTTGATGTATAGCCCTATTTGGACTATATCTAGCTAAGAAAACTGATATTCATTCAGCTAGTAGGGCCATGATTATGTAGTAAAATCATCAATGACCCATTACATTCTGGGTGTCATTGTCACGCCCTGATCTGTTTCACCGGTCCTTGTGCTCGTCTCCACCCCCCTCCAGGTGTTACCCATCTTCGCCATTATCCCGTGTATTTACACCTGTGCTTTCTGTCTGCTGCCAGTTCGTCTTGTTTGTTCAAGCCTACCAGCGTCTTGTCTCAGCTCCTGTTTTTCCCTAGTCTCTCTTTTTCTTGTCCTCCTGGTTGTTGACCTTTGCCTGTCCTGAACCTGTACCTGCTCGCCTGACCACTGCCCGTCTCTGACCCTGAACCTGCCTGCTGTCCTGTACCTTTGCTCCACCTCTGGATTACCAACCTCTGCCTGACCTGAGCCTGCCTGCCATCCTGTACCTTGGCCTCTGCTCTGGATTATTGCCCCTTGCCTGCCTTGACCTGTCGTTTGCCTGCCCTGTGGTTACAATAAACATTGTTACTTCACACAGTCTGCACTTGGGTCTTACCTTGATTCCTGATAGTCATGGGGTCATGATGTCATCAATAAAACAGATGTTAAGTCCCGAATGGCACCCCATTCCCTATGTAGTGCACTGCTTTTGACTAGGGCTCATATTTCTCTGGTCAACAGTAGTGCACTACACAGGGAATAGGGTGCATTTTGGGATGCAGACAGACAAGTCATGTTTTGGTTCCTAACCACAACTACTAAGAGCCTAGATACAGTAGGCTACAACATAAAAGGGGGATTTAAATGCTTTGCTAGACAGGGAAATAAAACTAGCAGTTCAGAATAGCCTCATTGGCAGACTCACAGGCAGCCTGTCTCCACCATATGGGATTTGAACTAAATTAGAACACCCAACTCCACTATGATCCCATGGAAACACATTTAAATCAGCCTCAAATATATGTTTTCATGTCAACAAATGAATGGATTAATGTCAAAACAGGACAAGAATGACTGAACCGCAGTCAAATCACACTAGAGACAAATAACTGCCTGCCTTTTTTTTCTCCAAATAAAACAAGCTTACTTGAATGGTTTGATCATATTCAGGATTTGAAAATCAGATATCTAATTAGGGATATTCAGGTCAGTGACCATTTCCATTAAGTGATAATAAATAGGTTTGGCCAGCTCTTACTAATGAAGTGATTAGCGTGAGAGGAGGATTATTTAGCTGTTATTGGTAGCAATCGCAGTAGTTCAGTAGGACTGTCAGTGAGATTATTGTTATCATTGCACAATGAACAGGACCCTGGTTGTCCCGAATGGCACCATATTCCCTACTGTATAATTAAGTGCTCTACCTCTGTCCAGAGTCCTATGGGTCATGGTCAAAAGTAGTGCACTATATAGGGAATAGGGTGTCATTTGACTCCCAGATCCTATTCTGATTCTACTGTAGGCCTAGCCGAGATACATTATCAAACCTCTAAGAATTACAGTAGTTGTTATTGTACCAACAGTAGTAGCACAGTATTCATGATATTACTGTTATGATTGCACAATGAACAGGACATTTTTCTTCTTCCTGTTGGAAAACATGTTTGGTCAAACCTCTGGAGTGTTCCGATTGCATCCCAAATGGCACCCCATTCCATATATAGTGCACTACGTTTGACCAGAGCCTTCTAGGCCCTGAGGAAGTGAAGTGATACCCCAGTGGAAGAAATTATGAAAATCTGGAAGATGTTAATTCAGGCCAAAGGGTTAATTTCTATTCCTTTATCATCTTGGAAGACTTTAAATCTGCTTGGTTGAATGTAGTGGGTGTATGGTGGACTTAGCTGCAGTAGCCCGAGCGGCTTGCCTTGCCAGTGCTTTAAAATGCTTAATTACTGTGCGTTGTGCATTTGGAAACATTACTTTTCCTTCGCTGTAATTAAAAGTTGTATTAATCCTCCCACTTTGAAATGTAATTGGAGACAGTTCCACTGCCAGGGAGAGAGAGCGAGAGAGAGGAAGAGCCAAAAGAGGGTTTTTGAGTCCCAAATGGCAACCTATTCACTATATAGTGCACTACGTTTGCAATAAATGGGGAGCAGGGTGTCACATAGTATGCAGCCAGTATTAGTTGACTCATAGAAGTGCATAATCCACGTGAACTTTTTAAGGAGACAAAAAAAATATACATTAAATTAACGATGAACAAAGCTGGTATTTTTATTCTCCAGAACTCATAATCAGTGTTAACAAAATGTCTACAAGGCATAAATTAATAAAAGCAATCAATGCTAATTATCATATTTTAAAACACAGTTACAAACTTTCCTAATGACGAGAGAGAGGAAAAATGCATGGTTAAGCAGCCAT
This sequence comes from Oncorhynchus kisutch, assembly GCF_002021735.2. Lineage (NCBI taxonomy): Eukaryota > Metazoa > Chordata > Actinopteri > Salmoniformes > Salmonidae > Oncorhynchus > Oncorhynchus kisutch. The sequence goes on from NC_034176.2 coordinate 38,495,988, forward strand.
CAACAACAAGTCCATGTATAAGTGCTACCAAACGATGTCTCATGATGATGTTATCTAAGTACATGGGAGAGAAAATAACAAAAAAGGCACATACATGCTGCCATCACTACTTTGTACTACCACAGCAATGTGTTAGCTGTGTGGATTGAGTTTAGGAATCACAGAGCCTTTTCAAATGAAGACAATGACGACACAAGGCACCCCCGTTCTATTCTCATTCTCTGTCCTCCCATTTTCTGTCCTGTCACTCTCTCATAGTTTGGGCAACTGCAGCCTAAACATTCAGTATGGGCCAATTACATCCCCTGTCATTTCCTTGGGATTAATCCACATGCCTGAAGGATGTAAAAACCTACAGAATCAGATACAGGTTATAATATACATGCAGAGAGTACGTCCCAAATGAAGGGTGCAATTTGGGACACACAGCAAGTGAAAGACTAAACTGGGTCTAGCTCAAACTGATTGATGACAAAATGTTTTGACGTGGCAGATAACAGTAATGTATGGGTCCTTATCCAGTATTTGACACATTGAAATGGTGGGCATGGCAAGACTGTGATAAATTGTAAAGTGAATGGTACATGCAGAAGGTGTGTGTGTGTGTGTGTGTGTGTGTGTGTGTGTGTGTGATAAGGTAAGGTTAAATCCTTTACACAGTGAAAAGCTGAGCAACAAACAGACAGTGTTTGTGCAAGTCATATCCGTGGTTGGTGACAGGTCACACATGCATTATGAATTCTCAGAACCACCTATCTTAGTGGTGATGGTTTCTGACACACACAGCCTCTATTAACACATGCATACAGCTAATAAAATACTTACTTGGTAATATCATCCTAGTCTTTTAATATCACGAGAGAATAGGGTTGGCAGGTAGCCTCAAAGTTAAAACGTTGAGCCAGCAACGGAAAAGTGGTTTGAATACCGGAGGAGACAAGGTGAGAAATCTGTCGCTGTGCCCTTGAGCAAGGCACTTAACCCTACTTGCTCCAGGGGGTCATGACCCCACTCCCTGCGGGTGTCTCAGGGGGAGTTGGATATGTGTTTTTTGCATATTCTAACACGCACTTGTGTGTAACAAGACAAATATAAGCACCCCACAAATTATTATAGGACTGTTTGTGAAATCAAGAATAACAAGGGAATCAAACAAACAAAAGAGAAGGTCAACTGCTCTATTATATCATGACTTTATACTGCCTATGAAAACAAAGCCCCCCCAGAGCACTCGAGGATTCATACACAAATATGCTTACACACAAGCTCACAAAGGGCAGATAGAGACATGCAAGGCGAGAGAGCGAGAGAGAAAATGAGAGAGGGAGAGGGAGTGCAAGAGAAGCAGAGATGGGGAGAAAGAGAGAAAGAGCGAGTGTATTGGTGTTATCACAGCCAATGCGCTGCGTTTTTTTAAGGCATATAATAGGTTTTGCACTGATGTCTATTTCCAGCAGCAGAAATGGGATGCAGCAGAAGACTGCCAGGTGCTAAAACTAACGGTGTAAAGGGGAGGCCTTGGGAGGGAGGGATGTATCGACACAGCTCGTCTTCCTGCCAAACTCAATCATCAGGAAACTTCACAGAGCAGTGGAAATGTATGGCTGACAGATGATAAACCCATGATGTGCCTTTCTAAATAGGGACATGGTGGAGCATGGTTGAGCATGCTTCCATGTGCTGTAAATGCTGTTCAAAATAGAATGTGTGCGCGATTACTCTTTTTCCCACCACCGCCTACCACTGTAATACGGTTAAGCGCTCATCATTTGCGCCCGTCTCTTTCTCTCAATTCCCTCAGGCGTACCATTAGAGGAATGCAATCACAAAGCTTAACAGTAGGTGGCATCAAGGCTTCTGACTCACTCAGCTTAAAGTTAGCACACCACTCCCTCATTGATTCCAAACTAAAGGAGTTGGATGAAGGAGGACTGGTCTTTTAGTAAGATGTTTTATGGTCACATACACCGGATGTGTTGTTTTACAGGGTCAGCCACAGTTGTACGTTGCCCCTGGAGCAAGGGCACAGAGCGGTTTTTCATCTTGTCGGCTCATGTATTCGAACCAACGACCTTTCGGTTCCTGGCCCAACACTCTAACCACTTGCTGCCCGTGACAAACTCTTTCTATCTAATATGAGAGAGTTTGACACTTCTGTAGAGTTTGGCGTTATCCACGAAGAAGCAGTGGCGAAGTTAAGATATGATCTGGGTGCCATTGCGCCGCCTTATGAGATATACTGAACCTCTGAAGAAAAATTAATCTACAGTAAAGGCGGATACAGTCACCTCCAAATTGATTGGCACCCTTGATATAGATGAGCAAAAAAAAAAAGTTCTAAATTGTATGATCAAAAACTTAAACAATTATGTTGTATTATATTAACACAATTACTCAGGGAAAGACTTTATTAATCATGTAATTTTTTTTTTTTTTTTGCTCGAAATTAAATGGCACCCCAGTGTGAGGATTACGGAACTGAGCCTTTTTATAAAATATTTTCTGAGATTGGAGAACACATTGGGAGGGATCTTAGACCATTAGAGCACAGAATCTTTCCAGATCTTTGATATCCTTCAGTCTGCACTTATTAACTGTCTTCTTCAGCTCAAACCACAGGTTTTCAATGGGGTTCAAGTGCAGAGGCTGAGATGACCATTGATCACAAAATCAACATTTTGCAATGTACAATTGTTTTGTGGATTTTTATGGAATTTCAAAGTCCATAAGCACAGACCAAAGGGTATCAAGGACCTGGAAAAAAATCTGTATGGAGGAATGGTCTAAGATCCATCCCAATGTGTTCTCCAATCTCAGAAAACATTTGAGAAAAAGTGCCATTTCTCACAAGGAGATGGTGCACAAAGTATTGAAAACAGCGGTGCCAATCCTTTTGACACATCATTTTGAGAAAATAAATGAATACTTGATTAACAAAATCTCTTTCTCTGAGTAATTAGATTAGTATAACAGAATATATATATATTTTTAAATATCATACAATATAGCTCAGTATTTTAATTATTTATATTATAGAGTATTTTTTGCTCATCTTTATCAAGGGTTTGAGGTGACTACTTATTCAAGTCAACATATTGACTAAAAGCTCATCATGCAGTGCTTCAGTGCTCATACAGACATCTATGTTGGTCTACAGACCTTTTTTTGGCTTAAAAGGAACAGAGCTTTCCCTATTTGAGCCAGTGCCATTAAATCTCAGTAAAGCTATGCCATACAGAGACTGCTGCTGATAGATTGAATTAGAAAATAAGTTGGTGGATTAGTGATAAAAAAAAAACCTAGGGACTCATTTAAGATAAAGAATATGAGCAAATACTCTAGGACACAATTCATTAACAAAGTAATTCTACACAGAGGAGCTACCCGTCATAATTATCTTCACAATTAAATTCAACACTGGTTTCCAAATTGAACAATCCTTGGACAGTTGAATTTAAGTGAACTATAACAGCATTAGTGTTTTTTTTTTAAATTCAATATCATTCACTGTCTATTACCATTTACCGAGTGAACAAAACATTATGAACACCTGCTCTTTTCATAACAGACAGACCAGGTGAATTCTGGTGAAAGTTATGATCCCCTGAGGCGACAGGTTAAAGAATGTTTTTAAACTTTGAGACATGGATTATGTATGTGTGCCATTTAGTGAGTGAATTGGCAAGACAAAAGATTTAAGTGCCTTTTAACGGGGTATGGTAGTAGGTGCCAGGCGCACCGGCTTGAGTGTGTCAAGAACTACAACGCTGCTGTGTCTTTCACAGTTCCCTGTGTGTATAAAGAATGGTCCACCACTCAAAGGACATCCAGCCAACTTGACAACTGTGAGAAGCATTGGAATCAACATGGGCGAGCATCTCTGTGGAACGCTTTCGATACCTTGTAGAGTCCATGCCCCGACATTTTGATTCTGTTCTGAGGGCAAAAATAATAATATCAGGAAGGTGTTCTTAATGTTTTGTACACTGCGTGCATGTAAATCAATTTCCATGAGAAACTGACTGATATATTGAGAATTGAATTTATAGGACAGAAAAGGACGCAAAAAAAACATATCATATATGTACATTTGAATGTACTGCAAAAGCATTTGGCTTGACTTAAATCATATACATTAGACTATGTGGTGGCATATTCATCTGAAGGTTAATAAAAAAAATAATAAACAGCTTCAGCAGAATCATAAATAGTACGAAGTACTATGAGGATCTCAAACACAAATCACCCAAAACAAATATAGTACATAATTTACTACCATAATGGCAGTCCTCCTCGTCAGTAATTAGGACCCACCACATAGCCTGATTAATGTGATAAAGGATTCTCTCTCCCAGAATGACTGGTCCTTAATTAGCTACCACTAGATCAGCCGGTCTTCTCCACTGCCCAGCAGCTACACTGCTTTTCTCCTCTTTCACAACTATTTCAAATTGCCTTCCCTTTACAGGGCTTCTACTCATTTAAGGTGTTGGTCAGGAGGTGCTGTCTCTCTATGTATCTCCCTCTCCTCGCCTTTCCCTCTCTTATGAGGGAACGGTTGATAATAAACCAAACAAGGCTCCAAAGGAATATTTAACTCATGAAAAGCGCTCCCCCGTCTTGGCTGCTGGCCATCCTCTGTACTGCCCTCCCATCTCTCAGCATGGATCCTGAGAAATGGAACTGAACTGGCAAACAAAAAAAGCAACCCCCCCCCTCCCCTCGTAGTGACTGGTGTTGCCACATTCTAGCTCTCTGGTAAGAAATTCTAATTCTAATTAAAAGCATAACGCCTAATATTCAATCAATCAAAATAAAATATATATTTTTAAAGACCTGTCAGAAGTAGCCCATACCGTGTCACAAATGGCACCCTATTCCCTACATAGTGCACTACCTTTGATCAGTGCCCATACTGGTCAACCATCTAGTATAGGCCCTGGTTAAAAGTAGTACACTAAATAGGAGTGGAACTCCAACTATATCAGGGCATCAATACATGAGTAACAAGAGGGAGACAGATGCAGAAAGCTGGCATTAGCATTTAAGCCATGCTCCGACCTACAACATCTGACTCTTTATTGTGGCATAAAAGGAGACATATAGAGAGCTGAAGTGTTCATCTGCATTCGAAACAGCACCCTATTCAATAAATATTGTTCTACTTTTGACCAGGGCTCAAAAGGACTCGGGTCAAATGTAGTGCACTATGCAGGGAAAAGGATGAACAGCCTTGGTCTGTTGAGAATGTAGGTACGGTAGGAGTAGTAGGAGAAGGGAGATGGCAGGCTCACCTGAATGGATGGTAATAGTAACAGGAAGAGAGGAGCCAAAATGACCCAGCTGAGTCAACGCTGACTCATCTAATCACGTCAGTAAAAGAGAACCACAGGATGCTGTTCTGTGGCCATAGACACTATCTGAAAATGACATTGATACCTGCACTAAAGTCAAAAAGTGATGTTGCAAAGTCATACTGTATGTATGAAAACCAACTGATTTCCAAAAGGTAAAGGCATTTATGGTAGCTTGCGTTGTTGCACACTGTTTACCACAACTTATTTTTTCAGACCGTCAGTTAACATAATAATGTTTGCGTATGCAGTAGCAACAACTAAGCAGGAAACCAGTGTTACAGTAAGACATTGTTGCACCATCTGATCTTCCATAATGGCTGAGATCTGCAGCTTCAGTAATAAAACAACCAGGGTTGTAGTCTTAACGTTAATAATAGTTCCCTGTCAGTAGTAGAGGGATGGTTGGCATGACAATGCATCATGTCAGACGTGCTGGATGCCATTCCTGAAGATCTCTCAATGCAGCACCATTCAGCTCAGTGCAGAGCTGCCACCGTCTGCTGTTTTATTAGGAATTATCTGCAGCCGATTAATAAATGTCGCGCTGGCTGTGTCCCACAGGACGTGGGGCTAGAGAAGCAGGTCCTGATAAAGGAGGGGTATCCATCATATATGCCTGTCAGGCTGCACGTATCTGCCACCCAGGCTACTGCCTGTGGCCCAATACAAGTACAGTACAAGAAAAGTAAAAGTAGAGGGCCTCCCGGGTGGCGCAGTGGTCTAGGGCACTGCATCGCAGCGCTAGCTGTGCCACCAGAGACACTAGGTTCGTGGCCAGGCTCTGCCGCAGCCGGGAGGTCCGTGGGGCAATGCACAATTGGCCTAGCGTTGTCCGGGCTAGGGAGGGTTTGGCCGGGAGGGATATCCTTGTCTCATCGCGCACCAGCGACTCCTGTGGCGAGCCGGGCGCAGTGCTCGGTGTTTCCCCTGACACATTGGTGCGGCTGGCACCAACAAGGTTGGAGGCGCGCTGTGTTAAGAAGCAGTGCGGCTTAGATGGGTTGTGTTTCAGAGGACGCATGGCTTTCGACCTTTTTCTCTCCCGAGCCCGTGCGGGAGTTGTAGTTACTATCTTGTCTCATCGCTACTAACAATTGGATACCACGAAATTGGGGAGAAAAGGTGGCACAATTTTAAATAAATAAAAATAAAAGTGTTTCCTCTAGAACAAATGTGTAGCAGTCAGGGGTCTTCCCTATGCACAGTCAATATGATCAGGTATGCTATTAGCATTATCACCTTTAGCCCAACTGATGTAGCATAGTGGCTAAATAAATAGGCTGAAGCATGGGGTTGCCCATCTTCATTTACCCTATTTACCCTATACTATTAGTATAGTCCTGCATCAGGTCGGATATCCACGGTTCCCCATAGGTGAGCGGCCAAAAACAATCCGCTGGCCGGAGGATGAAAGCGGTCTTTCCATTCGTGGGTCTGCTCGGGGTTCAGAACATATACATTGCCGGTCAGAAACATTTTAAATCAAGATGATACACTTTTAAAAACCCAGGAGCTTGTTGTGTTACAAATTACGTTCTGTGAGTGGCGAGGCAGACATAAGGCTAGCAGCCACGCAGTCTGTGGAGCTGGGAACTGCCCCTTATTTGTGTGGTGCTAAAACATTCCAATTTGTCTACGCCAGAGCTTATGTTCTCTCTCCCCACATGAGAATATGACACGTTGCCAAGTTTACTTTCCATGTATAGCCTAGCTCACACAAAAATGTACAGTAACGTACAGTAGGCCTAGCCGGAGAAACAAAAAGAAAGGTTATGATAAGGGAATAGGCTACCACACCATCGTGAAAACAGGTGCTACGCAAAAGGAATCCCCAGTTTGGAAGGACAATGCGGAAGATAGCTACACAGCCTGCAAAGTGCAAGCAAGTAGACCTATTCGTTTTCGCTTATTCAGTTATTTATTACATTCATTCAGGCTTTGGTTCATTAGACCCTACACAGGCCATATAAAGTGTAAACCTGTGCGGCCGGTAAGCCTATATTCGATTCTGGGAGTAACTTGAATGCACCTCGAGAGGAATATTTATCTCGCATAGAACACACAAGAACAAGCTGACTAGGTAAATAGATTAACTATTCTACTATGGGGTTGTCAGATTTTTCTATTCATTAATTATTTTGTTTGCAGAGGAAAAGTAAATGTGGACTGTTCCACCATCTTCATGTTCCATCTTTTTTTGGCATGGCCGCAAAGGATTTTGCCATGGCGCAGCGCCACACCTAAATGTCTGCAGCAGAAACACTGAGGGAATTTCATGTAAGCCTATAGGCAGGCTTAGCGATGTCCATTTTTATTATCAACAACCGTTATCAATCAAAAATCATTTGACAGCAAACAAATAAATTACATGGGCAATTCCACGATAACAGAATGATGCCGAGACTCCAATAACTCACTTTAAAAGTATGCCAAACAAAAACAATTGAAATTGTAAAGTTAAACAAACCATACAACTCTAGGACTTTAACAATTTCCATGAAGATTTTTACAAAAACACATTTACTCAAAAGAACAAGTTTATTGTTTGGTATTAGACGAACAGTAAAATCTCCCTCAGTTTGTAATGTGACCACGTTTAACAAAAACTCTTAAGATTCAAAGATGTCTGCAGAAAGAATGGGGTGTTAGCTATGATATGAAACTTAGAGTTTGAAAAAACATTTTGGTTATTGAACTACAGTAAATTCAGTGTATTAAGACCCGGTTAAGTGGGTCCCTGATCTGTAGAAGTACAGAAATGTATCATTAGGAATGTGATTCTCTTCATGGTTATGTATCCTGAGTACACAAAAGGGTAGAAAAAATTTAATATCCTCTTTTGCATGTTTTAGTATTATTCTACACACTGGCTATTATTCTAATGAACTCCGCCTCCAAAAAAAAAACTAATTTGGTTGGTCCGGACCAAATCTCTACCAATCATAGACGTCTATGTTTCCTAAATTTGGACATCACAGGTATAGCACAGTAGGGTACAGTACAGCACAGGACAGTGGAGTAGAGTAGAGAACAGTATAGTTCAGTACAGTACATTAAAGTACAGTAGAGTAAAGAGTTCAGTACAGTTAGGGATGGGCATTTGATTTGTTTTACTGTTTGAGTATGCGCATGATAAAAAAACTATACAAAATAAACTATTTTTAGAACACAAGGCCCACACGAAATGTGCGCATTTATTTATATACCAACAGTGTGCAACAATGCCTAATTTATTGTTACCATCATGGATAACAATTCCTAATAGCTAAATTGCCCCATCTATACTGAACAAAAATATAAAAATGCTACATTCAACAATTTCAACGATTTTACTGAGTTACAGTAGTTATAAGGAAATCAGTCAATTGAAATAATTTCACTAGGCTCTAATCTATGGATTTCACATGACTGGGCAGGGGCGCAGCCTGGGAGGGCAAATGCCAAGCCACTTGGGAGCCCAGTTTTTCCCCACAAAAGGGCTTTATTACAGACAGAAATAATCCTCCGTTTCATCGGCTGTCCGGGTGGCTTGTCTCAGATGATCCCGCAGGGGAAGAAGCCGAATGTGGAAGTCCTGGGCTGCAGTTGTGAGACCAGTTGGACATACTGGCAAATTCTCTAAAACATTGGATGTGGCTTATGGTAGAGAAAATAACATTACATTATCTGGCAACAGTTCTGGTGGACATTCCTGTAGTCAGCATGCTAATTGCATGCTCCCTTCAAAACTTGAGACATCCGTGGCATTGTGTTCTGACAAAATTACACATTTTAGAATGGCCTTTTATAGTCCTCAGCACAAGGTTCACATGTGTAATGATCATACTGTTTAATCAGCTTCTTGATATGCCACACCTGTCAGGTGGATGGAATATCTAGACAAAAGGAGAAATGCTTACTTACATAAACAAATTTGTGCACAACATTAGAGAGCTTCTTGTGCACATTCTGGGGATTTTTTATTTCAGCTCAAGAAACATGGGACCAACACTTTACATGTTGGGTTTATATTTTTGTTCATTATATATTCAAGTCAGTAAAAAAAAAGTGCCATTTAAGATTAATTTATTGAAACCGTAATATTAACTGGCTCTATTATATTGTGGAACACCATCTTTTAAAAAAGGCAGTAACCTCAACAGTGCTTGTTGAAGCCGTATGTTAGGAATCAAAAGGACTACATAAAAAGGTAGGCTAAGTAATTAAATATGAACTGAAATCAAATTGCAATTTGATAGGGCCATCTTCTGTACACCACCTCTACCTTGTCACAACAAAACTGATTGGCTCAAACGCATTAAGCAGGAAAGAAAATCCACAAATGAACTTTTAACAAGGCGCAATTGTTAACTGAAATGCATTCCAGGTGACTACCTCATGAAGCTGGTTGAGAGAATGCCAATAGTGTGCAAAGCTGTCATCAAGGCAAATGGTTGCTACTTTGAAGAATCTAAAATATAAAACAGTTTGATTTGTTTAACACTTTTTGGTTACTATGTAATTCCATGTGTTATTTCATAGTTTTGATGTTTTAACTATTATTCTGCAATGTAGAAAATAGTAAAAATAAAGAAAAACCCTTGTAGGTGTGTCCAAACTTTTGACTGGTGCTGTGTGTGTGTGTGTGTGTATATCATCACTGACATGATGAGCTATGTACGGCTGGGCTCTGGCGGGGTTACAGAGGCACTTGAGCGTTTTCCCCTACCAGCTGTTTTCCCCTACCAACCGCTGGAGTCGCACAAAATGGAATATGCAGTGCATTAGAAAAGTATTCAGACCCCTTGACTTTTTCATGTTACAGACTTATTCTAACATTTATAAAATAAAATAGGTTTTAAAATATTTTCACAAATTAATCAAAAAATCAAAAACAGAAATACCTTTTTTACATAAGTATTCAGGCCCTTTGCTATGAGACTCTAAATTGAGCTCAGGTGCACCCAATTTACCATGCTTGAGATGTTTCTATAACTTGATTGGAGTCCACCTCTGCTAAATTCAATTGATTGGACATGATTTGGAAAGGCACACACCTGTCTATATAAGGTCCCACACAGTTGACAGTGCATGTCAGAGCAAAAACCCATGAAGTCGAAAGAAATTGTCCGTAGAACTCTGAGACAGGATTGTGTCAAGGCACAGATCTGGGGAAGGGTACCAAAACATTTCTGCAGCATGGAAGGTTCCCAAGAACACAGTGGCCTCAATCATTCTTAAAAGCAGTTTGGAACAACCAGGACTCGTCCTATAGCTGGCCGCTCGGCCAACCTGGGAAATCGGGGGAGAAGGGCATTGGTCAGGGAGGTGACCAAGAACCCGATGGTCACTCTGACAGAGCTCCAAAGTTCCTCTGTCGAGATGGGAGAACCTTCCAGATGGACAGCCATCTCTGCAGCACTTCACCAATCAGTCCTTTATGGTAGATTGGCCAGATGGAAGCCACTCCTCAGTAAAAGGCATGACAGCCCACGTGGAGTTTGCCTAAAGGCACCTAAAGACTCTCAGACCATGAGAAACAAGATTATCTGGTCTGATGAAACCAAGACTGAACTCTTTGGTCTGAATGCCAAGTATCATGTCACGTCGAGGGCTGCCCTAAAAATATGCCTTAATTTAAAAATATATATATAAATATACTCTTAGCAATCATTTGACACCAAATGTGTAGTGCTCCTATGAACTTCACATTAGTGCTCGTGGGGCCTTTTACATATCTAATTGTTTCTGATCTGGATGGCAATCTCTGAGTGAATGATGAGATGCGAGAGGAATGATTCATTTAGACAGCTGGAATTTCAAAGCAGTATTAGTCCTTCTTATCAACTTAATCTTGACAACAACACAGTTAAATTCAATAGTTGCTGTGGCAACAAGCAGCAAGCCTCTCTGCAGTCAAAGATAACGTCACAAAAACAACTTACTAGAGTACAGCTTCAGGAACTGTGCAAGAATAAATAAGGACTAAATAAAGGATCAAATATCACTTGAGCGCAGGAAGATGGATAGATGAAAATGGATTTTCATAGGTAATTTTATTCACCAACCCTACTGCTCTTCTTTGACATACTGTTCTTTGCAGACTCCCTGCTAAAACCAAAACACCAGAAGAATGGGGGTGAGGAGGGTCAGAGGTATATGCAGTATGGAAAACACTGAGATTGAGCTATCAATCTATCTCAGCTGTCTCTTCCCCTTACTGTTGCATCTACAATCAAACAATGTTGTGACTATGTTGTACAACTGTCATGTCTATAGGCTACTGTTAGCCTACCCTTCCATTTGCTGCATGATGTGCAAAGTGAATTCTGTGGTGATCGAAATATCAGCAACAGATGAGGCTTCTTGTTTGTGTTAAATTCACTCGCCTAACAACACCTACCTTTCTCCTTTATAGATCGCATATCCCAAACATGACTGTTTGTCTAGGGGAATACAGTGACACTGACAGCTGTTCAATTCTCTGAACAATAAGATAATATAGTTAGTCCTAGAATTGAGTCTAAACACATGCACATCATTTTCAATAGGACCATTCCAGTGGTGTATGAATACAAATTGTGTATAAAAAGTGGTGAAGCTAGAAAAGTATCAATATTCAATTTCCTTCTCTCCAACCAGCGAACACAATTTGATAATGTCTAAAGACAATGCATTTCAAAATGTAAAAAGGCAGACATGATTCCAAAGCATAAGCATGAAAAGCCTCCCTTTACACAAATGAATTCAGCTCAAATCATCCCAGAATTCTCCTAGGACAGCAGTGGAGCGGGCTGTTTTTCCTGACACGCCATGAATAAAAAACGAACAGAGGTTTTTGCGATGGCCTGCGCCCTGCTTCAAAAACAGAAAGCTCAGCGCTCGCTCGTTTTCCCCCCAGTGCTCCAGTAATAGGCCGGTGGAAATAAACGTAATCACAACACTTTGTTCTCCCCAGTGATATAATTTCTTATTATTACTTTTCACCTCGTCCGCCTCTGAAACGACCATCAGAATCTCATTTGATTGTGTTTACATTTGTTTTGGATCCCAACCATGCTGATACTAAAAAGCGATTACTGCTTAAAGTCGCATCGGACCAAGAGAGAGAGACACATGAGATCTCTTCACAGAACAGGAACATGGAGGATTCACACAGCTCTAATGCTGACATTTACGATTGTAACTTTTCCCAAAAGTAAGATTGAATACATTCAAAAGAAAATAACTGATTATGACAAACATGGCCTTCAAGAGAAGCCTTTTGACTAAGAATCTAAAGAAATTAACATTTAACAAAGTCTAATAGTACATGACACTTTCCTTTCCATCTTAACTTTAATAAAATATACAATTGTCACATTAACTGTAACATCCACTCTCTAAATGATGGTCTCAGGGCATTCATCTTTCATTAATAGTTCATTTAACCCTTTAGACTTATGGGAATTGGCATATATAGATTGAAACGTTTCAATTTGTCCTTAACAGAAGAAAAATGAAAAGCATATGCATAACCATGGTAGCAATTAAAGGGGAACAGTTGGCGATTATGGGGAAATGATCAGACCAAAAGGTGAGGACACAACAGTTCACCTGACAAAAGTCTGAATTCAAACATTATGCTGTTGATTTTATGTGCATTTGACATTTACTGTACTTTTCACCGCATTTGTCGATAACGAAATCTTAAAATACTGTGGACACATTCAGTAAAGTAATAAGAATATCAATGGAAAATGCGGGGGGGAAATGCGGGACGTCTGTGAGTTGAATCCCAAATTAGAGCACTGTAAAGCGGAGACCCTGAGCTCTGACCTCATATATATAGGCTTATCAGTGAACAAATCTGACATTTTCAACCCATATACGGGTTGTGAGTGTAAAGGGCTACCCATTTAGAATAATGACGATCCTAGAGTTAAACTACCACTTCAAGGTTGAATGTCTTCAGCTTCCTACAGAGTTAAAAACCGCAGAGTCACACGGTCCGGTCCGACTGTTACGACTTAGCCAATGAAATTAGGTTTGTAAATATGTAATAATGGGCTCATTATAGATGTACTGCTCATTTTCTTCTTTCTGATGCAGCTATCTACTGTACCGATTGTGATAATTATTAATGAAAGTGAATGGGCCTTTAGAATCCGTCAATAGGGTATCTAAATCATGATCAAATAAAACTGTCGTTTATGAAGATAATTTGATTCTAATCAAAGATCACACTGTTCTCTGTGGTATAACCTGTAACACAAATCAAACCCAAACTCTTTCCCCACCACACCCTCCTCTGGGAAAACTTGACAATGGGAGGATGTCCATGTCATTAAAGGCAATTTCTTAAGCAACCCCGTTTCCAATTGATTTAACCGGTTGCAAATGGAGATTCAATTACGTTCTTCTTCCAAGTGAGTGCAGAGCTAACAGTCTACAGCCATCAATAGAGGACCTGCTTGGGGACAGTCAGTAGTGGTAGTGGTTGAGCCAGATAGTCAGAGCTCCTTTGCTGTGCACTCTGTTAAATTACCCCAGGTTAGTGTAGCATACTAAAGACCGACAAAGCAATTAGTTTTGGACCAGTGTTGCTCAACCTTCGTTAGAATAACCATTGCAAACAGGTCATGCATCAATACTATTGAACCGGTTGGAAGCTTTTATTTCCTAGCAAACAAGTTAAACTGATCATGGATTAGACTACTACAAACAAAACGAATGGTCAATAAGGAATAGGGAGGTCACCCTTGGCAACCAGCAACAGCAAAACAGTCATCCCAGCACATGCGATAGCACCGTCATGGGATGGCACCAAAATGAATTGAGGAAAATAGTGCTAACTACATAGGGAATAGGGTGCCACTTGAGACATGGACAAGTTTCACAAAATGGAGTTAGGGTGGTGGAGGGGCAATGTATTCCAGCTGTGGTACACTAAGCATCATAAAGGCTTGCAAGTCTTAACAGTGACCAGAGGACCTCTCATTCAGCCTACCAATCACAATTAAGTTTTTACTATCAGTATCGACCTCCCAGCCATTACAGAGCAGTAATAGAGGCCCTCCTTACATCTGCCATTAAAATAATGAGGTGCTCATACGAATGTTAGGGATTTTTTATGATTTTCACCTAAACGTATGATGGAGATTTATATTTCTTTCAGTAGGAAGTTGGACAAAGTGATTGAGATAAAAGCTCACTGTTATTCTACAACAACATACAAGAAAACGATAAGGAACATTTAATATGCACACATCACAGAGCACAGGGACTGCTGTCAAGGGTAGGCTATGTGTTGGGTTTCCATGAACACATAGGTACACTGGTCCAACTGTAAAACCACTGACCCACCAATTGTGATTCTTTGTATTCTAATTATATAGTTATAGTTCATCTACAATGTTCAGGAAATGAATGCATACAAGTAAAAAACAAAAACTTTCTAGTCTAATTCCATTCCATTTTTGTGTGCATTAATTTTCCCGCGGCAGATAAACAGTCAAAGCCGAGCTGAGAATTAATCTAGAAGGCCATTGAAGTGCTGCAAAATTCTACACTGGTCTATGCTTTCCTCCATTTTCTGCAATTACCTTTCTGTTTCACATTCAGCCCCAAGGACTGCTCATTCCTCAAGGTGCTGATAGATTACTTGTTGTCTTCTTTTTTTCTTACAGTCAGTTTGGATGCTCCTGCAATTCTATCTAAATGCAGACTTGTATTATGCAACACATGCGTCCAACAACTGTATGATATCCTCCGTTGCCAATGGATCAACAGAAATCTCTGAAAATGTATAGTCTGCTACAGTATACATGTTGTTCTAGTAATAATACTATATTGTCAGTGTAAATCATCTTAGAAAATAGAGATTTTGTTCCCCCTCAGTACTCCATCAGATTAATGTCTGGATCCCAGTTTGTATTTATGCAGTGAAGTCTGCAGCATTGCACATCACTCTCATAACCTGTAGCTAAATCAGTTGCTGTGCCTATTCAGTTGCTGTGCCTACTCATCATCAGTTGGATTTGGAATGTACAACAATCAATGATCTTCCATGAATTATTCTTTATTCTAAATTAACATTTGCATAAGAGCTTATTGATAGCTAGCTATATTTTCACAACACATTAGGACCTGCATTATTACATGGCACCAGCACCGATGAGTTCATACAGTACAGTAAAGGCTACGGCACCGGTCTCGATGCCCTCAGATCAGAAACATGGCAGGGTGCATTCTTGGCATGGCAAGAGGGGTGACGTTAAAAGCTTTTTACTGTTAGGAGGTGATTTCTGCTCCCTCCATGAGGGATAGCTTTTTTTCAGGGAGGAAGTGGATGGGTCTCACATGCCCTGGGATATATAAGAGGGCAGAATGGACTCCTATAAAATAGAAGATGGCTCTTATCTCAGTGTGTGTCCTTCCACTAAGAACATGACATTAAATCACTGTGAGCTTGGATGCCTACCGCCTCGGGCCGACACTAGGCTACTTCATTGCACGCAAAGGACAAGTATAGCTCAGTCGGATACAATTTAGAAATGTGAATATTTCCATACAATGCTTACTACAGCTTCAAAAAAACGATATGATCTTGGCGTGTGGCGTGTGGGTAAGGAATAAAACCAACAAAGCTGCAGCGTGACCTGAAAGGGCGAGATGAATACATCATGATCTTAAAATGTGAGGTTTGTGGGACCCACAATGGAGCTGACCCTCAAGAGGTATTTAAGAACAAAAACAGTATTTTAAAGGGAAACATTCAAGAGGATGCCTTCAGGGAAATAACAAACCAAAAGTCACTCAGCTTGGAGTACAATGCCGTTTTCAGAAATGCTGACTGAGTCAGAGGAAAATCAATAAACGCCACCACAGATCAAAGTCTACTGTTATCCACCTCCTACACATGCTCATTAAAAAGGCCTAACAAAAGAAGTCTGTAACTACACTGAATGAAAACTTGATCGCAAAATAAAACACAAGAAACAGAAAAGGGTCCTCATATAGGTATAGCGTAGACAAACGCAACAGTTAACCCTCCTAGACATTCAACTATGAGACTTTGAGAGCCCTCTAACCAAGAGCCATGGCATCATCAGGATATGGTGGGAGATGTACCTCTTCAGGTGTTGTATCATAATGCTTTTGACATCCGGCTGAGGAGCGGTGAGGACTTAACTGCAGCTGTCCCAAGTCTTCACCACATGTACCGTCTGCCTCATTATCCTGTCCAAAACCGTGGCTTGAAATATGCCGAAACCGTCTCTGCTCCTTGTAAACTGATGCCTGATGCTTCCACCCCTATGACAGTTTTTAAATGTGTTTTTGTATTACTCAGTTTCACTGTAGCCAGCACCCTTGAGGCGTACTCTGATCATTCATCAATTCAGTTCAAACTCACAGTGAGTGAGTTTATATGAAAAGGGAGGGTACGGTAGGGAGGGTGGGAACAGACTGCCACAAGGAGATAGGACATAAAACAGATAAGCAGTCAAGAAATTCAGTCAGGAAAAGTTTACAATCAAGATGACGGTGTCTATAGAACATAGTAATATTAAACCAAATTCAACAGCTGACATAGAACTGAAGCAAAATTCCAGGGTGAAACAAAAGGATATGAGCTAACTGGGATTTGGTTCTACGTGAATAACGGATCAAAACAGTCGGTTCATATGCCATTTAAATTTGACAGCATGCTCAAAAACTGATCAGCTATGCATCAATCTTCATACTTCCACATCAGTCAAAATCTGGTGGTGCACATTGTAGAACTCTAATGCTGGAAGATGAATAGTAGAATGCTCTCCAAGTCTAATTTACATAGAAACACTTCTTCACTTATCAAAACGGATACTGCTGCATTGATCAAATAACCCAATATCCAGACTGAACCCCCGTTGTCCTTGGCAGTTCTTCTCTCTGAACTAGTTTCATCTCAGCAGCCTCTATATGTAACCAAGTCAGAATGAAAAGCTCACTCCTCGGCTTGAAATGCCTCTAACTATGCCACCAAATTGCTAGCTTTTCTGTGGCATAGCTGGGCAGTCAAGTGTGTTTCTAAGACAGAGGACCAGAGAACACTCACAGTATTGGGCTTTTCATAACCCACCTGGGCACAACCAACATATGGTTGAGTTGTCAACTAACTTTCCAATCAGTTTTCCACATTGACTCAAAGTCATCACATTACATTTTTTGGGGTTGAAATGATATGGAAATTACATTGATTCAACCAGTTTTTGCCAAGTGGGAAATAATGGAATGAATAGTCCAATAAGGTCTGAATAGCTACCATGGACCCATTATAGAAATGGCTTGGTCCGCCAGGCTAGAGTGTGCTATGGCTGTGTTTCTACACTCTATTTATCACAACTTGTCCTACAGCACTGACTGCTCTGCTCTGTTCTCTCCCACTGAATTTGCTCGATGGATCATCAGAGGACATGTTTGAACAGCTGACCCCCGGGCCTCAGATGAAGAGGCTAAAGAAACAGTGAAAAGACCAGACTGACTTGTAGCAAAGTGTGGGTAAAATCACTGGGTATGCCAAGCCAGAAAACAAATGCCATATTACAACCTGTGATGTGATAATTGCGTTGTTTGCTCTGTACCCTGTTAGGCATATATCACGGTCGCAAGGCATATGAACTAAGGCCAAGCCAATAAGAAGATAGTGGCAGAATATATATTTTTTAAATATTTGTATTTATTTCACCTTTATTTAACCAGGTAGGTTAGTTGAGAACAAGTTCTCATTTACAACTGCGACATGTCCAAGCAAAGCAGTGCAACAAAAACAACAGCACAGTCACACATGGGATAAACAAACATACAGCAAATAACACAATAGAAAAATCTGTATACAGTGTGTGCAAATGAAGTAAGGAGGTAAGGCAATAAATAGGCCATAGTGGTGAAGTTATTACAATTTAGCAATTAACACTGGAGTGATAGATGTGCAGATGAGGATGTGCAAATAGAAATACTGGTGTACAAAAGAGCAGAAAAACAAAAACAAATATGGGGATGAGGAAGGTAGTTGGTTGGATGGTCTATTTACAGATGGGCTGTGTACAGCTGCAGCAATCGGTAAGCTGCTCTGACAGCTGATGCTTAAAGTTAGTGAGGGACATATGATTCTCCAACTTCAGTGATTTTTGCAATTCGTTCCAGTCATTGGCAGCAGAGAACTGGAAGGAAAGGAGGTGTTGGCTTTAGGGATGACCAGTGAAATATACCTGCTGGAGCGCGTGTTACGGGTGGGTGTTGCTATGGTGACCAGTGAGCTGAGATAAGGCGGAGCTTTACCTAGCAAAAACTTACAGATGACCTGGAGCCAGTGGGTTTGGCGACGAACATGTAGCGAGGACCAGCCAACAGGAGCATACAGGTTGCAGTGGTGGGTAGTATATCGGGCTTCGGTGAAAAAAACGGATGGCACTGTGATATACTGCATCCAATTTGCTGAGTAGAGCGTTGGAGGCTATTTTGTAAATGACATCGCCGAAGTCAAGGATAGGTAGGATAGTCAGTTTTACGAGGGTATGTTTGGCAGAATGAGTGAAGGAGGCTTTGATGTGAAATAGGAAGCCGATTCTAGACAAAATTTTGGATTGGAGATGCATAATAGGAGTCTGGAAGGAGAGTTTACAGTCTAGCCAGAGAGTCCACATTTAAGTCAGAACCGTCCAGAGTAGTGATGCTAGTCGGGCGGCGGGTGCAGGCAGCGATAGGTCGAAGAGCATGCATTTAGTTTTATTAGCATGTAAGAGCAGTTGGAGGCCACGGAAGGAGTGTTGTACGGCATTGAAGCTCATTTGGAGGTTTGTTAACACAGTGTCCAAAGAAGGGCCGGAAGTATACAGAAAAGGGTGTCGTCTGCGTTGAGGTAGATCAAAGAATCACCCGCATCAAGAGCGACATCCCTGAAATATACAAAGAAAAGAGTCGGCCCTGTGGCACCCCCATAGAGACTGCCAGAGGTCCGGACAACAGGCCCTCCGATTTGACACACTGAACTCTATCTGAGAAGTATTTAGTGAACCAGGCGAGGCAGTCATTAGAGAAGCCATGGCTGTTAAGTCTGCCAATAAGAATACGGTGATTGACAGAGTCGAAAGCCTTGACCAGGCCGATGAAGACGGCTGCACAAGTACGGTCTTTTATCGATGGCAGTTATGATATTGTTTAGGACCTTGAGCGTGGCTGAGGTGCACCCATGACCAGCTCAGAAACCAGATTGCATAGCAGAGAAGGTACGGTGGGATTCGAAATGGTCGGCAATCTGTTTGTTGGCTTTCGAAGACTTTAGAGTCTAGAGTGTCTCCACCTTTGAAGAGGGGGATGACCTTGGCCGCTTTCCAATCTTTAGGAATCTCACACGATTGGAAAGAGAAGTTGAACAGACTACTAATAGGGGTTGCAACAATGGCGGCAGATAATTTTAGGAAGAGAAGGTCCAGATTGTCTATCCCAGCTGATTTGTAGGGATCCAGATTTTGCAGCTCTATCAGAACATCAGCTGTCTTGATTTGGGCGAGGGGGGGGGGGGGGGGGGGGGGGTTGGGCCAGTTGCTGCGGGGGGTGCAGAGCTGTTGGCCGAGGCTGGGGTAGCCAGGTGGAGTGCATTGCCAGCCGTAGAGAAATGCTTATTGAAATGATCGATTATTGTGGATTTATCAGTGGTGACAGTGTTTCCTAGCCTAAGTGCAGTGGGTAGCTGGGAAGAGGTGCTCTTATTCTCCATGGACTTTACAGTACCCAAAAACGTTTTGGAATTCGTGCTGCAGGATGCAAATTTCTGTTTGAAAAAGCTAGCCTTTGCTTTCCTAACTGACTGTGTATATTGGTTCCTGACTTCCCTGAAAAGTTGCATATCGCGGGTGCTATTCGAAGCTAGTGCAGTATGCCACAGGATGTTTTTGTGCTGGTCAAGGGCAGTCAAGTCTGGAGTGAACCAAGGGCTATATCTGTTCTTAGTTCAAACATTTTTGAAAGGGGCATGCTTATTTAAGATGGTGAGGGAAGAACTTTTAAAGAACCACAGGGCATCCTCTACTGACGGGATGAGGTTGATACCCGGGCCATGTCAATTGGAAAGGCCTGCTCGCAGAAGTGTTTTAGGGAGCATTTGACAGTGATGAGGGGTGATCGTTTGACAGCGGACCCATAACAGACGCAGGCAATGAGGCAGTGATCGCTGAGATCCTGGTCAAAAACAGCAGAGTTGTATTTAGAGGGCAAGTTGGTCAGGATGATATCTATGAGGGTGCCCATGTTTACAGGCTTGGGGTTGTACCTGGTAGGTTCCTTGATCATTTGTGTGAGATTGAGGGCATCTAGCTTAGATTGTAGGATGGCTGGGGTGTTAAGCATATCCCAGTTTAGGTTACCTAACAGTACGAACTCTGGTGATAGATGGGGGGCAATCAATTCACATATGGTGTCCAGGGCACAGCTGGGAGCTGAGGGGGGTCTATAACAAGCAGCAAGAGTGAGGGACTTATTTCTGGAGAGATGGATTTTTAAAAGTAGAAGCTCGAACTGTTTGGGCTGATCTGGATCGTCTAGTGCGTTGGGAAAAGAGAAAAAAAAGGAGCAGATTTCTGGCAACGAATCCTTCAGAACTAACCTGCTCTGGGGCAGGCTAACTCACGGCTAACTCCACTTACCCTGAATGAAATGACATAGCCACGAGTTGAGGACCAATTAAATAAGATTCCCTCCCTCTTCCAAAGATTGTGTCATCACCCCCTATTTTATTACTACATTTTTGTAAATTAAAAAATAGTGATGGTAAAATATATCACATTACACATTTAGTAATAGTAGAATAGATTTTAAACTTCACGCACAGTAACACTTTTGCATGACTTAAAGCTACAATATATAACTTTTTTGGCGACCTGACCCAATTCACATAGAAATGTGAGTTTTAGATCTTTCATCTCATTGAAAGTATCTATAATAAGTGGCAGATCTGTTCTACGTGCGCTATTTCTATGCTTAACACCTTTAAAATTTAGTTTTTGTGTCTTTTACTTCCGGTTTTGTACACCAGTTTCAAACATATTTGTTGGTCTGATGTGATTAATGAGGAGCATCCAGATGCTGCAATTGATGAATTTATGAAATTGCTTCTTCCAATTATTGATAAAGATGCACCTGTTAAGAAACTGAATGTTAGAACTGTTAAGAATCCATGGATTGATGACGAATTTAAAAACTGTATGGTTGAAGGAGATGGGGCAAAAGGAGTGGCTAATAAGTCTGGCTGTACATCTGACTGGCTTATTTACTGAAAATTGAAAAAATGTGTGACTAAACTGAACAAAAAGAAGAAGAAACTGTATTATGAAGCCAAGATCCATGATATAAAGAATGGGGGGGACTTGAGTACTTTAAAGTAAACAATGGGCAGAAAAACAAATTCAATTCCATCTTTCATCGAATCAGATGGCTTATTCATCACAAAACCATTTGACGGTGCCAATTATTTTAATGATTATTTCATTGGCGAAGTGGGTAAACTTGGGCAGGAAATGCCAACAGTGAGCAATTATACTCATGCATAAAACAACAAATAATGAAAGAAAAGTATAGTTAGTGTGGGAAAGGTGGAAACATTATTGTTATCAATCAATAATGAAAATCTCCTGGCATTGACAACTTCGATGGAATGCTACTGAGGGTGGTAGCTGACTCTATAGCCACTCCTATCTGTCATATTTTTTAATCTGAGCCTAGAGAAAAGTCTTTGTACTCAGGCCTGGAGGGAAGCCAAAGCAATTCCGCTACCCAAGAGTGGTAAAGCAGCCTTCACTGGTTCTAACAACAGACCTATAAGCTTGCTGCCAGCTCTTAGCAAACTGTTGGATAAAATTGTGTTTGAACAAATACAATGCAATTTCTCTGTAAACAAATTAACAACAGACTTTTAGCATGCTTATAGAGAAGGGCACTGACTGATGGTTGAAAGAAATAAGAAGATTGTGGGAGCTGTACTGTTAGATTTCAGTGCAGCCTTTGATATTGACCATAGCCTGACCATAACCTGTTGTTGAAAAAAATTTATGTGTTATGGCTTTTCAACCTCTGTCATATTGTGGATTCAGAGCCATCTATCTAATCAAACTCAGAAGGTTTTCTCTAATGTCAAACATGTAAAGTGTGGTGTACCGCAGGGCAGCTCTCTAGGCTCTCTACTCTTTTCTATTTTTACCAATGACCTGCCACTGGCATTAAACAAAGCATGTTTGTCCATGTATGCTGATGATTCAACCATATACGCATCAGCAACCACAGCTAATTAAGTCACTGAAACCCTTAACAAAGAGTTGCAGTCTGTTTTGGAATGGGTGGCCAGTGATAAACTGGTCCTGAACATCTCTAAAACTAAGAGCATTGTGTTTAGTACTAATCATTCCTTAAGATCTAGACCTCAGCTGAATCTGGTAATGAATGGTGTGGCTGTTGAACAAGTTGAGGTGACTAAATTACTTGCCGTTACCTTAGATTGTAAACTGTCATTGTCAAAACATATAGATTCAATGGTTGTAAAGAAGGGGAGAGGTCTGGCTGTAATAAAGAGATGCTTTGCTTTTTTTACACCACACTCCAAAAAGCAAGTTCTGCAGGCTCTAGTTTTGTCTAATCTTGATTACTGTCCAGTCGTGTGGTCCAGTGCTGCAAGGAAAGACCTAGTTAAACTGCAGCTGCCCCGAACAGAGCAGCACATTTTGGAACTTCCTTCTATCTCATATTGCTCAAATAAACAGCAAACCTGGTTCCAAAAAAAGAGATAAAGCAACACCTCGCGGCACAACGCCTCTCCCCTATTTGACCTATATATTTCACAGCGGTTCAGATGGTACAGTGATTCTCTACAGAATGACTTCTTGTTTTGTCACAAACTAAAATTAGGCAAACTATTAGAATTTTAGCAACCAGGAAATGGAAGCGTGATTTCTGCATAGTGCATCTTTAACACAATTATTTTATTGATAGGAGTCCCCAAAAAAAAGGTGCTTGTGGCACTTCTAAAAGCCTATTTCAGACCATAGGCCGCTGAATTTGCAAGATAAATCTTCTTTCATTTTGATTTCAGCACAAATAAAAATGTGGCACTGACTCGCCACGGATTGATGTTTCAGCATGGTTTCAATGTAGAGTCCAGTGTTCGACTAGCCATGTGTGACATGCATGCTCAGTTACAAGCCTGCTAGTGTTAGCGGCAGGCAGACAAGCAATATCCACCGACAGAGTACGGATGAAGCCTGAGCTGGAATGTGAAGATAACTGAAGCTTGTTAGCTTTAGAAAACCCTGATTAAACCTAGCTTGCTTTGTAGGATAACCCACAGGAAAATCAGCTACAAGTGATTTTAATTTTGGAAATCTGTTCCCAAGTATTTCCAAGCATAATAGAGAGACACGTGATCATATACAAATGTAAGCAAGGTTTGAAATTATTATGTTTTAGTCAAATATATCTGTTAGGGCTTGTTAAAAGGCACGTAGCATCATCAAGGACCCAACACACCCCAGCCACGAGCTGTTCACTGCCTTACTATCGGGCAGACGGCATCGGAGCATGAAGTCTGACACCAACTGTCTGAGACAGTTTCTATCTTCAAGCCATTAGACTGCTGAACACTTGAACTAGACTAACCACCTGCTCTGATTCTCTGCACCTTAGCACACATGCACTCACTCATGCGCACACACACACACACACACACACACACCAGACTCGTTATACTGCTCAATTTATACACCGACTATAAATTGTGCCTTCCTGTATTATACTTATGCTCAAATGTATTATTCTACTCTACTGAGCAATTAACTTTATGTTTGTATTTTTATCTTAAAATGTTTCTTATTGTTGCATTGTCAAGCATGAACCTGCAACTAAGCACTTTGTTGGACGATGTACAGTATACCACGCGTATCCCTTACATACTAATACAACTATTTGTAATTATGTTCCGGACCATCCGCTCAAGAAAAAAAAAACGGCCTGCGGCTGAATCTAGATGATGATCCTCGTAATAGGGTGTCATTTTGGATTAGGGATGGGCATTTGACATTTTTGGACTGTTTTGAGTACTCACATGATTTTTGCACATGTACAAATGGAACACAAGAGTCGAAGTAAATGAATGTTGTCTTCAAGAGAAATTTCAAAGCACATTCCACCAAATAGTTTTCCAGAAAAAAAATGTGATCTCTGGTCAAAGATCGAGTACTCCATTACTCATGCCTAACCCTATTCTGGTGGACTGACTGAGGATGGAGATTGTGTACTAGGTACGTAATAGGTCACCATTGGGGCCAGCTCACTATGACACTGTCCGTCCATCCATCCTCACTGAAGAGTGAAGCGCTGCTCTCCGCACTTTAACTACACATTTCAGTGCCCCATATATAAAAATGTCCAATAATTAACACCATGTAAAACCTTTAGGTTCACACAATGCTCATTCAAAATCAATACTTGTAACTGTTACTGTGAATAGAATGGCAAACAATAGAGGTGAATTAGCATAGATTAACTTTATAGTATGTTAGGGTCCTTCATTTGAAAGCTAGTGGACATAATACTCCCTAACCACTACAGAGCTGTGGATTTCAGTTGTAATTACTGAAAGAAAAAATCATTTCTAGGTCATCCAACTCAATATTGTACCCTCAACACTGGTCAATAGAATAGAACTAACAGGTTCAAAAGGACAGCCCACACTTTACTGAGGAACCTCACTATCAAAAGGCCATTTGTTTGAGATAGTCAAATATACATTTCAGCAATTCACCCATAAATCAACATGACATGTATTTCGATAATAATATTGAATTTTCTCTGACAGAATGAAAGATATTGGCTTTCTTTTCAACTGACATACCTGTAACTACATGAAGGCTCATGGCAGGATTCAAATCAGAGATCTGCCTTAGAAGTGGTTGTGCAATAACAAATTTGATACTGCCCCCCGCCCACGGCCTGTTGCGTAAAAAACATGGCGTAAATGCTACAGCGTAAATACTGCATTGTATGTTGGATTGAAGTGAGCCCTTGAGAGAACCTTTGGACAGGTACATTTTCTATTTCTGATAAATAGACCACTTTCAACCTCTCCAATCAGCAGTCTTTTGTTCTGAGGGACAAAGAAACATTATGTTCATGCTAATTAAACATAACTTTTGTTAGCAAGGATTTTTCATAACGATGTAAACATTCTTACAGAAGTGTGTGTGTGTCGAGTAGGTGTTATGGCTGCTTGGCATTTTGCTAAAGAGGATGCTATCGTAACAACTCTTGTAAAAAGCACATCTGGTGCAGACCATCTGTAAATACTGATATAGTAAAGTTAGCCAGTCACCTCCATATTTGGACACCATGGTCAAATCAGTGTGTTAGACACTCGCGCTATCACAAAAACAAAACAATCGCAATGGCAAATTATTCATACAAAATTATTTCCGCAAAATGTGTAAGGAAAACAAAACTGTGCCAATTCCGATAAAATTATAACAGGTAAACCATAAACCAACCAACACTAAACAACCCGCATGACACACACAGGGCCATCTGCTTCCAGGGTGAATACGAAGACAATTGTTAGCAAATAAAGATTTGTATTAGTATACTATTCAAACATTTCTTATGAGCAAACTGTTCCAAAGTAATGTGGCTAACAGTTAACATAACATAATTGTAACATTTTTTGTTAAAAACTGACCCGTTCTGTTTCTTTTTTGCAGATCTGGTTGGCATACTCAAGACTCATGTAACTCTGAAAACTACACTGAACAAAAATATAAAACACAACATGCAATAATTTCATACAGTTCATATAAGGAAATCAGACAATTTAAATAAATGATATGGATTTCACATGACTGGGAATACAGATATGCATGTTGGTCACAGACACCTTAAAAAAAGAGCAGACTTCTCCAGTGTGACAGTGGCCATCGAAGGTGAGCATTAGCCCACTGAAGTCGTTTACGACGGCGAACTGCAGTCAAGTCAAGACCCTGGTGAGGGCAATGAGCATGGAGATGAGCGTCCCTGAGAATGTTTTTGACAGTTTGGTTGTGCAAACCACAGTTTAATCAGCTGTACAGCTGGCTGGGCTCAGACGATCCCACAGATGAAAAAGCTGGATGTGGAGATCCTGGGCTGGCATGGCTACACCTGGTCTGCGGTTGTGAGGCCGGTTGGACGTACTGCCAAAGGACATTGGAGGTGGCTTACGGTAGAGAGATAAACATTCAATTCTCTGGCAACAGCTTTGGTGGACACCCTGTGCAGTCAGCATGCCAATTGCACGGTCCTTCAAAACTGTAGCATTGTGTTGTGTGACGAACTGCACATTTTAGAGTGGCCTTTTATTGTCCCCAGCATAAGGTGCAGGGATGTACACAAAATTTGAGAGATACCATTTTGGGCGTATGGAACATTTCTGGGATCTTTTATTTCAGCTCATGAAACATGAGACCAACAATTAACATGTTGTGTTTATATTTTTGTTCAGGATATATATATATATATTTACAAAACAATAATCTAATCAGTTACCTTGGAGTTACAATTGTAATTATTTTCCTAATTTTAAATGATATTTGCATAATTTAACTTTAAGTCACTGACAAATTAGGCAATAGTATTAACCAAGGAAGATTTGCAAATGGGTACTAGGGTGCCTGCCCTGTGTTAAGCATGGCCGCTTGGAAGTAATTGCTCTTTAGTACAAAGTAGGATTATTTCATGCTTGGAAAAAGAAAATATGCATGTGATGAAGGGAACACAAGTATGCAACTTTATTGTGATTCTGTGTAGTTTTTTGTCCTTACTATGACAAGTGACAACTTACCAGTGACTATTTCTCACTACACAGAGAAGCTAACTGGGGGCTAGACAACTAGGGTGTGGACAGATTCAGTAGAGACATGAACAAAGACCATGATCTCTTTCAGAGACGCTGCAGTGTTGGTTCTGTCTCTGAACTGCATAACATAAAGGAGTCATACAAGCACTGGGTTACAAGCTGCAAGCACTTTAGACCTTGCTTTAATTAGTCCCTAGAGCGGCCACATTTCTCAGGCTCCCAGAAAATAATATTCCCCCGCCCAGTCATCAAGTGCCCACTCTCCTCTATGATGCTCCGCTCTCCCCTCCATATTTCCACTGTCTGTTAACACTTAACATACTTTCAAACGGTCTCTTGAATTGAAGCACTTTTCTGTTTTTCAGCATTAGAGCATCGAGGAAAGGTTTTGTACACACTTATTCAAGCAGCTCTTAGTTAGGTGGGTGCAGTAGGCAACGAGTGAACAATTTTGAGAGCTTGGGACTATGTTCTCTGTCAAAATGGAGTTATTGACTTGTTCTTTTCAATGTTCCCTACCAATACAGTACTCTAAATACCACAAATTCATGTAGTTAAGTTCAAATAATACAAGGTAAAAACTGCTGACACCATTCAAACTAATGAGGGTTCGGACACGGGCATTGGCTAATGGAATTCAAAACAATGCTGGTTTTTTTCTTCCTTTCAGGCATTGCCTATATTGATTTGTCCAAGTTGTCGGTGAGAGTGAGAGAAAGAGCTCACTCACAGTAACACCATCTGGGGTGTAATTTGAAGCTAGTTATCCACTTTAAACACTTTCTCTCCAAGCCAAACAGCTATATTAGAGCTGGATAATGATGCACATTGTCACAAAGAGAAAAGCACAGAAAAGAGAGTAGTGCACCCAACCTATATGAGCTGTACTGTATGCTCATACAAAGAAAGAAATCAACAACTGAAATGGATGCATGTATTGTATTTAATAATCCTGAAAGACGAGTCATAAAATACCTGCAAAGTGCCTAAATGACAGCAATCTCAAGCAGTAGCTACTAGCTGTTCTAACAGAGCAAGGGGGCTGTGCTTTTAATACCACCACCATTACTGTATATCACTTCTGAATGTATAGCCATTTGGTTTCATTTAAATGTAAATCTGGGCACTGAACTGCACACTTTGACACCCCAGGCAGACAGATTCTGATGATTCATTCTCGAACAGAACGGCAGTTGGAAATATCACAGCCCCCTACTCTCTCTCAGAGTGGAAACAACAAATTTGACCTTCGTCTCATTTCATCAATGCCCTGCTACCCTGCAGAACACAAATGTAAAGATTCTGCAAAAACAACAAACATGTATATGGAAATTTCAGACCAATGTGTATTTTTCTTGTGTGTCAGTTGTTGTTCCAACTGTGTGAATCATATTAAGGACAGCTAACAGAGAAAAGCACAATCAGCAGCCTGGTTCACGGGTGAACTGATGTATGAAGCTATTTGATGAGTCTCCATGTCAAATGTCTCTAGGAGGGGTAGAAAAAGAAGGGGGTGGGTTGATGGTTTTAAGGCGTGCATCCCAAATTGCATCCTATCCCTTTATAGTGCCCTACTGCATAGGGCTCTGGTCAAATGTAGTCTACTATAAAGGGAATAGGGTGCCATTTGGGACACACACAAGGTTGGCTCATGAATGTACTGTAGTCTGCCTGACTGAGCATCCAGTGGGTGATCTGGCTGTAGAGCTGACAGCTATCTGTGCATTTGAGAGAACAGCACCACTGGGTGAGGGCTCAGACAAAAGATAAAATACATGCATTTGCATGTTGCTGCAGGGCCAGTTGATGCTGCACTGACTACTGACTTGGGGAGCAAACGGATGGACTGAATAATGCAAAGATTGTGATGAATTAGACAGCTTCCTTATCTAGTCTTCATTGCACTAACTGTATAATAACAGCTAAATAATACTCACTTCTAAGGGATACACAAATAAATAATGTTTCAGGTGACATTAAAAATGTATTAGAAATGCATGAGGTGAATTAAGAATTTATACAAAGGACATGTATATTCCATCAATTAATTGGAAACACAATACTGTGCTTTGTCGCAAACTAAGTCAATAAAAATGTATCCAGGACTCATTGCTTAGGTAAATTTCCGGTCCTTCATTTATCTATGGGTAGAGACTAAGAGATCCATTTTAAAGCTGCAATATGTAACTTTTCACATAGAAAAGTGTGTTATAGATCAGTCACTCATGGAAAGCAAGTATAAGAAGCAGTAGATATGTTCTATGTGCGCTACTTCTATGCTTCCCATTTTTAAGTTTCATAAAATGAAATTAGGCAAACTATTAGAATTTTAGCAACCAGGAAATGGCAGAGCGATTTCTGCATAGTGCATCTTAAACAAACCTAACGCAATGGCATATTTAAGTGCTGACGGCAGCGCTATAGGTCATGGGGTGTGTCAGAAATATTTATGCTATTTTAACACCCGTTATTATGACCGCAATAGCTGGCAGTAGTGCGCAAGACCTGGGCTTTGATTAATAAAACAAGTTGCAGGTGTAACAAGGGCTTGGCCACTCACTGGCCAATCAAGGCGTTCCATGGCTTAATAATGCCTTTGCGTTGCCATCAACTCCAATTCCGCTGTCCATTCCTAGTCCATTGTGGATTGATACTACAGTTTATTAAATAGCATAGGCTACAGTAAAGAGCGAAAGCAACAATAAAAATAATATGGTTTGGAGTGTTGACAGTCTAAATTGATGTAATTAGCTTCAAAGAGTATAGCACTTCAGCTCAAATAAAAAATTGTAGCAAGGGTCCCGTAAATTGTATTGTATGTGTGAGGCATGATCTCAATAAGAAAGAAATAGCCTAGGCCTACTGTTGAAATGACATTATACAGTATATACAGTGGGGCAAAAAAGTATTTAGTCAGCCACCAATTGTGCAAGTTCTCCCACTTAAAGATGAGAGAGGCCTGTAATTTTCATCATAGGTACACTTCAACTATGACAGACAAAATGAGAAAAATAAAAATCCATAAAATCACATTGTAGGATTTTTAATGTATTTATTTGCAAATTATAGTGGAAAATAAGTATTTGGTCAATAACAAAAGTTTATCTAAATACTTTGTTATATACCCTTTGTTGGCAATGACAGAGGTCAAACGTTTTCTTTAAGTCTTCACAAGGTTTTCAGACACTATTGCTGGTATTTAGGCCCATTCCTCCATGCAGATCTCCTCTAGAGCAGTGATGTTTTGGGGCTGTTGCTGGGCAACACGGACTTTCAACTCCCTCCAAAGAATTTCTATGGGGTTGAGATCTGGAGACTGGCTAGGCCACTCCAGGACCTTGAAATGCTTCTTACGAAGCCACTCCTTCGTTGCCCGGGCGGTGTGTTTGGGATCAATGTCATGCTGAAAGACCCAGCCACATTTCATCTTCAATGCCCTTGCTGATGGAAGGAGGTTTTCACTCAAAATCTCACGATACATGGCCCCATTCATTCTTTCCTTTACACGGATCAGTCGTCCAGCCCCAAAGCATGATGTTTCCACCCCCATGCTTCACAGTAGGTATGGTGTTCTTTGGATGCAACTCAGCATTCTTTGTCTTCCAAACACGACGAGTTGAGTTTTTACCAAAAAGTTATATTTTGGTTTCATCTGACCATTTGACATTCTCCCAATCTTCTTCTGGATCATTCAAATGCTCTCTAGCAAACTTCAGACGGGCCTGGACATGTACTGGCTTAAGCAGGGGGACACGTCTGGCACTGCAGGATTTGAGTCCCTGGTGGCGTAGTGTGTTACTGATGGTAGGCTTTGATACTTTGGTCCCAGCTCTCTGCAGGTCATTCACTAGGTCCCCCCGTGTGGTTCTGGGATTTTTGCTCACCGTTCTTATGATCATTTTGACCCCACGGGGTGAGATCTTGCGTGGAGCCCCCGATCGAGGGAGATTATCAGTGGTCTTGTATGTCTTCCATTTCCTAATAATTGCTCCCACAGTTGATTTCTTCAAACCAAGCAGCTTACCTATTGCAGATTCAGTCTTCCCAGCCTGGTGCAGGTCTACAATTTTGTTTCTGGTGTCCTTTGACAGCTCTTTGGTCTTGGCAATAGTGGAGTTTGGAGTGTGACTGTTTGAGGTTGTGGACAGGTGTCTTTTATTTTTATTTATTTTTATTTTACCTTTATTTAACCAGGTAGGCAAGTTGAGAACAGGTTCTCATTTACAATTGCGACCTGGCAGGCTGATATACTGATAACAAGTTCAAACAGGTGCCATTAATACAGGTAACGAGTGGAGGACAGAAGAGCCTCTTAAAGAAGAAGTTACAGGTCTGTGAGAGCCAGAAATCTTGCTTGTTTGTAGGTAACAAATACTTATTTTCCACCATAATTTGCAAATACATTCATTAAAAATCCTACAATGTGATTTTCTGGACTTTTTCTTCTCATTTTGTCTGTCACAGTTGAAGTGTACCTATGATGAAATTTACAGGGCTCTCATCTATTTAAGTGGGAGATCTTGCACAATTGGTGGCTGACTAAATACTTTTTTGCCCCACTGTACATATGAGATGAGTAATGCCAGATATGTAAACATTAAAGTGACTAATCTTCCATTCCTTAAAGTGGTCAATCAGATCACATAATGAATGTGTTGCCACCCTAGGGTCATGGACTACACAAAGGATATTTAGAACTTTTATTATTAATAAACACAAAATACTGTCTTACATGTCACAAAATATTGTGACATGGTACTTTGGCCATATTACCCAGTCACAAAAAAACACAACTATCTTGTCCCATGTGCATATGGGCACTGTGCATCACAAGATGTGCTTCCGCATACTGAAATTGTCACTTTTGCGCACGTTTTTAAGAACACCTCAGAAATTGCCACCCCTCTCACTTTAGCGCAAGTGTTCTCATTTAAAACAAGTAAATTACCAATCCTGGCACTAGGGTTTGAAAAAAGAACAGTGCCAGGTTTAACAGGTCGAAATCGCAAACGAGCGTGCGTTTCACAATTGCGCTGGCTTGACGCCAGCTGAAAGTAAAGCCCTAACTTCATGTCCTAAATGGCGCCCTATTCCATATAGTGCACTACTTTTGACCTGCGTCATAGTGCACTACTTTTGACCAGAGCCCTATGTAGGGGAAAGGGTGTCATTTGGGACACACATATTAATACACCACTGAGAATGAAATCTTCCATTGATAAATAAATGTTATGGTTGGCATCTCCAGCCATAATACACTCGTTATGATGTCAAACCTGCATCATTCTCTGACAGTTACCAATCAATCCTCATCAAATCCTCATTATGAATAGCAACATCAATCAGATATTTAGCTCACCCGAAATGCATCATCATATTCATATGTATGACCATGATTATCTATTGAACACATCGTTTTCACAATCTTCACCCAATCAACACACTGCGGTTGAGTTTTTCATATCTAAATACCATGTTCCATACTGATCAGGCATGATAACTGATCAATAGAAAAATTATATTTTTTATGAATCGCAAACAAATAACCCTTTTTTTAAATCATAAACATGCTGTAATCCACATGAAATTAGCATAGTTTATAGCATAATATGGCTACAGTATATGGTATGAAATCATATTGGCCTGTAGGCTACTTCATCCCTTATCCTTGGATGGATACAATTGAAATATCATTTTAAAAGTTTCCCTAGGGCCTCGTGCACTGTGCTTGCTTAAAGTAAAGTAGTGTTGTACAGGAAGAACCTCCGTTCATGACTCCTTGCATGATTGTCATTCGGGGTGAATAGGGATTTCGACATTTTTTTTATTTTTTTATTTTTTTATTTCACCTTTATTTAACCAGGTAGGCTAGTTGAGAACAAGTTCTCATTTGCAACTGCGACCTGGCCAAGATAAAGCATAGCAGTGTGAGCAGACAACAAAGAGTTACACATGGAGTAAACAATTAACAAGTCAATAACACAGTAGAAAACAAAGGGGGAGTCTATATACAATGTGTGCAAAAGGCATGAGGAGGTAGGCAAATAATTACAATTTTGCAGATTAACACTGGAGTGATGAATGATCAGATGGTCATGTACAGGTACAGATATTGGTGTGCAAAAGAGCAGAAAAGTAAATAAATAAAAACAGTATGGGGATGAGGTAGGTGAAAAAGGGTGGGCTATTTACCAATAGACTATGTACAGCTGCAGCGATCGGTTAGCTGCTCAGATAGCATCTCAATTGATGCTTAAAGGGATACTTCAGAATTTTGGTAATTAAGCTCATCATCTTCTTCCCCAGAGTCAGATGAACTTGTGGATACCCTTTTTATGTCTGCATGCAGTTTGAAGGAAGTTGCTAACTGACGTTAGCGCATTTGCTAACTAGCTTTAGCGCACTGGCTGGAAGTATATGGCTGGAAGTCTAACAGCTAGCATGTCAGCATTGGCTCGAAGAAGATAAAGGGCTTTGATTGACAAATCCCGAAGTATCCATTTTAGAGCTTAAATCTGTTGAGTGGTAGCAGGCACCAGGGGCAAGGTCCCAGTGCTTGAAAGGCTACCGTGTTGATGCCTTTTAGCTAATAGAATCAACCATGTCAGGAAAGGTGCATGCTACACCTGTTTTGACCTCAGAGTAATGTGTCACACGCAAGGAAGGGACATGAAGGGAGGTCTCTCTTCA
Organism: Oncorhynchus kisutch; assembly: GCF_002021735.2. Lineage (NCBI taxonomy): Eukaryota > Metazoa > Chordata > Actinopteri > Salmoniformes > Salmonidae > Oncorhynchus > Oncorhynchus kisutch. Next base: position 38,529,900 of record NC_034176.2, read on the forward strand.
GAGCAATTAGGCTACTGCAGTAGGCCTCTACCAAGAGAATACATAGGTATTGTCACAAAAGTCACCCTATTCCCTTTATGGGTCCTGGTCAAAAGTAGTGCATTGTAAAGGGAATAGGGTGCCATCTTTGTGCACTATAAAGAGAATACAATTGGGGACGTAGTCAGTTTTGCCTCTGGTTTGAAATTAAATGCATCTCATCCACATCCAAGTTTTACTGGAAATATCTTTCCCACCAGGAATGCAAATAAAATAAGTTTATGCCTTCATTGTAGAAGGCATAAAGACATGTAATATTTTCAGTAAGCGATAGCTGACAAGCCAATGCAGCACTGCAGTCAGTGCACAACACCTGTAGCACATCTTAACAGATCAGCAGTAGCACACCGCAGCTAACTGTGGGGGGAGCATTATCTGCCATACCCTTGAAGTACTATGGATACAGTAGGGCTAAATCTCAAATGGCACCATATTCCCTTAGGGCTCTGTTCAGAAGTAGTGCACTAGGGTGTCATTTGGGATGCACAATAGGGGCATTTTCATTAAGCCAATTCTGTATCAAAACATTTCTTAAACGGGGAAGGACCTACCTTCTTTGGACTTTTGATCACACACACACACACACACACACACACACACACACACACACACACACACAGGTTATAACCCTGGGTAAATCAGACATTTTCACTGCATTGTGAAAATGTCATGGTCATTAATCGTTAGAATAATGTCTATTGGAAAGTGTGTTCTGTCAGTAAATGTGTTAATGCCATGGTTAAAGTTGCTTTAAGGTAACATTCTAGTAACAAATTGAAAGGCATACTATGACTCAATAAGTAGACAGAAATATGGTAATTAAAAAATTAATTTGTGATTGCTTGATGGTCTAACCCTTTCCTTTATTGAACATCTTCATAATTTGATCTAGCTTTCTATATTTGCCTTTGAACTTGTTTTTTATAAATATGCTACTTAGCCATTGTGTGTAAAATAATTTCGCTCGCTAAATGGATAGTACTGTAGATGATGATGATCACAATGGCACCGTTATTGCGCCTGTTGAATCTCACTTCACACATATTGGTGTAAAGCTAAGGCTAATTCAATCAGCTCAATATAAGACAGAAGGCGTTAGTAAAGGAGGGAACGAAGTAGCCTACTGTATTAAGAGGCAGCACATGCCGACATGACCACGCAGTGCAACGTGGACAGAACCGTAGGCTATGTCCTTCTAGTGAAGTGATGACAGAAGAGAAGTCATGCTGATAATCAAATGGTTTAAACAGTTTTATCAAACAGTGTCCAACATAATCAAGTAGCCCTTCAGAGACAGTAACAAAACACAAGCAACGTGAAAGTGATGGGTAAGTGCGTAACTGAGAAACGGCATCTGTCAAGTTACTGGACCCAATGCAAGTAAAGTAAATACACACATCAATCCCACAGTGATGGACAAATACCCTAATTATTTCTTACCTTTAGATTTCGTGCAAGTTGTGCAATAAACAAGAAACACGAAGCCCAATGAGAGGTAGCGTCCCTTCGTCAGCGCAACCATACTGTAGCTGCTGCTTCACTTTCAAGTGAATACGCTGAACCGGGAGAGATTCTCCCGTTTCACCCTCTTCTTGCAAGCCTTCACAAGGTGCTGCCAGTAACAGCTTCCTACGTAATTATCATGGACCACGGGACAGTCACTCTCACCGGTTGGAACGAATCTGGCACTGACACACCGGAGAACTGCATCTTCTACTCACTTTTTACAGTGTAAACAGAAGTCGCGGACTTTTCTAACACCTCGCATGCCACAGTGTATTATGACAAACCGATGTTAGCCAATGGCACATCGCGGTGGGAGGGGAAAAGAGCAGACCAGCGGCGACGCCCTGAGAGCTGGGAGTTTTTACGTAATTGAACGTTGGGCATTTTCGATTTTTTTCGGTGAGCCGACTCATTTGGCTCCGTAAAAGACACGGCTCATTTGGATCCCAAACGGCTCTTCGTTCAAACTGCATAAACATCGACTTTGAATCATAAATAAATTGGAAAACTCCAATGTAAAGAACATTACTGTAGGTCAGATATTGAAATGCTCGTTCAAATGCATTTTTACCTGGCGAAATTATTAGATGACCTGCAAAAAAAGTTAAATGGACCAGATTGAAGCTCTCTCCCCAATGTATTGTTTCTGCAGGGAGGATTCACCATCGTTATATAATTACTTTGTAACTTATCTGCAGAAAAACGTTGTTTTGAGATAAAAATGTAAAAAACATTAGTAGCAGTATGCAAATCAGAGAGCCCAATGATCGGCTCTTTCCCAGATGCTATTCGGTTCCCGACGTTCACCAAAAAGACCCGATCAAAAAGAGCCGTTCGTTCGCGTACGGCTCTGTAGACGAGAGACAATATATTCGGCTCTATTTACTCTCCGATTCGAAAACGCCAATTAGCATCAAAGTAGACATCATGCAAGATTACAAATTCCTGCAAGCTCCTGCACATCATCGCTAGTTGACCCCTTTGCTAACAGGTATTGTGTCAATTTAAAACTTGCACAAGACTGTTATCAGAATTGTGCATTTAGAGAAACGTATCCAATTTATTAATTACTACATTTAGCTAACATTAGATAGTTAATCAATAGATTCTTACCTTTGCCTCAATTCGGCAGTCTCGTCCAGATCATCATGGCATTTGTATCAAATAAAATTAAAATAAAATGTATTTATATAGCCCTTCGTACATCAGCTGATATCTCAAAGTGCTGTACAGAAACCCAGCCTAAAACCCCAAACAGCAAGCAATGCAGGTGTAGAAGCACGGTGGCTAGGAAAAACTCTCTAGGCCAAAACCTAGGAAGAAACCTAGAGAGGAACCAGGCTATGTGGGGTGGCCAGTCCTCTTCTGGCTGTGCCGGGTGGAGATTATAACAGAACATGGCCAAGATGTTCAAATGTTCATAAATGACCAGCATGGTCGTATAATAATAAGGCAGAACAGTTGAAACTGGAGCAGCAGCACGGTCAGATGGACTGGGGACAGCAAGGAGTCATCATGTCAGGTAGTCCTGGGGCATGGTCCTAGGGCTCAGGTCCTCTGAGAGAGAGAAAGAAAGAGAGAATTAGAGAGAGCATATGTGGGGTGGATAGTCCTCTTCTGGCTGTGCCGGGTGGAGATTTTAACAGAACATGTAGGCAAGGTGTAGTTGTAGTTGTTTTTGATAGCCGCATTAGCAAATACAGGCAAATATATTGATACAAGTCACCTTGTCCTAGAGAGATTTTCACATCTCACCAGAGTAAGCCTACATGAAACACAGCCCTTATTTTAAGTGTTTTTAAAATGAATGTTAGAAAAACTATTGGAACATTTTCCTTGTTTCACTGCTAGGTTTTATGGGATATTATGACTTATGCTGTGGTACTCTATTGAACATAGGGCTGGCTGGTGGTCTGTGAAAATCAGAGTCGAGTCCATTTGTCTTCCCACCACATCACTGTAGCCTACATGTAAATGAAGAATACTTGATTATATTCTCATTTGGGGGAGGTGGGGTTATTTGTGGGAGCCAAATAAACAGAATATAACTGCAGTGGTACAGTACTGCAAACTGCAGCACCTTGCCTACATGTCAGACCTATATGAAATCCTCAATGTGATCTTTGGTCATTATACTTTTATTAGATTAAGAAAAAATAAAGATTCAAATTACACTCGAGGTTGGATTCTTGAATATAGCATATACCACAATATTATGCACATTACCTGAAAAATTACTATATTATTTTGAGTACGGAATCTCCCTGAATTGATTTTCATCAGTTTCATCACAGCCACCCATTAACTTTGGCAAGGGACAATTCCCACTGAAGTGTCCGTGTCAGGTTACCTATTACATTATGGTGTATATACCAGTACTTCCAAAATACATTAGCCTGCCTTCTTTATATCACTACAGCTTTCTGTCTTCAAATCAACAAAAATATTTGTCACATGCTTCCTAAACAACAGGTGTAGACTAACAGTGAAATGCTTACTTCATATTGGATATTGGATAGCCCAAATGACTGTTCAAGGAGAGAAAAGACCCAGGAATTACTCAAATACTAATTCAAAGTGTCTACTGTGTTACCATATCCAGCTTGACAGACTCTACTCCATCACACTCTTATCTCCGCATGTCTGGTGAAAGTGACTCACAGAGAGGCGCATCATCAGACGACATCACAGGAAATGCTTTTTTGCAAGTCACACTATCTGAAGAGGATAGGGAATCATTTTCACTAGAACACTTTATTCTGTGTGAGATCATAACATATTTTATTTTAACCTCATGTATAATAAGACACACCAATAACAACAAGAAAATGATGATTGCTTTACAGAACAATGCAAAGGCAGAGCAAAGGCAGTGACAACTCTTTGAAGTGATTTTCTGCTTTTTTCTATGGCCTGTATTTGAATTGCAGCAACAGGCTGTTGTCTGAAGATATATTCACATGCTTCCATTTGTAAATGTACATTATACTACATGTCACCAACCCATTAGTTGAAAGACATGTACAGTGCATTCGGAAAGTATTCAGACCCCTTGACTTTTTCCACTTTTTGTTACTTTACAGCCTTATTCTAAAATTGATCAAATGCATTTTTCCCTCATCAATCTACACACAATACACCATCATGATAAAAACATTATTTTTTAGACATTTTTGAAAATGTATTACAAATAAAAACAGAAATACCTTATTTATATAAGTATTCAGACCCTTTGCTATGAGACTCAAAATTGAGCTCAGGTGCATCCTGTTTCCATTGATCATCCTTGAGATGTTTCTACAACTTGATTGGAGTCCACCTGTGGTAAATTCAAATGATTGGACATGATTTGGAAAGGAACACACCTGTCTATATATATAAGGTCCCACAGTTTACATTGCATGTCAGAGCAAAAACCAAGCCATGGTTTAAGGAATTGTCTGTAGAGCTCCGAGACAGGATCGTGTCGAGGCACAGATCTGGGGAAGGGTACCAAAACATTTCTGCAGCATTGAAGGTCCCCAAGAACACAGTGGCCTCCATCATTCTTAAATGAAAGAAGTTTGGAACCACCAAGACTCATCCTAGAGCTGGCTGCCTTGCTAAACTGAGCAATCTGGGGAGAAGGGCCTTGGTCAGGGAGGTGACCAAGAACCCGATGGTTCGTGTGAAACATGAACTAGGCAGAGTACAGCGAGTTCCTTGATGAAAACCTGCTCCAGAAACCTGCTTCAGGACCTCAGACTGGGGGCGAATATTCACCTTCCTACAGGACAATGACCCTAAGCACACAGCCAAGACAACACAGGAGTGACTACAGGACAAGTGTCTGAATGTCCTTGAGTTCCCCAACCAGAGCCCGGACTTGAACCCGATCGAACATCTCTGGAAAGACCTAAAAATAGCAGCGATGCTCCCCATCCAAACTGACAGAGAGGATCTGAAGAAAATAATGGGAGAAACTCCCCAAATACAGGTGTACCAAGCTGTAGTCGCTGCCAAAGGTGCTTCAACAAAGTTTGAGTTTGAGTTTGAGTTTATTTTTATTTTTACAGGGACAGTGCACATTAATCAACATTTCAGTAAAAGTGCCGGTTTTAGCCAACCGGCAAATTTTCAACCGCAGTCCCTGGGCAGGTTATTAAAAACAATTACAATATAAACAATAGCAACATAGAACAAGCAAGACATAGCATACAGACAGAGCAACATAGGACAAGCAAGACGTAGCATACAGACAGAGCAACATAGGACAAGCAAGACGTAGCATACAGACAGAGCAACATAGGACAAGCAAGACGTAGCATACAGACAGAGCAACATAGGACAAGCAAGACGTAGCATACAGACAGAGCAGCATAGGACAAGCAAGACGTAGCATACAGACAGAGCAACATAGGACAAGCAAGACGTAGCATACAGACAGAGCAACATAGGACAAGCAAGACGTAGCATACAGACAGAGCAGCATAAAACAAAAAGCAGCAAGACAAAATTCATAAAAGCAACAAAGTGTTTCCACACCTCACAAGCTACAGACAACAGACAACATGGAAAGCGGCAACACACAGCTAGGGACCATGTTCACAAATCTGATTGACCTTTAGCCATGTCTTCAAGCATTTTGTGAAAGTGTGATATGTGGTGCAGTTATGTGTGTCTGATGGCAGTGTATTCCAGACATGGGAAGCTCTCACAGAGAATGCAGATTTACTAAAGGTGCTTTTCCTTAGGGGAACTATACAGTCACCTCTCATGGCAGACCTTGTGGATCTGCTGCCATATGTCTGGGTTTTCTGTTTAACAAAAATATTGAGTGGAGGGGGAGCCTGGCCATTGAGGCCATTGAGGATCTTGAATACAAGACATGCGTCGGTGTATTGCACAAGATTTTCCCAACTCAAGAGCTCATGCTTTCTAAGGATGTGACAATGATGATGGTTTTGCTACCTCTGTAGTCAAACAATTTTGTATAAATCGGAAATTAGCTAGGTTGAATTTGGTTATTTGAATTACCTTTTTCACATGCTTTTTAAAAGAGAGGTTGGAATCAAGTATGATGCCAAGGTACTTAAAATCGGATACCACCTGGAGCTTCTCCCCTGACACATAGACATCTGGCTCAGTAGCATCTGTTGCCCTCTTTGTGAAGAACATGCAAACAGTTTTTTTCACATTGAGATGCAAACACGAGTCACTGAGCCACTTTGTAACCTGGACCATTACAGTAGTGAGTTCTTGTGCAGAGTAAGTACAGAGTAAAGGGTCTGAATACTTATGTAAATGTCATATTCCATTTTTTATTTGTAATATATTTGCAATACATTTGCAAAACATAAAAACTGTTTTTGCTGTGTCATTATGGGGTATTGTGTGTAGATTGATGAGACTTTTTAATAAGGCTGTAATGTGACAAAATGTTGAAAAAGTCAAGGGGTCTGAATACTTTCCGAATGCACCGTATATTGGAAGTTACTGGGGTGCAGTAAAAGTTTGATCAACATGGCTGTGCCTTTCCAACACTGAGGGAACTCAAACGTATTATTGTCACTTGCTGCTTCTTCATTCAGAGCGGTGCAGTATGACATAATTTATTGAGCCAGACATGACGGCTGGTTTCTTATCAAACATTCTTTTCTCCTGGAGGGTATTCAACGTTCACATCTTTGATGCCGTTATGAATTGATTGAGCAGCTTTATATTTATTTATTTTCACACGCTATGAACTGAGTGCAACTCAAGGCAGCCAGAAAACTCTAGCAAAAATGTCACTGTAACTTTCTATGTCCAAAATGGTACCCTATTCCCGATATAGTGCCTCTACGCTGCTCTGGTCAAATGTAGTGCACCATATAGGGAATAGGGTGCCATTTGGGACTCACGCACTGTGACTTTCAAGTCAAAACTATTGAGTGGCTCGTAATGTGTAGCATCCTGCGGGGATCAAGGGAACATGCCGGAAATCCATAAACAAACCAGCAGTGAGTGTGTGATAGCTGGGCTGCCTGAAGGCTTTGTCTATTGGAAGATTACTGTAGGTACCCACAGGGGAGGCAGTAACAGATGAGGCGGTACTCACATGTATACAGATGTGACTGCAGTATGTGCATCAATTCTCAAAGAGCGCTAGCTAGCGTACATTATGTAAATGCTGTGTTTAGCAGGGAAATGGCTATACTGCAAAGCTTCACTGATATTCACTGGTCATGTTCAATGGTCATCAGGCACTGCTTACAGTGATGGGTATTTCACAAGGAACAACTTCACAGTGCTTTACCAAGGGGGAAATAGTCAATTAAATAATATTTTTAGTTAGCTTTTAGAAAGGCATTGCACATTGACTGTATGAGAAATAAAATTATGTAAAAAAGGCGATATCAAAAAAGTTTTATCTGGTGCCATCTAAAAGCAAGCAATTACAGGTTTTATATCAAGCAATAATTTGAGCTACATCCTCCCACATTCTTCAGCCTACATTGTCTGTGGAGTTGCCATGAGCACTAAATGCATTCAACAGCTTTACTTTATGAAGTCCTTTATATTACACTGCAATCTAGAACCTTAATAATTAAAGGGTTCTCCGGTTGTGTCCAAAGGAGAACCCTTTGAAGAACCTCATTTGGAAGGCAACTCATGTGACTTTAAAGGGTGACACACTTCAGATGACACTCAAGTACATAAACAATCCATGTTAGAGCCAATGAATAGCAAGCTGCACATCCTACGTTGTCAAGCGGGCAGTCACGTGTGTTGGCGACATTGATTATTTTCGTGTTAATAATTTGCAAATAAATACATAAAAAATCCTACAATGTGATTTTCTTGATTTTTTTCTTCTCATTTTGTCTGTCATAGTTGAAGTGTACCTATGATGAAAATTACAGGCCTCTCTCATATTTAAGTGGGAGAACTTGCACAATTGGTGGCTGACTAAATACTTTTTTGCCCCACTGTATATACTGTATAATGTCATTTCAATAGTAGGCCTAGGCTATTTCTTTCTTATTGAGATCATGCCTCACACATACAATACCATTTACGGGACCCTTGCTACAATTTTTTATTTGAGCTGAAGTGCTATACTCTTTGAAGCTAATTACAGCAATTTAGACTGTCAACACTCCAAACAATTTTTTTTAAATTGTTGCTTTCGCTCTTTACTGTAGCCTCTGCTATTTAATAAACTGTAGTATCAATCCACATTGGACTAGGAATGGACAGCGGAATTGGAGTTGATAGCAACGCAAAGGCATTATTAAGCCATGGAATGCCTTGATTGGCCAGTGAGTGGCCAAGCCCTTGTTACACCTGCAACTTGTTTTATTAATCAAAGCCCAGTTCCTGCGCACTACTGCCAACTATTGCGGTCATAATAACAGCTGTTAAAATAGCGTAAAAATTTCTCCATAGAAAATCTTTGGAGGGAGTTGAAAGTCTGTGTTGCCCAGCAACAGCCCCAAAACATCACTGCTCTAGAGGAGATCTGCATGGAGGAATGGGCCAAAATACCAGCAACAGTGTGTGAAAACCTTGTGAAGACTTACAGAAAACATTTGACCTCTGTCATTGCCAACAAAGGGTATATAACAAAGTATTCAGATAAACTTTTGTTATTGACCAAATACTTATTTTCCACCATAATTTGCAAATAAATTCATAAAAAATCCTACAATGTGATTTTCTGGATTTTTTTTCTCATTTTGTCTGTCATAGTTGAAGTGTACCTATGATGAAAATTACAGGCCTCTCTCATCTTTTTAAGTGGGAGAACTTGCACAATTGGTGGCTGACTAAATACTTTTTTGCCCCACTGTATGTGGAGTGACAGCCTCATCACCTCAAGTTGACATTATTTACAGTTGAAGTCGGAAGTTTACATACATTAGCCAAATACATTTAAACTCAGTTTTTCACAATTCCTGACGTTTAATCCTAGTAAAATTCCCTGTTTTAGGCCAGTTAGGATCACCACTTTATTTTAAGAATGTGAAATGTCAAAATAATAGTAAAGAGAATGATTTATTTCAGCTTTTATTGCTTTCATCACATTCACAGTGGGTCAGAAGTTTACATACACTCAATTAGTATTTGGTAGCATTGCTTTAAATTGTTTAACTTGGGTCAAACGTTTCGGGTAGCCTTCCACAAGCTTCCCACAATAAGTTGGGTGAATTTTGGCCCATTCCTCCTGACAGAGCTGGTGGAACTGAGTCAGGTTTGTTGGCCTCCTTGCTCGCACACGCTTTTTCAATTCTGCGCACAAATTTTCTATAGGATTGAGGACAGGGCTTTGTGATGGCCACTCCAATACCTTGACTTTGTTGTTCTTAAGCCATTTTCCCACAACATAATTTTCCTTTCTCATATTGCCATCTACAGTATTTTGTGAAGTGCACCAGTTTTTTCACTCATTGATGGCTGCTCAAGTATATTGCCCCAGGACCAAAAGCTTCAAATAAAATAATAATTGTACAACTCTATACAGAAGAGATAGAAAGCAGCTCATCCTCTCTAGACAATACTACTGTCTTACAGCTTTCTATATCACGGGCCTCACCACATCAAAATATTAGACTACATATTCGACGTCAATGCAAATGTATTTTAATTGGGGAAATGTATTCAAATGAGCTTGTCATATTTTGAGGAAATCTTGGCGCCATACATGGAGTCCCTTATTGGCATGCACAGTATATCAAAGATCATCTCACTCAATCAGAATAGCAGCCTCTTTGATAGTGCACTTGATAACAAGATAGATGTCAGTTGAAAGCATAAATCTGTAATGTGTTTTGGTGTTAGATACAACTATCTCAAGTACTTTGCTATTAGTTCCCTGCATGCCTATCAAAGACATGACACTACCTTTTATTCCTGGGTCTGCTTTTGGGGGATGAAAAGGGGTGAGCTGACAGGCTTGAACAGGATTAGTAATGACAGTTATTCAGCTGCTTTAATAGCGCCGCTTCCACAAATCTGAATGATGAGATAGTTGGCTATCTGTTATGTTTTTGCCTCAATCCTCTACATGAAAAACTCCACAGCAAACAAAACATTTTGCTGGGTGGAGAAAATCCAAATCCATGTAGTTTTACATCTGCATTATATCTTAGAGTCATCGGATTTATTTCTAATCAGCCAAGCAGCAGAAAGGGAGGGCCTCTCACAAGCATATCCTGTGGACGACAACCAGATTGCCATATTGATGTGACATGTGTGAAGATGACAAGAGCCAAGCACATGGTGAATGTACATATTTGACATATTTCTGTTGTATTGTAAAGCATGATCAGCAGGTTTAGAGGCTCTGAGATGTGACTCACATGGCGGCATCACAAATGGCACCCTTCCATATGGGCTCTGGTCAAAAGTAGTGCATTAAATAGGGAAAAGGGTGCCATTTCAAATGCAGATTTCATTTAACAGGGTGTTTCAGACATATGCACTATAAGCTGTATTTTCTTTTCACCTTGGAAAAGTTCAACCAATGATGCCATTGGTTGATTGAGCATGCTCTCTGATCAAAACATTAATGGAGTCATGTTTTGTTAGCAATTATTGTGGTCTTTGTATTTCGCCGATTGCATGATCACGCTGGAGGCGAGTAGATATGGATGTCTGTTCAATAGTGCCATTGGACTTCCAATCTGCCAGGACATTGCAGAATATCTATGTTTACTTATTTTCTCTGGTTTTGTAAAGACTTCAGCCTGACCGGAGCTATACTTCATTTTTCCCACCCTCGAAGACAGGCTTTTCAAAATGGGGGCAGCACTAGTTTACAGGTTCACAGGAGCTAGATTACCATGTACTCACTGTCTATCCGAGATTGCTAAATAATTAGCTACAATGGCTTCTTCTGATGATTCCTCTTTCCAAGAAGAGCTGGACGATTAAACATTTTTTGACGTACTTTTACACAGGAAAATACAAACCTATTTATTTGAGCCGGAATACACTGAAGAGGAGTTGAGACAGTGAGAAAAATTATTAGAGACCAGCAAGTAGCGGCAGTAGCCTTGACCAGCTGGACCAGGACGAGGATAAATGACAAACTAATAAGTTGTTTTGCTGTCTGTAGATAGCTATCAATATAAGCTTTCTTTTTACATGAGGCAGTGTTGTTCAGTATAGTACAATTTGGTGATGGATTCGGCCATACCGGGGCTTGCCAGTACCACCACAAGCCAAGCTAGCCAAATTTAGCTAGCTAGCTAGCTTGCTATGTTTGCTATACCTAAAATGTACTGTAGTCTAACGTTATAGCTAGCTAGCTAACTAGCCTAGCTAGCCTCAGTGCCTCTCATTAGGAGCAAAACTAGAGAAATATTTTGATGATGGTGGAGAGTAAAGTAATGTCTTTGGCTTGATGACTCATATTAGTCTTGGAGTAACTATACCTGTGTGTTGTAGCTAGCTAACGTAAACTCACCCCATTCCATACAAATGTGCGTAACCGCGACATTCAAACGAGGCTACAAAGACAACTAATGGGACTGTAGCGATTGTGTGGACTTCAAAATCTGGGGTGTGAACTACGTTTCTATTCAAGCGTTGATCGACATGGTAATGGCTCTATAGTATTGGAGAAAAGTAGAAAAAACTGACCCTCCATTACATTGTGACGTGTCATGCCGTAACGTACAGCATGCATAAAGCAACTATTTCTGTCTTACAATCTCTCTCCACCAAGTGTAGCACTTCTCTCATCGTTAGAAAACAAGAAATGGACAGTGACGGGGGTAAGGGGGGGATACCTAGTCGTTTTTTGCGTCATCACTGTAAGCGATCATGACTTTCAAAGCCTCTGTTTACTTCTGAAGATCACTTTAGCACCGCCCTAAAAACCCGATTCAAATTTGAAACAAACCTTCAAATAGGTATGTAATGTCACATTATATAAACTCTTTATAGTGTTTTATTTACATTTTAGAGGCAATAAGGTGATAAGTTGGACAGATCGAGTGAAAAAAAGCAGTTTTCCCACACATCTCCTCTCCTTCTCACTATCACGCATTAGTTTCGCTTCCCCACCCGCCGTTTTTTTTAAAGACCCGAAGGAGTTCATTGCCTTCTTGAATTATGCAGAAACGGGCAGCGTTGAGGTCATGTCCTTAATTTTGTTGGAAAGGGGAGAAATTGTGCTTTACAATGGTATTGACATTACAGTTGATCTGGAAGTATTACGTTTTTGGGGCACTAAAATAAGGTCAATTGTACGGAACAAGGCAATGTACAAACGTGAGTGAGTTTACGTTAGCTAATGTGTTTCTTTGAGATGTGTAATAGCCTTTGTCTTTCTCTCACAGAACATACCACTTGGATAAAAAAAAGTTGATTACTGAAGAGGAAAGGTCCCATAACCACAATCTCCCCTTATATCAAAGTGACTCCAAACACCTCACTGCACCACATGCAAGTATTCCCTTTTTAGAAGTATTCCCTTGTATTTATTCTAAGCGTTAGTAGTACATTTTCCTTCAACTGTGTATATGTCACACATTGCCATAACTGTTCCTGCATACTGCTGTGTAAACTCACCTCGGACTCCAGAGCAAATAAACTTAGTCTTGAATACAAGCCATGTCTACTTTTTATTCGCTATATTGACAGACTAATCTGTTTTATTAAAACATGTTTACTTGCCAACAAATTCAAGTTGAAATGATAAACCAACTCCCTGCATCATTTCTATTAGCAGTAAGACTGAGCTACGTAGTTTATCCAAATACATTTCATGAATATCACAATTACATATCAAGAAGTAAACACTATCGTTTTTTTTATGCAGTTGGGATCATTTAGTAAACACTATATAAAACACCTTATGCACAACAGCTAGCTATATCTATACCGCAATGCAGTTGTGAGCATACTAGGCATTCTATATTATACTACAACATCGGTCTAACTGAATGTGGATTTTGTGTTGGTTGAATGTTCCAGGCAGGTTCCAGAATGTTCTTCAGCTGGTGAACCTCGTCTTGGGTAATGGCAGCTGGTTTAGAAGGCTTTGGCACTGTGGTGATGTTGTTTGGGGGGTGTGACTCTGGATCCTTGTAGAGAACCGTCTGGTCCTTTCTGCACTCCACAGCCAGGTGGACAAGCCTCTCATACACTTTCTTCACCAACCACTGCTTCGACCTCTTGCAGAAGATTTGTTTGTACTGCAAGCACATGAGGATGTGTAACCATACAATAAAACATGTTCATTTGTAAATATAAAAGGATACAGTCTGGTGTTTTGTTACACTCAGTCAATAATGGAGCATTGAGATGGGCTGTTAGCAAAGACGTGAAAAGCTTGAGGTGGGCTCGACTTGAAGACAGTCTAGTCACGTACTGTTGTGTATGAGCACCTACAGTTGTGCTGTTGCTGACAAGCACCGCCAACAATAGAGTGAATAGACTAGACAAATACTAACAGCTCCTCTCGCCCATGCTAAAGAGCTGACTGCAAGGGTGTGAAAAGTTTGTGGATCACTGTAGATAGTTGTGTACTTATAATTAGTTTTCCTTTTTTCATATCTACAGATCATGCATACTAACCTTCACACACACACACAATACCCACCTCCAACAGGCACAATTCAGTGACCCACAGCATTCCCTCCTTACTAATACATAATTTTCTTCAATTTAGACTCGAGGCCTTGCATGAACAATCAACTAAACCTCCATAAGACAGAGAAAACTATAGTAGAAGTTGTAGCCTAGTTTATTTATTTTGCCATATAAGTTGACTGAGAACACATTCTCACTTGCAGCAACAACTTGGGGAATAGTTGCAGAGGAGACAAGGGGGATGAATGAGCCAATTGGAAGCTGGGGCCGATTAGGTGGCCCTGGTGGTACGAGGGCCAGATTGGGAACTTAGCGGTATTAACCCTGGTGTCCTGGCTATGATTAGCGCCACGGGAACTTTATTGACCACAGAGACGAAAGACACCCATTTAACATCCTAGCCTAAACACAGCACCCTACACAGGGCAATGTCCTCAATCACTGCCCTGGGTCATTGAGATATATTCTTTAGACCAGAGGAAAGAGTGCCTCCTACTGGCCCCTCAACACCCCTTCCAGTAGCATCTGGTCTCCTATCCAGGACCATCCCTGCTTAGATTCAGATGCAAGCCAGCAGTGGGATGCAGGGTTGCATGCTGCTTTTAGACCCACCAACTATGACAAGACATGGACCATGTTTATGCCTAGATCTAGTATATTTATTTGCTCATCATGGAGTCATGGAAAGATTTAAGTACGATTATAGAAGTTGACTTACACTAGTTCCTGGTGCTGAACTTGATACCTCTGGATATTGATGGGATCGGACTTTAGCCTCTGGGGTAGTTAGCTAAAGTAAACAAATGTAGTTTGGTAGCTAGCTAGGTAACGTTAGCTACATTATCTCAGCTTATTGTCACGAACCGGCTCAAAGCCCGTAACAAAAGGGAGACAACGTAGAGATAAGGAGTAACAAAACATATATTTATTAAATAAAGTAAAGTACAATATACAATGGTGTGTGTAATCAGTAGTGTAAGTGAGTGTTTTGCATGCATGAACGTGATCATGCAGGGTGTTGAAAGATGCCAAAGCAAACAACCAAAAAACCACCAAGAAACACAACAAAATCTATAAAGGTGTTTGCATGGAGCCAGTCTCCCCTATGAATGGGGAAGTGGTGTATTTATCCTGGGAGACAATGGGCCCAGGTGTTTCCCATGTAGCTGATGACCCTCCCAACTCCGCCCACCGGCATCCTAATAAGGAAACAAGAACAAAGAGAATATGACAGACAGAGTGGGAGGATCATCACATTCCCCCCATAAAACCAGGGACCAACAAGGACCCCGGAACACCAGCCTATGCATCCCAAATTGATGAGGGGTTACGTGTTCACACCTCCACCTGCCCCAGCAACCTTTGCGCACAGGAAGCAATGTTTAAGAGGAAAGAACAGAAGACCAGGAGGGAACAGACAGAACATGACTACCCCAAACAATGGTCAGTCACGTAAACATTCAGAAACATGGCACAAAAGGCCACAACCTCCAACGAAAAGAACATCAGGATCCTTCATTTTTACAACAACTCCCAACGATTCAAAGTCACTTCAACGATTCATAGTCACTTCCCAACGTAACAGAATTTCACTCATTTCAATCATTCAACCTTGTAGTGTTTGGCGATCTTCAACAGCTGTTCTTTAGTACATAATTCTAACAGTTCCTCTGATGGAAAGCGAATGAACTTGTCTACATGAGACACCATAGTCATAAGTAAATAATCTTGCTCAACCCCTCTGCTGAGCACATCAGACCACAACCAGAGAAATGACAATCACCCTGAGCACCACAGAAGAGATACGGAGCTTCCCCAAAAACTACAATAACTCAACCCTAGTCTTCATGCGGATTTGCGGTGGTAATTTACGCACTGTAGCCCGCAGGCAAGGAAATAGAACTCCCCAGCATGCTGGCAAATTCGACCAAGCCACGGATGTGCCCCCGAGACAACTGCTCAGTCCACAGACACCACACAAAAATAACAAACATTTAACCATGCCCAACATGTTCAAAATTGAAACACGTCGCTAAGCCTATCAGGGGGAAAAGGCTATAGCTCCGGTTAGCAAGTTCCACTACCCTACCCAAATCTCCCACCGAGGTACACAGCCGATTTACTCAACTCAGACCGATGTCCCAACAGAAAGTAGAACAAGAGTTCAGGCTGGGCCATTATCCATTAACCATTATCTCTCTCCAACACAGCACACAAACCAAACAACAAAGGCAACCAATACTGGGCCTATCAAACTCAAACAAAATATGCAAACCAAACACATACCTCCACGTTCTCCTAAACCAATATGTTCAAAAATACCAGACGAGCTCCCACTTGTCACGAACCGGCTCAAAGCCCGTAACAAAAGGGAGACAACGTGGAGATAAGGAGTAACAAAACATATGTTTATTAAATAAAGTAAACTAAGTACAATAAACAATGGTGTGTGTGTAAGTGAGTGTTTTGCATGCATGAATGTGATAATGCAAGGTGTTGAAAGGTGCGAAAGCAAACAACCAAAATAAAAACCACCATAAAACACAACAAAATCTATAACAGTGTCTTGCATGGTGCGAGTCTCCCCTATGAATGGGGAAGTGGTGTATTTATCCTGGGAGACACCGGCCCAGGTGTTTCCCATGTAGCTGACGACCCTCCCAACTCCGCCCACCGGCATCCTAATAAGGAAACAAGAATAAAGAGAGAATACCACAGCCAGAGTGGGAGGGTCGTTATACCACCCCCCTCTTCGGAGGACAAATATATGTTTTTTTAATAGATTTTCTGCTACCTATACATATATTTGACATATACATTTTACATACACATTTTACATACATGGTACGTTATATAAAGCAGTCACATAACAATACACATTACCATACATAAGCTCTTTAATCCCACCCCTCAGCCACTCTCAGCCCATCCCACCTATCACCATAGACCACCCTCGTTTGGTTTCCATGTGCCATATACTTTTCAATTGTGCTGTGATGTTTTACATACATTTTGAACCTTTCTAATCGTATAGTATCCACAGATTGTGAGCTAAAGATGAAAACCTTTCCTATAAGTATTATTATATTATGTATTGACTGCCAACGGCTTTCCAAATCACCCAACACTGCTACATGTAAGGTCAATTTTAAGTGCATGTTGTGATTTTTTAATCATTCCTGAACCTGTGACCATAAACAAGCTACATAGGGGCAATACCAGAATAAATTATCTATTGATTCTGTCTCTTCGCAGGAAAATCTACAGAGCTGAGTTTGTTGTATGTCCCATACATACATGTATATAGCGTTCTGTTGATGGCAAGAATTTTATATCATTATTTAAATTGACAAACTTGAAATGTTGAGTCAAGTGTTGTTTTTTGTTCCAGTTCATAAATCATGTGCCATGGAATCGGTACAATGGAAATCTCTTCCCATTTATTTTGCAACCTGTATGGTGTAGCTGTCAACATTTCTGTCCTCAAATTAAACTGGTATATTTGTCTATTTATGATAATTCCTTTCAGACAATTTGTATCTTTAATATATGGCAGGCAAGCATGTTCCCTACATTCTCGCTTTTCCACTTGCCTCCTCCATTTGTGTGGTAGTGCTGCAATCAGTTGGTTGTAAGTTGGAATTGAGCAGACATTCCCATATATTTTTGATAGATGCATATGTGACACAACTCCTCCGTTTCTATTCATAATATCATCTATAAATATAATTTAGAAAAAATATTAATCAGTATATTTGAGTTTAACCATAACATTTGTTGTAATATTTGTTATATCTTTTATAGAGGATAAAACTGAAAATGTAAACAGCTTTGTATGGCTTGTTTAAGAAAGAGCAATACTTTAAACAAAATTTCATTTTTTTTACCCCCTTTTCTCCACAATTTTGTGGTATCCAATTGTTAGTAGTTACTATCTTGTCTCATCGCTACAACTCCCGTGCCATGCGTCCTCCGAAACACAACCCAACCAAGCCTGTTGGAGCATGACCTGTACGTCAAGGCTGAGAAATGCCTGTTCTTTCAACAGTCCGTCTCCTTCCTAGGGTATCGCATTTCCACTTCAGGGGTGGAGATGGAGAGTGACCGCATTTCAGCCGTGCGTAATTGGCCGACTCCCACCACGGTAAAGGAGGTGCAGCGGTTCTTTGGGTTTGCCAACTACTACCAGAGGTTTATCCGGGGTTTGGTCAGGTAGCAACTCCCATTACCTCACTGCTGAAGGGGGGCCCGGTACGCTTGCAGTGGTCAGCTGAGGTGGACAGGCCCTTTAGTCACCTGAGGACTCTGTTTACCTCGGCTCCCGTGCTGGCCCATCCAGATCCCTCTTTGGCGTTCATAGTGGAGGTGGATGCGTCCGATGCTGGGATAGGAGCTGTACTCTCTCAGCGCTTGGGTACGCCACCGAAGCTCCACCCCTGTGCCTTCTTCTCGAAGAAGCTCAGCCCGGCGCCCATGACATGGGGGACCGGGAGCTGTTGGCTGTCGTCAAGGCCTTGAAGGCGTGGAGACATTGGCTTGAGGGGGCTAAACAGCCTTTTCTCATCTGGACTGACCACCGCAATCTGGAGTAGATCCGGGCAGCAACGAGACTGAACCCTCGCCAGGCAAGGTGTGCCATGTTTTTCACCCATTTTGTGTTTAGCCTTTCCTACAGACCAGGCTCCCAGAACGTGAAGGCAGACGCATTGTCCCGGCTGTATGACACAGAGGAGCGGCCCATGGATCCCACTCCCATACTCCCCGCCTCCTGCCTGGTGGCGCCGGTAGTGTGGGAGCTGGACACGGACATTGAGCAGGCGTTACGTGCAGAGCCCGTTCCCGTCCAGTGTCCTGCTGGGCGTCTGTACATCCCGTCTGCTGTTCCTGACCAGTTGATCTATTGGGCCCACATGTCACCCTCCTCTGGTCATCCTGGGATCGGTCGGACAGTGCACTGTTTGAGCGGGCGGTACTGGTGGCCTACCTTGGCTAAGGACGTGAGGGTTTATGTTTCCTCCTGCTCGGTGTGCGCCCAGTGTAAGGCGCCTTAGGCTCCTGCCCAGAGGTAAGCTACACCCCTTACCCGTTCCACAGCGGCCTTGGTCACACCTGCCGGTGAATTTTCTGACTGATCTTCCACTCTCACAGGGTAACACTGCGATCCTGGTCGTTGTGGATCGTTTCTCTAAGCCCTGTCGTCTCCTCCCTCTGCCCGTTCTCCCTACGGCCCTACAGACTGCGGAGGCCTTGTTTACATACGTCTTCCGGCACTACGGGGTGGCTGAGGATACAGTGTTTTGAGGGCGTTCATGGAACGTCTGGGGGTCTCGATCAGCCTTACTTCAGGGTTACACACCGAGAGTAATGGGAAGGTAGAGAGAATGAACCAGGATGTGGGCAGGGTCCTATTGCCAGAACCGGCCGGGGGAGTGGGCGACTTTCGTGCCCTGGGCCGAGATGGCACAGAACTCGCTTCGCCACTCCTCCACTAACCTCTCTCCCTTCCAGTGCATACTGGGGTACCAGCCGGTTCTGGTGCCTTGGCAACAGAGTGAGACCGAGGTTCCTATGGTGGATGACTGGTTCAGTCGCACGGAGGAGACATGAGAAGATGTCCGTGTTCACCTTCAGCAGGCCATGATGCGCCAAAAGGAGAACGCACCAGGGGACCGGGTCTGGCTCTCGACCCGAAACCTGCCCCTCCACCTGCCCTGCCGGAGGCTGGGTCCGCGGTTTGTGTGGCCATTTAAAGTCCTCAGGAGAGTGAACAAGGTTTGTTATAGATTACAGATTCCACCCGATTACCGTATTAACCCCTCGTTCCATGTGTCTCTCCTCAGGCCGGTGGTGGCTGGCCTGCTCCAGGAGTCTGAGGTGCGGGAGGTTCCTCCGCCCCCTCTAGACATCGGTGGGGCCCTCGCGTACTCCGTTCGCATCACACTGATTTGAGGCATTGGGCGAGGGGCCTTTAGTATCTTGTGGAGTGGGAGGGGTCGAGGACGTGTCAGACCCTTCAATGCTGCAGGAGTTCCACCGTCTTTGTCCGGATCACCCTGCGCCTCGCCCTCCGGGTCTCCCCCAAGGCCCATGTCGATGCGCTGCTGGAGCCATGCGTCAAGGGGAGGGGGGGAGGTACTGTCATGACTTCCTCCGAAGTTGGCCCCTCTCCTTGTTCAGGCGGCGTTCGGCGGTCGAAGTCACCGACCTAGCCATCACTGATCCACTTTTAATTTTCCATTGGTCTTGTCTTAGTCTTCCATCACACCTGGTTCAAATTCCATCAATTACACGTTGTGTATTTAACCCTCTGTTCCCCCCCCCCATGTCCTTGTCGGTAATTGTTTCTTGAAGTGCTTATGCATGGTATGCTGGTATTTACCGGGTTTTGTTTGACCCATTAATTGTATTGTTCTGTTGATGGTGGTTTATGGATATTAAACGACACCGTTGTAAATCAGTTTTCGCTCTCCTGCGCCTGACTTCTCTGCCGCCAGTACGCACCTCACTACATCTTGAATAAATATCTCCAATTATATTTGTTTTTTCTCTAACCTAGTTTGTGCCTCTATAGTACAGTTTCCATTACCATCTAACTGCGCTGTTATTTCCTATATTTTCTTTATCAGTCTAATCTCATTTGACCCAAACTGCTTTTGTTTTAATGATGAGTGTTGTTTTGAATGGCCTCTAAAAGTACATTTAAACGTGTCCCTGTCACGGATTCCCCCGGTACTGCTGCTCATTCTGTGCACCAGTTCCGGAGGTTTACGTCACCGGCCTCTAGGAATCACTGAACTGTCTCATTACACACACCTGATTCCAATACCCCTGATTAGTAATTGTATATATGTGCACTCACCATTGTCTTGTCGGTTATTGTTCCCATGTCTGTTGGTCTTGTGAGTACCTGTGCTTTGTTGTTTTGGTTTTCGTGCTGCGTGTATTGTGTACTTGTTATTATGGGTCTTGTCCTGTATATTGTTGTGCATTTGTTATTACGGGTCTCGCCCCATGTAGTGTATTGTAGGTCTCATCCTGTGTATTTGAGGATTTACCTCACTCTTTTGTTTGGGTTACCTCCGTGTTTTTGTATATGTGTTTGTTTTGGGCTTCGTCTCGTTGTAATGATGTGTGCTGAAAGTTGGGAAGCAAGTTCAGGGAGTGAATAGATTTAATTAATTAATTAAACAAACACAACACAAACAGCGCACGGACATGGAACAGAAACCGATACAACGACGACTGGGGAAGGAACCAAATTGTAACGACGTTCGTCTGTAGAAGGAGAAGCGGACCAAAATGCAGCGTGGTGGTTACTCATGTTCTTTAATGAAAAAATTAACGACACATGAAATAATTTAAATATACAAAACAACAAACGGAACGTGAAAACCTATACAGCCTATCTTGTGACAACAAACACAGAGACAGGAACAATCACCCACCAAACACTCAAAGAATATGTCTGCCTAAATATGGTTCCCAATCAGAGACAACGAGAATCACCTGCCTCTGATTGAGAACCGCCTCAGGCAACCATAGACTTTGCTAGAATACCCCACTAAGCCACAATCCCAAAACCTACGAAAAACCCCCATACATAAACACAACACAAAATAAACCCATGTCATACCCTGGCCTGACCAAATAAATATAGAAAACACAAAATACTAAGACCAGGGCGTGACAGACCCCCCCCCCCCCCCCCCCCCCCCCCAAGGTGCGGACTCCCGGCCGCACGCCTAAACCCATAGGGGAGGGTCCGGGTGGGACGTGGACCCCACTCCAACCAAGTCTTAGTCCCCCTGTAACGTGTCCTTTGATTGGTGACCCTCGCCGCCGACCTAGGCCTAATAACCCTCACCAAGGACCCCACTGGACTGAGGGGCAGCTCGGGACTGAGGTAGAAGCTCGGGACTGAGGGGAAGCTCGGGACTGAGGGGAAGCTCGGGACTGAGGGGAAGCTCGGGACTGAGGGGTAGCTCGGCACTAAGGGGAAGCTCAGCACTGAGAGGAAGCTCAGCACTGAGAGGAAGCCCAGCACTGAGAGGAAGCCCAGCACTGAGAGGAAGCCCAGCACTGAGAGGAAGCTCAGCACTGAGAGGAAGCTCAGGCAGGTAGTTGGATCCGGCAGATCCTGGCTGGCTGGCGGATCTGGATGAGTCTGGTTGACTGGCAGATCTGGAAGAGTCTGGCTGACTGGCAGATCTGGAAGAGTCTGGCTGATTGGCAGATCTGGAAGAGTCTGGCTGACTGGCAGATCTGGAAGAGTCTGGCTGACTGGCAGATCTGGAAGAGTCTGGCTGACTGGCGGCTCTGGCTGCTCCATGTAGACTGACAGCTCTGGCGGCTTCTTGCAGACTGACAGCTCTTTGCAGACTGGCAGCTCCTTGCAGACTGGCAGCTCCTTGCAGACTGGCAGCTCTGGCTGCTCCATGCAGACTGACAGCTCCTTGCAGACTGACAGCTCTGGCTGCTCCATGCAGGCTGACAGCTCTGGCTGCTCCATGCAGACTGACATCTCAGGCTGCTCCATGCAGACTGACATCTCTGGCTGCTCCATGCAGACTGACATCTCAGGCTGCTCCATGCAGGCTGACATCTCTGGCTGCTCCATGCAGACTGACAGCTCAGGCTGCTCCATGCAGACTGACAGCTCGGGCTGCTCCATGCAGACTGCCAGCTCAGGAGTTGCCACCGGAGGACTGGTGTGTGAAGGTGGCACAGGATGGACCGGACCGTGAAGGCGTACTGGAGAGCCTGAGAGCAGCACTGGCACAGGACGTGCAAGGCTAGGGAGGTGCACAGGAGGCCTGGTGCGTGAGGCTGGCACAATCTTCACCAGCCGACTAACACGTACCTCAGGAGGAGTATGGAGCGCTGACCCAGGTGCCATCAAATCCCCGACACGCTCCGTTGGGCGAATATCTTGCATACTACGCCAAATCAACTGCTCTCTCTCTTCACTCTCCTCCAATTCTATTAACACCTCCTCGAGTGTCTCCTCATCTCCCACACATGACACCCGTGCCTTTTCATGGCATGTTGTATATTTTGGGAGGAGTATTAAAACACCGTATTACGTATTCCTGCGCCTGTCTCCAATCATTTATACAATGTGACAGTCCCATATAATAAGGGGATCTGCTGTACCTTTGTTGTGCAGAAAAAAGTTCATTATGAATTATTGTGTCTGAGTTAAGGACAAATTATCCAATAGGCTTTGACTAAATATCCAAATTCTGTAAGAGTTATATGGAGGCCAATTAGATGGTGGTCCGATCGCATTCAGTTTCCTATTAATACTTTTTTACTTTTGATGCCAGCTAGAATGGGACCAGGAAGTAATCAAGACGTCTAGCTTGAAAAAGCCTCCTCCATATACATCTCACTAGGTCAGGGTTTTTCAGCCTCCATATATCCACTAGTTCTAATGTATCCATTATATTTGATCTCCTTAATTGCTTGAGGGTGATAGTTTGTAGTGTGACTTCCTTTACAAGGTACTTAAAACCATATTATAATCTCCCTCCATAATAATAATAGAGTCATTCGTTGCTTGTGAGCTCAATAGATTATTATACATATTTTCGAAGAATTGTGAATCATCATTATTTGGCCCATGTAGATTAATTAGCCAGATCTGTTTTGGGTTCAATAGCATATTCAAAAGAATCAATCTTCCTTGAGGATCTGTTTGCATAATCAGATCAAAATTTGTATTAATTAGTATAATCACCCCTCTTGAGTTTCTTTGCCCATGACAAAAATATATTTCTCTCCCCCCCAGCCCTTTATCCACCCAACCTCATCTATATTTGAGTTTCCTGTAAACAATGGATATTATATTCTTTATCTTTTAGCCTGGTAAAAATCTATATTTTTTATGATCTGCTAAGCCATTACAATTGTAACTGGCTATAGTTATTTCCCCAGTTACCATAATGATACCCAAGTTCCAATTATACTTACCACAACCAATGTTTGTAAACTTACCATTAAAAAGCACCATGATGTTTAAGTGTCCATATAGCTGTACCATAATATTTGCATTGTTAAGCATACTGTAGCTGCAACTTTGAACTTCCAATTGTCCTAATATTCCATCCAATAAAACCACCCCATATCTAGGTCTGGTGTCACTAAGACCATCAGACCATCTCCCTGACTCATGACGCACCTTTGCACCCTAAGGCAAACCCTTGGTCGCCAATTGGCACGAGCCAGAGGGAAATATGGGCAGTCCCATGATAACATAATTCAATACTGTCACCCTTCACTAACACATTCGAAACCCCGTAGGTCTATGGTGCTTTTTAGGAGAACTAACCAAATAACATGGAAATCAGTCTGAAAATAATAACTAAAAACGAATAATAATAGATCATATTAATGTAAATAATAACAGCACCATCTTATAGATACATGCTCAGTTGTACAACTGACTAGGTTGTTTGTGACCCTTTCCCTTCCCTTTCCTTCATATTTAGAATGTTTGAGCAAGGCTATAAGCATGTCAGCCCAGCCTGCTCAGTTCATTGGATGCAATTGTTCTAAAAACATTTTAAAATTCATTTTGTAGTGAGTTAGCATAGCTACGATCGGACGGGGCCTTCCCTCCTCTCTGCCACAGAAACGGCGAGCCCTTTGAAAATCAATTTTATCCACCTGTTAGTCCATCATCGTGAGATTACATTTCAAGAACACCTTGACTTTTTCCTCCTTTGACTGATAGTTTTCATTTTCATCCTCCTTTATTCCCATTATAACAATATTAGTATTCATACTTAAGCACTTAAATCAAGTAATTCGGCTTTCATTGTTTTATCATCATACCGTAGCCTCTCTGTAGTGTCTTTTAGGGAGTCCAAGGTAGTTTTCAATATCTTATTTTCCGCCTGTATTTCGTCCATCATTTTATTACTGTAATCCATTCCATAAGGCTTCAAACTCCCCCAGTAGCCCAGGCAATAGATCCAGCTTTTTAAATTGGTCACTCATGCTTGTAATGCTCTATCTTCTGGAGACATAGTTAGAAAAACGTTCCTCTCCAAAGTTACATTTGGAAATTTAGATGGTAGCTTCCGTTCAGTTTCGATCGCAGAGCTCTAGGAAAGGTCTTCTCTTGTTCGCTTCGATTTATCTGCTCATTTTTTTCCCCGAGCGTATCAAAATACTGATCAATAAATAGTTCAAGGTTCTCTACATGATCCAGAATGTTTAATTCGCAGTTATCAGCTAATCCTAAATGTTTATAATTCATGGGAAAAGCTGTGCCTACCACGCTGAATTGTCATCATCCACCTCCCTCTGCCTTTCACTTTGAAGTAAAGGGGAAAATCGATGGAATAGCATTACTTTTCAACATTCAACGACATAGCATCCCCATCAGCTGAAACTTAAGTTCTGTTTCAAAATCCTCTGTCTGAAAGTGCTGGCAACTAACACAGACATTTTGATATTTCCTCCATGGGGCGGACCTCCATGTTCTGAAATCGCTATGAATTCTGGATATTGTAGTTTGCCTACAACCAGGAAATGGAGCTGACCCATTTCTACAGGTGAGATATAGAAATGCTTGAGTGGAGTGAGTAAATGGTCAATTTGATATTATATGTTAATAACATATTAATGGACATACAGTTGAAGTCAGAAGTTTACATACACCTTAGCCAAATACATTTAAACTCAGTTTTCACAATTCCTGACATTAAATCTGAGTAAAAATTCCCTGTCTTTGGTCAGTTAGGATCACTACTTTATTTTAAGAATATGAAATGTCAGAATAATATTAGAGAATGATTTATTTCAGCTTTTATTTCTTTCATCACATTCACAGTGGGTCAGAAGCTTACATACACTCAATTAGTATTTAGGAGCATTGCCTCTAAATTGTTTAACTTGGGTCAAACGTTTCGGGTAGCTTCCCACAAGCTTCCCACAATAAGTTGTGCGAATTTTGGCCCATTCCTCCTGACACAGCTGGTGTAAATGAGTCAGGTTTGTAGGCCTCCTTGCTCGCACACGGTTTTTCAGTTCTGCCCACATATTTTCTATGGGATTGAGGTCAGGGCTTTGTGATGGCCACTCCAATACCTTGACTTTGTTGTCCTTAAGCCATTTTGCCACAACTTTGGAAGTATGATTGGGGTCATTGTCCATTTGGAAGACCCATTTGCGACTGATGTCTTGCGGCTGATGTCTTGAGATGTTGCTTCAATATATCCACATAATTGTCCTATCTCATGATTCCATCTATTTTGTTAAGTGCACAAGTCCCTCCTGCAGCAAAACACCCCCACAACACGATGCTGCCACCCCCGTGCTTCACGGTTGGGATGGTGTTCATCGGCTTGCAAGCCTCCCCCTTTTTCCTCCAAACATAACGATGGTCATTATGTCCAAACAGTTCTATTTTTGTTTCATCAGACCAGAGGACATTTCTCCAAAAAGTACAATCTTTGTCACCATGTGCAGTTGCAAACTGTAGTCTGGCTTTTTCATGGCAGTTTTGGAGCAGTGGCTTCTTCCTTGCAGAGTGGCCTTTCAAGTTATGTCGATATAGGACTTGTTTTACTGTGGATATAGATACTTTTGTACCTGTTTCCTCCGGCATCTTCACAAGGTCCTTTTCATCTCTAGGAGACAGAATGCGTCTCCTTCCTGAGCGGTACGACGGCTGCGTGGTCCCATGGTGTTTATACTTGCGTACTATTGTTTGTACAGAAGAACTTGGTAATGTCAGGCGTTTGGAAATTGCTCCCAAGGATGAACCAGACTCGTGGAGGTCTACAATTTGTTTATCTGAGATCTTGGCTGATTTCTTTTGATTTTCCCATGATGTCAAGCAAAGAGACATTGAGTTTGAAGGTAGGCCTTGAAATACATCCACAGGTACACCTCCAATTGACTCAAATTATGTCAATTTTCCTATCAGAAGCTTCTAAAGCCATGACATAATTTTCTGGAATTTTCCAAGCTGTTTAAAGGCACAGTCAATTTAGTGTATGTAAACTTTTGACCCACTGGAATTGTGATACAGTGAATTATAAGTGAAATAATCTGTCTGTAACCAATTGTTGGAAAAATGACTTGTATCATGCACAAAGTAGATGTCCTAACCGACTTGCCAAAACTATAGTTTGTTAGCAAGAAATTGCATCCCGTCAGCAGGACACCTGTCGACAACTCCCGGTGAAATTGGAGGGCGCGCAATTCAAATAAATAATCATAAAAATTATGGATATTAAACATCTAGGTACATACAAGTGTATTATATCAGTTAAAAGCTTACATTTGTGTTAATCTAACTGCATTGTCCGATTTACAATTTTCTTTACAGCAAAAGCATGCCATGCGATTGTTTGAGGACGGCACCCCACATCAAAATATTTTTCAACCAGCACAGGCTTCGTAAAATCACAAATAGCGATTAAATATTAACTTACTGTTTGAAAATCTTTCTCTTATTTGCAGTCCCAAATGTTCCAGCTACAACATGCGTGGTTGTTTTGTTAGATAAAATCCTTCTTTATATCCCAAAAAGTCAGTTTAGTTGGCGCAATCGATTTGAGTAATCCACTCGTTCAACATGCAGAGAAAGGAATCCAAAAAGCTACCGCTAAACTTTGTTAAAACAAGTCAAAATACATTTCAAATTAATCCTCAGGTACCCTAAAATGGAAATAATCTATTATATTTCATACGGAAGGAAGTATGTTAGAAAATAATAGAAAAGTAAAAATAGCAAGTGCCAGTCCTCTTCGTCACAGACTGATTTCCAACTCTGACTCCCAGGACCAAAACTCCAAATTCTTCCTCGTTTGACTGTTGACATCTAGTGGGACCCATAGGAAATGCAATCTGGGAGCTGGAATTGCATATGCCCCATTGCTTTCCATTGAAAGAGCATGGGCCCCCCAAAAAAAGATTCCCGGTTGGTTTTTCTTTGGATTTTCTCCTACCATATCAATTGTGTTATAGTCTCATACATTATTTTTAACGTTTCTACAACTTCAAAGTGTTTTCTATCCAATGGTACCAATTATATGCATACCCTGCTTCTGGGCCTGAGTAACAAGCAGTTGACTTTGGGAACGTCAGTCAGACAGGAAGTAGAGAAAAATAGACCCTACCCTGAAGAAGTTAGCAAGAACTTTTGTGGAGTGATTAAAAAACGAGTTTGAATGACTCCAACCTAAGTGTATGCAAACTTCCGACTTCAACTGTATATAGTGAAATGGAGCAGTGGTTAAATTTCCCTTTAAAAAATGGTCATGAATAAAATTGGAATGGAAAATGAGTCAATACAAAGTAGAGGATGAGACCCCCGGGTAGAGCCGTCAATCCCTACATGACACACCAAAATATCTGCCATATAAACCTTCAATGTGGAAAAAGAAGGCCCCTCTCAGAAAACTCTTGCAAGAACATCGAAATGTCCACCAAAGAACTCTGAAAAGGTTAAACTCGTTTAACCTGACACCAACCCTCAAACGAACACCAGGTATATGTATACAACCCTCTCGTAGAGGGTGCATGCTCCAACTGTATAGTCGTAATCATATTTGAGGGTAAACCCTCTAGTCGTCAAATTCAACCTTCGCTCCTCTGCGACCAGCCAATCATCCAGATAGACCAATACTCTGATCACCTGGCACCGCCTCCTCCACCATGGAAAAGGTGTGGGCGATAGGAATAGCCCGAAAGGCAGGACCAGAAATGCGTTGGCCTCACCCTCGCCATGAAACCTCAGAAACGTTCTGTGGGGAGGACATATAGAAACATGAAAAAACGCATCCTTCAGATCTATGGGCATGAACTAGTCGCTCAGATACACCAAATGCAATAGCTGGCAAAGTGTGAGCATTTTGAACTTGTAAACCTTAAGGTGCTGGTTAAGAACATGCGAGTCCAGGATGGGATGCAACATTCCATTGCTCTTGGGCACTCAGAAGTACCGCCTGTACTTCTGACACGGGGATCACCCAAATGACCTGCTTTTTTTTGTCAGAAAGAGGAAATCTGGGACCATTGACACAAGGACGCACAGCGAACTGCAGCCGGTACCCCCTCGTCACAGTCCTCATCACCCATGGTGAAACTACGCATGCCCGCCACTGGACGGAGCATGCTGCCAGGTCTCCTATACATTATCTCCTGAAGGGGCAGAGCGCCACCCTGAGGACTGGGATAATTCTGTTTTTTTTGTCATGCTTGTTTTCATATCCACCACTCTTGGCAACCATCTGTCTGAATGCGGGGAAGGAACCGTGCTTATTATGCCCAAACCTGGACAATACCGTCCTCTCGATACCCCTGAACACAGAAGAACCTTGGGTACAAACAATATTTTTTATTTTAGAATTGTTTTTATTTTGTTGATTTAAAAAAAATATGAACACAACATACAAAAACAGAAATATACAAACAAGAGTACATAAACCTAACAGACAGGGGTATTACATATCCAGATACATTTTGAATTTGTCAAAAGTTTTATGGGTCGTAGTATTGCTTTTTTGTTTTTACATTTACTGATAATTTCAAAATAATATTAAAATGATATCTTAAATAATGTGAAGAGGGATTTGTTCTCTGCCCACTTTATTGAAGATTCTTTATCCATAAAATGAAAAATAAACAAATTAACAATTAAAGTTAAATCAGGGTCCATATCATTTGGATCAAAATAAAACATAACATCAGAGACTCTCAGATTAACATTAATAGTCGTTTATTTTCAAATAAAATCGAACAAGCTCAAAAATCTTCTGACATAAGAACAGTCCCAAAATAAATGGTCTAGAGTTTCTGAGTCACAACCACAAAATACACATTTGATGTCAATAGCAATTTTAAATCTGTGTATAATAAAGGTCTTTACAGGGTAGATTCTATGAATGAATTCACTTGTTCTACGGCTGCATTCCAGTACATTTTAGCATTAGGAATAGTAACATCTTATTACATGTTATTACATATGCAGTTTAAAATGTCAATTCCTTCTAGTTGTAATGAGGCTACAAAATCCTTAACAGTTGCACTTGGAGTTTTGTTATATTCTCCTAAAAGAAAAATAGCACCTATAAGGACGGCTCTAACGACAATTTGATACTCCTCAGGGGTGAATGTAACATTGTGTGTTCCCATGAATTCTGGATAATAATATAGTTGTCCATCATTATTCAATAATTGTTTAACCCAGATAATGTTGTTGTCAAAACAGTTCTGGAAAAACAAAGACTAGTTTTTGTATTTTATGTCTTTATTATTCATATTGAATACCGACAGTTAAAGTCAGAAGTTTACATACACTTATGTTGGAGTCATTAAAACTCGTTTTTTAACCACTCCACACATTTCTTGTTAACAAACTAGGGTTTTGGAAAGTCGGTTGGGACATCTACTTCGTGCATGACATAAGTAATTTTTCCAACAATTATTTCACTTATTCACTGTATCACGATTCCAATGGGTCAGAAGTTTACATACACTAAGTTGACTGTGCCTTTAAACAGCTTGGAAAATTCCAGAAAATGATGTAATGGCTTTAGAAGCTTCTGATAGGCTAATTGACATCATTTGAGTCAATTGGAGGTGTACCTGTGGATGTATTTCAAGGCCTACCTTCAAACTCAGTGTCTCTTTGTTTGACATCATGGGAAAATCTAAAGAAATCAGCCAAGACCTCAGAAACAAATAGTAGACCTCCACAAGTCTGGATCATCCTTGGGCGCAATTTCCAAATGCCTGAAGGTACCACGTTCATCTGTACAAACAATAGTACGCAAGTATAAACACTATGGTATCACGCAGCCGTCATACCGCTCAGGAAGGAGACGCGTTCGGTCTCCTAGAGATGAACGTACTTTGTTGCGAAAAGTGCAAATCAATCCCAGAACAACAGCAAAGGACATTGTGAAGATGCTGGAGGAAACAGGTACAAAAGTATCTATATCCACAGTAAAGCTAATCCTATAATCGACATAACCTGAAAGGCCGCTCAGCAAGGAAGAAGCCACTGCTCCAAACCACCATAAAAAAAATCCAGACTTCAGTTTGCAACTATACATGGGGACAAAGATCGTACTTTTTGGAGAAATGTCCTCTGGTCTGATGAAACAAAAATAGAACTGTTTGGCCATAATGACCATCGTTATGTTTGGAGAAAAAAGGGGGGGGGTTGCAAGCCAAAGAACACCATCCCAACCATGAAGCATAGGGGTGGCAGCATCATGTTGTGGGGGTGCTTTGCTGCAGGAGGGACTGTACATCACAAAATAGATGGCACCATGAGGGAGGACAATTATGTGGATATATTGAGGCAACATCTCAAGACATCAGTCAGGAAGTTAAAGCCTGGTCGCAAATGGGTCTTCCAAATGGACAATGACCCCAAGCATACTTCAACTTTGTTGTCCTTAAGCCATTTTGCCACAACTGTGAAGGTAGTTTAGTGGCCATCACAAAGCCCTGACCTCAATCCTACAGAAAAGTTGTGGGCAGAACTGAAAAAGCCTGTACGAGCAAGGAGGCCTACAAACCTGACTCAGTTACATCAGCTCTGTCAGGAGGAATGGGCCAAAATTCACACAACTCATTGTGGGAAGCTTGTGGAAGGCTGCCCGAAATGTTAAACCATTTAAAGGCAATGCTACCAAATACTATTTTGAGTATATGTAAACTTCTGACCCACTGTGAATGTGATGAAAGAAATTAAAGCTAAAATAAATCATTCTCTCTCATATTATTCTGACATTTCACATTTTTTAAATAATGTGGTGATCCTAACTAACCTAAGACAGGGAATTTTTACCAGGATTAAATGTCAGGAATTGTGAAACTGAGTTTAAACGTATTTGGCTAAGGTGTATGTAAACTTCTGACTTCAACTGTATGTGGGGAAAAATTGTCTTTGTACATGAGGTTCCAAGTTAGAAGTACTTGTTTATGAAGCTTAGAAAGCTTAAAAGGGATTTAACCCGCATCAATGTTGCATTTGAGTATGAATTCTAGACCACCAAACTTTGGAATATTAAATTAGGGATGATATTCCAAATGAAATCCTTATTTCTTAAATAGTTTTGTATCCATTTGATCTTAAATATTATATTAGAGGTTTTAGAATTCAGAGCATTCTACCCTCCCTCACTTTGGGTGCTAGATATTACTGCTTTTCTTAAATAATTTGGTTTATTCCTCCATATGAAGTTAAATAATTTAGTATCAACCATTTTAGTTACTAACAGAGGAACATCCAAGGCAAGGGAAGTATAAACTAATCTGGACCTTCAGATTTTGACAAAAGTACACATCCAGATAAAGAAAGATCTCTTAATAACCAGGAGTTAAATCTCTTTGCAATTTTCTCTACAATAGGAGAGGCATTTAAGTTGTCCCTTTCTTTCTGATCTTTGCTAACTTTAATGCCAAGATATGTGATCACATCTTTTACAGGGATTTCACATAGTGTGTTTAAGTCACATCTCTTCAATGCAAATAATTCACATTTCATAATATTCAGAGATAAACCAGATACATGTGAGAAGGCATTAATACACTCAATAGCTTTCCTGACTTCATTATGATCTTTCAAAACAAATTGTGGTGTCGTCAGCCAATTGTGAACATTTTATCTCTTTATCTTGTATCTGAATACCCCTAAAAGTATCCTTATTTATATGAAGTGCAATAACTTGTGTGAACTTGTGTAAATTCGGAATTTTTCTCTCTCTAAATTGTAAAATTAGTTTGTTTTTTCACCTTCCCCCAATCATCTCATTGATCTTACAAATGCCCTTTTTGCTCCTTCTTCATTAATTCGGTCCATTTTTAGTTGTAAAAAAGAAAATAACTAACCCTTTCCTTCTTCATCAAGGTCCTCCATAGAGATTAGAGAAAGTATTTCCTTATTAACAAGTTTATCTTCCCTCAATCTTTTAAGGTCAGCAATTTCTTTACCCCTCTTCATGGCTGTTTGTATTACTTCATACTTCATTAATTCCCAATATTTTCCATAAGACGTAAATAGTTGGGCTTATCTCCAATTTTCTTGTATAATATCTTTGGCATCCATCTTGAAAGTATCATCTTCCAACAGTCTACTGTTGAGTTTCCAATAACTCCGATTCGGTTTATTAACTTCAGATCTATTCATATTTAAAGATAAGAATATAACTTTATGATCAGTAAGAATTGATGGTTCAATGGATACCTTGACTACAGTATTATCTAATAAATTAGAAATCAACCAGAAGTCAATTCTTGACTGTCTGGACATGTCCTTGTTACTCCAAGTGAAGTCCTTTTTTTAAGGATATTTACATCTCAAAATCTCGACTAATCCAAGACCAAGACATAGATTATTAAACTCAGGAATAACCATGCTGGATCTGTTAGGAGGGGGATATCTGTCAATCATCACATTAGATACAGAATTAAAATCTCCACCTAAGATAATTTTGATATCCTGGAATACACCTATAACTCTATTAATCTCTTCTTCAAATTCTTGAAATAATATCCTGTTTGTTGTTGGATGCATAAATATTCCCTAATAAAAATACTTCACTGTTGAAATTCACGGTTAAAATTAACCAACGATTAGAGTGGTGACTCTTACTACTAATGACCTTGCCTTTAAATGCACCTCTTAAAACTGCTACACATGCAGAGTGGTTGTTGCCATATGATAACCAGATATCATTACCCCATTGATTTTCTCAAAAAGCTACATCTGAAGAACAAGCATGAGTCTCTTGTAGAAAGTAAAAGTCTGCATTAAACTGTTTGCGACACAGGAAAATAGCCTTACATTTGAGTAAATTATGAATACCCCTGACATTAATTGAAAAACGACAACAAAAAAAAACGACAAGACAAACTTCAACCAACAACCTTGTTTTGCTAATATAAGCTTTCCCTAAGGATATGTAACTCGAAAGGATTTCCATCCCATTATTAACTTCTTGGTGACAGGGGGCAGTATTTTCACGTCCAGATGAAATGCATGCCCAAATTCAATTGCCTGCTACTCATCCCCAGAAGATAAGATATGCATATTATTAGTAGTAGTAGAAAACACTCTGAAGTTTCTAAAACTGTTTGAATCATGTCTGAGTATAACAGAATTGATTTAGCAGGCGAAACCCAGAGGACAAACCATTCAGATTTATTTTTCTTGAGGTCACTCTCTTTTCAATGAGGTTTCATTGGGAATCCAGATTTCTAAGGGACCTTTTTGCAGTTCCTACCACTTCCACTGGATGTCACCAGTCTTTAGAAATTGGTTGAGGTTTTTCCTTTGTGTAATAAAGAAGTAGCCCTGTTCAGAACGAGGGTCACTTGTAGTGTAGTGTTAGAGGTTCATCACCAGAAAGCTAGCTACAGTTTGTTTTCCTCCTGTATTGAACACAGATCATCCCGTCTTCCATTTGATTGATTATTTAAGTTACAAAAGACCTAAAGTTGTATTACAAAAGTAGTTTGAAATGTTTTGGCAAAGTTTACAGGTAACTTTTGAGATATTTTGTAGTCACGTTGCGCAAGTTGGAACCAGTGTTTTTATGGATTAAACGCGCAAAATAAATGGACATTTTGGATATATATCGACGGAATTAATCGAACAAAGGGACCATTTGTGATGTTTATGGGACATATTGGAGTGCCAACAAAAGAAGCTCATCAAAGGTAAAGGCATTAATTATATTTTTATTTCTGCGTTTTGTGTCGAGCCTGCAGGGTTGAAATATGCTTTTCTTTCTTTGTTTACAAAGGTGCTATCCTCAAATAATAGCATTGTTTGCTTTCACCAAAAAGCCTTTTTGAAATCTAACACGTTGGCTGGATTCACAACAAGTGTAGCTTTAATTTGCTATCTTGCATGTGTGATTTAATGAAAGTTTGATTTTTATAGTAATTTATTTTTATTTGGCGCTCTGCATTTTCACTGGCTTTTGGCGCTAGCGTCCCACATATCCAAGAGGTTATTAACCTCTCCAACAAAAAACAAACAAATACTGGTCATAAAGTTACCAAAGTATTCTTACTCTCACAAGGGACATTATGTAGACTTTACAATAAGCAGTTATTCACCCACAGTTAATTATTAGTTTACCAGTTCTCAGGTCAGCCTTTTCTCATTCAAGTATTTGTACATTTTTTATAATAAAAGACTGCTTTTCACCTGGCAATTAGGCAGTTTTTTTGGCCTACCAGTTCTGCCCGAGTTAGACTCTGGCTCTCTCTCAAATATTCTGATTTGGCCGCATTTCATTCCCATCGATGATCACTCTTGCACCGACAAAAGAAATTCAGTTTTCCCTGCCTTTTCGAGCTGCAGACACCATCGGCCACAGTTTCTCTCGTGTCACTTTGTCCGCTGAGGTTAGATCCTCCGTGAACCTACATTTTTGCTTGATGAGGAACTCCCAATTCTTCGCTCGCCTCTAGAAAAGATCCCGTGTAGATCTGTTGGTGAACCGGATGATGGTTGTCCTCAGTCTCTTGTCTTGATCCTTGAGTCTTCCCAAACGATGAACGATGTCCACATTTTCCTGAAGTTTGTTTTTTTAGTCGGTAATGACAGCTCCACAGATGTCAACAACTCTGCATTTGATGTCCTCACCCACCTGCTCTGGAATTCAATGGAGACTCAGGTTCCACCTGCGCTGGTATCTCTCTGCCTTATTCACCTTTTGCTTGAGTTCAGCCACCTTTTTTTTCATTTTCCTGGCAGATAACTTTCTTCATGTCACTTTGAGGGTTTTCACTTCTCCAAAGATAAAATCAACAGATTTTTTCATGGCTTCAATTTTCATTGTATTCTCCCTAGCCATGACCTCCAAGCCATTTGCCCTTTCATCCATCTTTGCTGTCAAAAGCATTACAATATTGTTTTGCATCTCAGAAGTGACATACCCTCTTGGTCTCATCCTTTTCCACTGGGGTTTGACTGGAGTGCCGGGGTCGTAAGGTGGGTACTGGAGCTGGAGACTGGAGGGGCACGAGTTGCGAGCATTGTTTTCCGTGCTCACCAAATATTCATCACCCATAGCAGTATTTCCCCCCACAGTTACAATCTGAACAGGAGTACACAAAACAATACCATCTTTTTGCTGTTAATTGTCCATCTGATTTTTCCTTTTCTTTTCTTTTGGTTCTGGTCGCGGAAGTTTCCATGTAGACAAGCTAGTTTTGGAGCTAGCTAGCTGATGTGGATATCTAGTGTTGTCACTAACCTAATTGTTTTAGAGATTAATAACTTGCAGAAAGTACTATACCATATTCATACAGGGTTTTATGACCTTAGAAATGACCAAATGTTCATATTTGGGTAAGGAAATCCAATTATTCCTTCAGCTACCAAAAAATGTATCTGCACTGACTGCCATCTTGCTCATGCCTCCCTGGGTAGAATCAATGTGCTTTCATTGTACCGCCATTCTGATACCCGGCCCACAAGAGGTTCAGGGACTTCGCAAACCTGTAACTTGCCCCCATTAACCGAGCCACTTGTGAACACTGTTCCCACAGTAAATGCTTGGGGAGGAACACGCCCCCTCCCCAGGCCTCCAGCTAAGACCACGAGGTCTGCTTCTTCTCCTGTGCTGCGGAAGAGTCTGCTTTCACCCCTCTCTCATTCAACTCAGCACGCCGTCCATGCCAAGCCATCCACAGCTGCCCAGAAGCACCAAGACGGTCAAAAACCAACCTCGAAGCCACCCGCCTCTGGCCTGGATCCTTTTCATCATGCCACTTGAATTGCAAAGCCATCTCCGCAAAGGATTTTTGTGGGAAAAGGACCCGTAGAACTGCGTCTTGTTTTTGTTTCTCCTCGAAACGGGACTTTAAGGACTCCATAGCCAAGTCAAACAACCTTGTTGGCAAAACTGCCTTATCTAAATACATCTGTCTGTCCCTCTCAGGAATCCGGGACAATGTCAGCCAGTGATGGCACTGGGCCACCACCGTTGCCTCCATTATTTTCCCCACAGCCAGGATAGTACAGCGGGACAGATGAGCATAAAATCAGTTGTCGCACAGATTTCGTCGAGAAGCTCTGGCACCAACTTCCCCATCTCTGCAGTCTTATTCAGCTCCTGCCGCAAATCCACAAGATACACACCCTCAGCCTGGTACACTTTGTCCAGCTGACCCACCCCGAACCGGCACTATTTATCCAGAAGTACTGTGCTAGGATTAGCCCCCTTTTTAGCCTCTGGAGCTAAGTAATTTGCCAGATTACCATCCATCGGTGGCGTGTAAACAAGCCCCGCTTCCTCCATACATTTTAAATTCATGAACTCACCACAACCTGGTAGCACCAGCCTGGCTGAATAAGGGGAATCCCAGGTCGCCTTTAGCTCATTGGCAAAATTTTAAACAGGGGTAAGCGACACTTCACCCCTCCAGGGACAGGAGGTAAATACCTTCTCCCAAACCTGGAGGAACTCCGTTGCGGGAGAGAATATAGCCAATCTATGACACAGCTCCATCAGAGGGGAATTGACCACCAATGGTTCACTCTACCCCGCCGAATCTAAAGCTGGGGCTTTAGGCTGCCTCGAACTGATGTCAAATGATTCACACTCTAAAAACTCTCCAGAGCCAACCAGGGGTAGTGTATTATCCCTGGAATTCAGACTCTGAACACTACCAGAGAAACCGTAATGTCCATTGATAAAATAAAATTGTGTCCATTGTCCGTAGCTTATGCCTGCCCATACCATAACCCCACCGCCACCATGGGGCACTCGGTTCACAACGTTGACATCAGCAAATAACTCGGCCACATGACGCCATACAAGTTATCTGCCATTTGCTCGGCACCGCTGAAACCAGGATTCATCCGTGTAAAGGCACGGGAACGAAGACCAAACAAACACGTAACAAAAACACAGGGTTGATTAACACACAGGACGAGACCCGTAATCATCTGCGCAATCCACAATGGCACGCAAGCCAAAACACACCGCAGAGGTACTCACACATACCAACGGACATTGTAACAATAATCGACAACAACATGGTGAACAAAGGGCACATACATACAAATACAATCAGTGGGAATAGGGGCCAGGTGTGCGCAATGAAAGTTCCAAAGGGATCCGTGACAGTACGCCCTTAAATGCTTAAATGTACTTAAGTAGCAAAAGTAAAAATAAAAGTTTAATTTTAAATTCATTTTATTAAGCAAACCAGACTGCACAATTGTCCTGTTTTTTTATTGATGAATAGTCAGGGGCACACTACAACACTTTACAAACGAAGAATTTGTGTTTAGTTAGTAGGGATGACCAGGGATGTTCTCTTGATAAGTTCGTGAATTTGACCATTTTCCTGTCAAAATGTAGGACTGTAGTGAAGTAAAAGTTGCCAAAAATATAAATGGTACAGATACCCCCCAAAAATACTTAGGTAGTATTTTAAAGTATTTTAACTTAAGTACTTTACACCACTGATGTCGAGGCACAGATCTGGGGAAGGGTTCCAAAAAATGTCTGCAGCATTGAAGGTCCCCAAGAACACAGTGGCCTCCATCATTCTAAAATGGAAGAAGTTTGGAACCACCAAGATCCTTCATAAAGCTGGCAGCTTGACCAAACTGAGCAATCGAGGGAGAAGGGCCTTGGTCAGGGAGGTTACCAAGAACCCGGTGGTCACTCTGAATGATCTCCAGAGTTCATCTGTGGAGATGGGAGAACCTTCCAGAAGGACAACAATCTCTGCAGCACTCCACCAATCAGGCCTTTATGGTAGAGTGGCCAGACGGAAGCCACTCCTCAGTAACAGGCACATGACAGCCCGCTTGGAGTTTGCCAAAAGGCACCTAAAGGCTCTCAGACCATGAGAAACAAGATGATCTGGTCCGATGAAACAAAGATTGAACTCTTTGGCCAGAAAGCCAAGCGTAGCGTCTGGAGGAAATCTTTCAGTGGCAGAGATCCTTGATGAAAACCTGCACCAAAGCGCTCAGGACCTCAGACTGGGGAAATGGTTCACCTTCCAACAGGACAACGACCCCAAGATAATGCAAGAGTGGCTTTGGGACAAGTATTTGAATGTCCTTGAGTGGCCTAGCCAGAGCCTGGACTTGAAACCGATCGAACACCTCTGGAGAGTCTTGAAAACAGCTGCGCAGCAACGCTCCCCAGCCAACCTGACAGAGCTTGAGAGAATCTGCAGAGAAGAATGCGAGAAACTCCCCAAATACAGGTGTGCCAAGCTTGTAGCATCATACCCAAGAAGACTGAAGGCTGTAACTGCTGTCAAAGGTGCTTCAACAAAGTACTGACTAAAGGGTCTGAATATTTATGTAAATGTGATATTTCTATTAGAATTTTTTTTTTAATTAGCAAACATTTCAAAAACCTGTTCTTGCTTTGTCATTATGGGGTATTGCGGGTAGATTGAGAGGGGAAATTATTTAATAAATTTTATAATAAGGCTGTAATCTAACAAATTGTCAAGGGGTCTGAATATATTGGAGTCATAAACAATTGTTTACAGACAGATTATTTCACTTACAATTCACTGTATCACAATTCCAGTGGGTCAGAAGTTTACATACACTAAGTTGACTGTGCCTTTAAACAGCTTGAAAAATTCCAGAAAATTATGTAATGGCTTTAAAAGCTTCTGATAGGCTAATTGACATCAATTGAGTCAATTGGAGGTGTGCCTGTGGATGTATTTCAAGGCCTACCTTTAAACTCAGTGCCTCTTTACTTGACATCGTGGGAAAATCAAAAGAAATCAGCCAAGACCACAGAAAAAAATTGTGGCCCTCCACGAGTCTGGTTCATCCCTTGGAGCAATTTCCAAACGCCTGAAGGTACCACGTTCATCTGTACAAACAATAGTACACAAGTATAAACACCATGGGACCACACAGCCGTCATACAGCTCAGGAAGGAGACGCGTTCTGTAGTTTTTTTTTGTTTACAAATCAGTACAAATCCCAGAACAACAGCAAAGGACCTTGTGAAGATGCTGGAGGAAACAGGTACAAAAGTATCAATATCCACAGTAAAACGAGTCCTATATCAACATAACCTGAAATGCCGCTCAGCAGAGACATACCCCAAATGACTTACAGCTGTAATCTCAGCAAAAGGTGACGCAAAGTATTAAGTATTTAGTATTAACTTAAGGGGGCTGAATAATTTTGCACGCCCAATTTTTCAGTTTTTGATTTGTTAAAAAAGTTTGAAATATCCAATAAATGTCGTTCCACTTCATGATTGTGTCCCACTTGTTGTTGATTCTTCACAAAAAAATACAGTTTTATATCTTTATGTTTGAAGCCTGAAATGTGGCAAAAGGTCGCAAAGTTCAAGGGGGCCGAATACCTTCGCAAGGCACTGTATATACAGTGGGGCAAAAAAGTATTTAGTCAGCCACCAATTGTGCAAGTTCTCCCACTTAAAAAGATGAGAGAGGCCTGTAATTGTCATCATAGGTACACTTCAACTGTTGGATTTTTTATGAATTTATTTGCAAATTATGGTGGAAAATACAAAAGTGCCCTCTACCGCTAAGACGTTTTTCCTGGAGAACTAGAACTATATTTTTTATAATTTCCAAAATTGTACCAGTTAGGCTGTTTTGGTGGCGTAGTTTACAGCAGCATTCCGGTGCCAAAACAATTCAGTCAACAAAAATGACAGCTCTGTGTCATTATGATGCATTTCTACTGAGGCTAAATGAGCTATCAACTCATCTTCCAAGGTTAAACTCCTCTGGAAACATAGCAACCTCCATCTAAAGTTTGGTTTTCCTTTCTGGAAATAAAGAAAAATACGAATTCTAACCATCCCAATGTCTGAAGTACCAATCCTCTACTCAACATGGATCGGTATATGTATTAATTTACTGTAATGTGATATTTAATTGAATTTTGTGTATAACACTGTATGTGCTCTATCGGGACAAAGTTGTCTTGTTATTAGTGCTCTTTCATGTTTTGGTATTTACTTATTGGAAGAGATTGGGGGGCTATGGAGGGATTATGTGTATTTACGCTCCAAGATGTTTGTCAGCCCTGGATGGTGTGTGTGTGTGTGTGTGTGTGTGTGTGTGTGTGTGTGTGTGTGTGTGTGTGTGTGTGTGTGTGTGTGTGTGTGTGTGTGTGTGTGTGTGTGTGTGTGTGCGTGCGTGCGTGCGTGCGTGCGTGTGTAATCACCAGATAGTACATTCCCAGACACCCATCCTGAGGGGAGGTAAAAAAAGAAAAGCACAGGACTTTGATGGGATTAGAGAGACTAAAACACAGGAAGAAAAACATAGAGGGTTCATTTTCTCCACTGTTAGTGTTCGTTAGACAGAAACTCCAGCACTTCTTTATGCACACGTAAGTTTGTTGACAGAGGAAAATGCATCTTTGGAAGCTAATTAGCTTTTCATTGCAAGCTCACACATTGCAGACTCAGACTGCATCCTGTCTCTGTTAACTTAAGAGCTGGCGTACAATTGGCCCAGCGTCATCCGGGTTTGGCCAGGGTAGGCTGTCATTGTAAATAAGAATTTGTTCTTTAACTGACTTGCCTAGTTACATTTTTCTAAAATAAAAAGAGCTCGAGGGGATTCTACTATGAGTTTATTCATAGTTGATTTACCCTAATCCAGTGAAGTTATTATGTTGGAGAGTATATAACATTGATTGTTAAAGAAAAAGGGAATACAAGAAATACTCCGCAATGAGGTGCCAAAACATGCTGGCAGAGGCTTTCATTTTCCTTATTCCCTATTAAGGTCTTAGTCAAATGTGGTACACCAAATATGGAATAGGGTGCCATTTGGTACGCACAGACCCTCCCCTCTGTCAGCTTGTCCAACCTTGGCCAATCCACAAATAGACACTTAAAAGGGACTAAAAGGGACAGTGGTGGTGGTGGTGGTGAGGAGTGAATGCTGTGTTTGGGTTCCAGCTTCCTGTCCCCCAACTGTCTCTCATGGTTGATCTGAATCCCCCACCTGTGGTGCCCACTGGGCTGCAGTTATCAAGGCTCTCTGATGTCTCTCTCAGTTCGGACTACAGAGAGAGCACACATCCTTTTGAGCATACCACCCCTCTGTAATATTTAAATTAGTTGTGTGTTTGTACATGATAATTAATATGATCCACATGCGACGGTCCAAGCACATATCCAAGCTGCAGGCTAAGGTTAAATCGAGACTTGGTTTCCTCTTACCGTAACGGCTCGTCTTTCACCCCAGCTGCCAAACTAACCCTGATTCAAATGACCATCCTACTCATGCTAGATTACGGAGGTAATTTATAGATTGGCAGGGAAGGGTACTCTCGAGCAGCTAGAGGTTCTTTACCATTTGGCAATCAGATTTGCCACCAATGCTCCTTATAGGACACATCACTGCATTTTATACTCCTCTGTAAACTGGCCATCTTCAAGACCCACTGGTTAATACATATTCATAAAGCCCTCTTTGGCCTCACTCTAAGGGGGCCAATTTCACGCAATATGTATTGAATTTAAAATCAAATAAATCGTACACATTAAAAATAAAGTTGAAAATGTAAACATTATATTTTCGAGGAAGGTTGAAATTATGGATGTTGAAATCAAAAACAAAAACAATTGAAAGCAATATGTATAGAATTTTAAACAAAAATAATGACATCAAATGCAAAAACCCCAAAACTTCCAAGCAAATAATGTTAAAGTGAGAGCAAAACTCTATGCCAAATAACAAAAAAATATGTTTAAAAATGAATTCAAAAATCGTTTTCAGTTAAACTGTCCCAACAGCCAATCCTATTGAATCCATTTTGCCTAAGCTCTGGCCTGCATTTACAACATTTTGGTTACGCTACTTTTATGTTTGCTTTCGAGGTCTGTTTCTTTGCATATACTGCCAGTTTTTTCGAATGCGAGTTTTGGCTTTTCTATTTTCTTTTGGTAGACAATGAGTCTCCATTGGTCCACTAGTTTTGTAGTGACGGTTCATTTTAACCCAGTCAATAAACATGATACACAGGCTTTTCTTCTATTGGCTACTTAACCAGACGGTCTGACGTTACCACTACGCACCAAATCTTTTCCCCTGGGCCGCATGTACTAAACATGGCGAAACAGTTACCAACACCTGCGCCAAATTTTGGGCAACAGGTCATTCATATGTTTACCTAAGTAGTTACATGGTTTGTAAAAAACTGTATTAGTTAGACACGCTTCTAAAATCAGTACGTTATTGACCTGTGAGTGACAATTTTGAAGGGGTGGGTATAATTTGTGGAACATTACAAAAGGAATCTGTTCCAAAAACGTTGTAAAATAGAAGGTTGCCAAAAAACAACGCATACAAAGTTGCATGATCAATTCACCTAGTTAACTAGCTGTCGAATAGGCATCAACTTACCACATAGCTTATTCTTAATGTTTGTCCATAGGCTACCAGTGAGGGCAGACATTTTTCAGAATAAACGTGGTGAGTGAAAACCTTAATGAAATAGCCCACTCCCTACCCGGTATCTTATTCTGCCGCTATACAACTTGTATGCATTGTTTGTTGGCAACCTTGTTATTTACA
The DNA here is from genome assembly GCF_002021735.2 of Oncorhynchus kisutch. Classification (NCBI taxonomy): domain Eukaryota; kingdom Metazoa; phylum Chordata; class Actinopteri; order Salmoniformes; family Salmonidae; genus Oncorhynchus; species Oncorhynchus kisutch. Next base: position 38,573,562 of record NC_034176.2, read on the forward strand.
ACGTTTTTGGAACAGATTCCTGTTGGAACATTCCACAAATTATACCCACCCATTTTGAAGTACGTTAGCTTAGTTGGCTGGCTTTGGTGTCAGACTAGCTAGCCAAATGGAAATGGAATGAATCGCAAGACTGCATGCCTGTAACGTTAGATCGGGTTCAAGTCTGGGCTCTGGATGGGCCACTCATGGACATTCAGAGACTTGTCCTGTAGTATCTCCTGCGTTGTCTTTGCTGTGTGCTTAGGGTCGTTGTCCTGTTGGAAGGTAAACGATTGCCCCAGTCTGAGATCCTGAGCTCTCTGGAGACGGTTTTCATCGAGGTTCTCGCTGTACTTTGCTCTGTTCATCTTTCCTTCAATCCTGACAAGTCTCTAAGTCGGTGCCGCTTAAAAACATCCCCACAGCATGATGTTTCATCGTAGGAATGATGCCAGGTTTTTTCCAGACATTGGACATTTTCCAGGCATTCAGGCATTCATTTTCCAGGCATTCAGGCCAAATAGTTCGATCTTCGTTTCATCAGACCAGAGAATCTAGTTCTCATGGTTTGAGAGTCCTTTAGGTGCCGTTTGGCAAACTCGGGCTGTCATGTGCATTTTACTGAGGAGTGGCTTCCGTCTGGCCACTCTACCATAAAGGCCTGATTAGTGGAGTGCTGCAGAGATGGTTGTCCTTCTGGATGATTCTCCCATCTCCACAGAGGAACTCTGGAGCTCTGTCAGAGTGACCATCGGTTCTAGGAAGAGTCTTGGTGGTTCCAAACTTCTTCCATTTAAGAATGATGGAGGACACTGTGTTCTTGGGGACCTTTTGGTACCTTTCCCTAGATCTGTGCCTCGACACAATCCTGTCTCGGAGCTCTATGGACAATTCCTTCAACCTCATGACTTGGTTTTTCCTCTGACATGCACTGTCAACTGTTGGACCTGATATAGACAGGTGTGTGCCTTTCCAAATCATGTCCAATCAATTGAATTCACCACAGGTGGACTCCAATCAAGTTGTAGAAACAGGATGCACCTAAGCTCAAAGACTCATAGCTAAGGGTCTGAATACTTATGTAAATATGGTATTTCTGTTTCTTATTTTTAATAATTTTGCAGACAAAACCTGTTCGCTTTGTCATTATGGGGTATTGTGTGTACATTTTAATTTAATACATTTTAGAACAAGGCTGTAACATAACAAAATGTGAAAAAGTCAAGAGGTCTAAATACTTTCCAAATGCACTGTATGTATGTTTTGTTGTTTTGTTGACAACATGACCGACATGTCATTGGCCATAGACCGATGCCCCGCCCCCCAAAAGGCATTTAATACAGGAAGTGCACCACATATTTTCCAATAGTTGTGTGACAATACAACTCTCCTTCCACGGCCTCCAACTGCTCTTAAATGCAAGTAAAACTAAATGCATTCTCTTCAACCGATTGCTGCACACACCTGCACGCCCGCCCGCCCAGCATCACTACTCTGGACGGTTCTGACTTAGAATACAGTGGGGCAAAAAAGTATTTAGTCAGCCACCAATTGTGCAAGTTCTCCCACTTAGGTGTCTGGTTAGACTGTAAACTCTCCTTCCAGACTCACATTAAGTAAACTCTCCTTCCAGACTCACATTAAGCATCTCCAATCCAAAATTAAATCTAGAATCGGCTTCCTATTCCGCAACAAAGCATCCTTCACTCATGCTGCCAAACATACCCTCGTAAAACTGACCATCCTACCGATCCTCGACTTCGGCGATGTCATTTACAAAATAGCCCTCAGCACTACTCAACAAATTGGATGCAGTCTATCACAGTGCCATCCGTTTTGTCACCAAAGCCCCATATTCTATCCACCACTGCAACCTGTACGCTCTCATTGGCTGGCCCTCACTTCATACTCATCGCCAAACCCACTGGCTTCAGGTCATCTACAAGTCTCTGATAGGTAAGGCCCTGCCTTATCTCAGCTCACTGGTCACCATAGCAGCACCCACCCGTAGCACGCGCTCCAGCAGGAATATCTCTCTAGTCACCCCCAAGGCCAATTCCTCATTTGGCCACCTTTCCTTCCAGTTCTCTGCTGCAAATGACTGTAATGAATTGCAAAAATCACTGAAGCTGGAGACTCATATCTCTCTCACTAGCTTTAAGCACCAGCTGTCTGAGCAGCTCACAGATCACTGCACCTGTACAGAGCCCATCTGTAAATAGCCCATCCAACTACCTCATCCCCATACTGTATTTATTTATTTATTTATCTTGCTCCTTTGCACCCCTGTATCTCTACTTGCACATTCATCTTCTGCACATCAATCATCAACCTCTAGTGTCTAATTGGTATATTATAATTACCTCGCCACCATGGCCTATTTATTGCCTGTATATAGATTTTCTTCAACTGTATTATTGACTGTATGTTTTGTTTATTCCATGTGTAACTCTGTGTTGTTGTATGTGTCAAACTGCTTTGCTTTATTCTTGGCCAGTTCGCAGTTGTAAATGAGAACTTGTTCTCAACTTACCTACCTGGCTAAATAAAGGTGAAATATATATTTTTTAAACAATCACTTAACACCAGAAGAAGGAAACTGAAAACCTGACTAGTCTCATCCAATGTGTACGGCCAATGGGCTTTCGCACTGTGGAATGCTCCACCTGATGTGATGGTTTGTATCATGATGATTTTAAAAAATCTTCATAAGTGGTCAGGTGCGCTGTGGGGAATGTGATTGTGTTTGAGCAAGTACTGACTGTAGGGTAGCACAGGGTGTGCGCTGGCATTCGGACCCGGCACTCATGGTCAAATTTGAAGAACATTTTAAAGGCCTGCTGTTCAGACAACAGTAGTGGCTTGTGCCCCTGACCCATCAGACATTGCTTAACTTTAGGGACAGTGGGTACTGAGTCTGGATGGCTGTACTTCTTGTCCATCTTCTTCCTCTCCTTATTGTTCACTGTGCACTGCTGCGGCTTTTTCCTCCATTCCGTCTGAAACACACCATTACTGGTGTGTGTTTGTGATAGTGACAATGTGAAAACAATACTGTGTTTATAATATGTTCTATGGCTTTTGAAAGCAAAGTGAGACAAAAAAAACAAAGTACTTGGACTATGAGTGAGTAATCCAATAGATTTGACCATTATAAACTGGTCATCAGCAACTGAACACGTTATCTTCCCAACCCTGTTGGTTTATGATCATTCATGTTGACAATTTCAACAGCAAGGCCGAGGCTCACCTGCAGTTTCCACACCTTGAACAAAGTCCTGAATGTAGTTTATTTTCTGACTCTCTATGGCAGCCCTGGAGGTTCATTTCAGGAGCGATGAGGCTGACTACGTAGCCAGCATCTGGCTGAAAAAGGATAAATTACATTTAGAAATAAATCTGACACACTCATTCAACATAACTAGTAATAAAACAAATTCACTAACTCTGCAATCTTCCCCGGGGAGAAAGATACTTTTGCAGAGATTTGACTGCTTCTGAAGGATGTTCAGGAAGCCGTACAACTTATGTAGAAAGTTTACACTGAAATAATAGGTTTCCAGGCCTTTGTAGTCTTGCCTGGTTCTAGAAGAAGGGTTTATTCTTCTTTTTCCAGAGGCAGCCTGCCTCCGGAAGGGGTTTGGAAAGGACCTGCAAGTAGAAGGGAGAAAATTCACACTGATAAATCTACTTTTGAGTTCATTTCATCTCAAAATTGTAATGGGAAACAACGTAGGTTTGTGGAAAAGAGGTATGCAAGAGTTTCAAGTGTGCGTCACTATGTACCAGAGAGACCATGTCTATTCATCTTTTTTCCACTGCAAATGTGTACCAAACCTAAGAACTACCAACTTTGGATGCATAACAGCTTCAATGCGTGTGTGTGTGAGTGAGTCAGCAAGGGAGGTATGATAATGGGAAACGTAATAAATAATTTCCAGATTATTGGCTGAATTGATACATCGTCAAAACAGTGGTTACACCCTATGATGGGTTGGGTATAGACAGCTAAATGAAATCTCCTGTATTCTGGGACCATTGATATGCACCTGGCCATCTCCGGGTTACTGGAGGAATGCACCGGTTTCTGGGTCTGTCCCTGCACCTCAGTCTGCTGATGATGCCCCTGACCATGAAACTGATGAACCTAAGCTTGCAGATGCGGTGGCACTGGACTTTGACCCTGATTAATAGTCTGGGTCAGCACAGAGATGAGGCTGTGTGCAGCCGAAACCACCTCTGAATACCCTCTCTGCTGAACAAAGTGAACATCAGCTGGATATAGGGACAAGGGAAAAGAATTAACTGACTTGACCAAATTTGAATATCTCTAGCTTAAATAGCCAGCTAGTCCAGAAAATGTTGTTAATTCAGATACAATCAGATATGTATGACTAGTTTGAACGTATGCTTTCCGTAAATCAAGTAGCTGTCCATTAACCAAAATGTTGGTAATTCAGATACAATCAGATATGTATGACTAGTTTGAACGTATGCTTTCCGTAAATCAAGTAGCTGTCCATTAAGGGCGAATGTGATTTCAATCTCATGATGTACAAAACCTGTCAAAAGTTTTAAAACACTTACTCATTCAAGGGTTTTTCTTTATTTGTACTATTTTCTACATTGTAGAATAATAGTGAAGATATCGAAACTATGAAATAACACACATGTAATCATGTAGTAACCATATAATTATAGAGATACTTCAAATAGCCACCCTTTGCATTGATGACAGCTTTGCACACTCTTGGCATTCTCTCAACCAGCTTCATGAGGTAGTCACCTGGAATGCATTTCAATTAAGAGGTGTGCCTTGTTAAAAGTTAATTTGTGAAATTTCTATCCTTCTTGCGTTTGAGCCAATCAGTTGTGTTGTGACAAGGTAGCGGGGGTATACAGAAGATAGCACTATTTGATCAAATATAGGGGGTATACAGGAGATAGCCCTATTTGGTAAAAGACTAAGTCCATATTATGGCATGAACAGCTCAAAAAGCAAAGATAAAGGACAGTCCATCATTACTTTAAGACACGAAGGTCAGTCAATACGGAACATTTCAAGAAGTGCAGTCGCAACAACCATCAAGCACTATGATGAAACTGGCTCCCATGAGGACCGCCACAGGAATGGAAGACCCAGAGTTACCTATGCTGCAGAGGATAAGTTCATTAGAGTTACCAGCCCCAGAAATTGCAGCCCAAATAAATGCTTCACCGAGTTCAAGTAACAGACACATCTCTGTTACATCAACTGTTCAGAGGAGACTGTGTGAATCAGGCCTTCATGGTCGAATTGCTGCAATGAAACCACTACTAAAGGACATCAATAATAAGAAGAGACTTGCTTGGGCCAAGAAACACGAGCAATGGACATCAGACGGGTGGAAATTTGTGCTCTAGGATTTTTGGTTCCAACCGCCATGTCTTTTTGAGACGCGTTGTGGGTAAACGGATGATCTCCGCATGTGTATTTCCCACCATAAAGCATGGAGGAGGTGTTATGGTCTGGGGATGCTATGCTGGTGACACTGTCTGTGATTTATTTAGAATTCAAGGCACACTTAACCAGCATGGCTACCACAGCATTCTGCAGCGATATACCATCCCATCTGGCTTGGGCTTAGAGGGACTCATTTGTTTTTCAACAGGACAATGACCCAACACACCACCAGGCTGTGTAAGGGCTATTTGACCAATAAGGAGAGTGATGGAGTTGTGAGGACAGATGCTGGGAGACGAGAAGCAAATACAGGGAGTGAATATTTAATAAATAACCGACATGAAACAAAACAAGGACAGCGTCTGGACAGGGGGAACAAAACAGCATTAATGCTGACACGGGGATGACACTGAAGAATAGATATAGGGGAGGCAATCATTAACGTGATGGAGTACAGGTGAGTCCAATGAAGAGCAGATGCGTGTAACAATGGTGACAGGTGTGCGTAATGATGGGTATCCTGGCGCCCTCGAGTGCCAGAGAGGGGGAAAGGGAGCAGGCATGACAGGAGTGCTGCATCAGATGACCTGGCCTCCACAACTAAATTGAGATGCTTTGGGATGAGTCGGACCACAGAGTGAAGGAAAATTCCATTTGGCTAGCTAGTCAGACAACTTAAGCCAGCCGACTAAACTATGTTGTTTAGTAACGTACTTCAAAATTGTCATGGGTCAATATACACTGAACAAAAATATAAACGTAACATGTAGTGTTAGTCCCATGTTTCATGAGCTGAAATAAAAGATCCCAGAAATATTCAATACACACAAAAAGCTTATTTCTCTCAAATTGTGCACACATTTCCTTACATCCCTGTTAGTGAGCATTTCTCCTTTGTCAAGATAATCCATCCACTTGACAGGTGTGGCATTTCAAGAAGCTGATTAAACAGCATGATCATTACACAGGTGCACCTTGTGTTGGGGACAAAAATAATAGTTATTTATTTTTTATTTAACCTTTATTTAACTAGGCAAGTCAGTTAAGAACAAATTATTATTGAACAATGACGGCCAACCCAGCCCAACTCCTTCCATAACCCGAACAATGGACAGGCATAAACTACGGACAATGAACACAATTGCATTTTACCAATGGCAATTTTAATGCACAGAAATATTGTGACTATATCCTGAGGCTCATTTTTTTTAAGGTACCTCTGACCAAGAGATATGTGAAATCCATAGATTAGGGCCTAATGAGTTTATATAAATTGACTATTTTCCTCATATGAACTGTAACTCAGTAAAATCAATGAAATTGTTACATATTGCATTTATATTTTTGTTCAATATATTAAGCGTATCTTTATACAATATATTTCATGGTATCAGGCAAGATTGGGTCTAGGCTTCAGGTACTGTTATGGGAATAGCTATTTAGGGTTGTCGCTGTTTTATCTCTGTCACGACTTCTGCCGAAGTCGTTGCCTCTCCTTGTTCGGGTCTTCGGTCTTCTAGCCATCATTGATCCATTTTTCATTTTCCATTGGTTTTGTCTTGTCTTCCCACACACCTGTTTTCAATCCCATTCATTACCTGTTGTGTATTTAACCCTCTGTTTCCCCTCATGTCTTTGTCAGAGATTGTTTATTGTCAGTGTAGTATTTTTGTTGTATAGGTGCGCGACGGGTCTTTGTACCCATATTTGTTTATGTTCTTTTCCTGTTTAGTGTTATGGAGCATGTTTTTATGACATTATTAAAAGACTCCATTTTACACTCCGTTTGACTCTCCTGCGCCTGACTTCCCTGCCACCTATACACATATGCCTGACAATCTCACTCTCTCACATGCACTCACTCACTCACTTATTCTGGGCAAACATACAGACAAACCTTTCACTATGACTGGCTGTGGCTAGCTGTAACGTTACAGGCATGCAGTCGTGCGATGCACTTAATTTCCATTTAGCTAGTTAGTCTGACACCAAAATCAGCCAACTAAACTAACTTACATCAAAATTGTCAGCTAAGGGTCAGTAATGTACAGATTAGAGGTCGACCGATTATGATTTTTCAACGGCGATATCGATACCGATTTATTGGAGGACCCAAAAAAAGCCGATACAGATTAATCGCCCAATTTTTATTTATTTATTTGTAATAATGACAATTACAACAATTCTCATAGGCACTTTAGTATTGCCAGTGTAACAGTATAGCTTCCGTCCCTCTCCTCGCCCCTACCTGGGCTCGAACCAGGAACACATCAACGTCAGCCACCCTCGAAGCATCGTTACCCATCGCTCCACAAAAGCCGCGGCCCTTGCAGAGCAAGGGGAACAACTACTCCAAGTCTCAGAGCGAGTGACGTTTGAAACGCTAACTAGCTAGCCATTTCACATCGGTTATAACAGCCTAATCTCGGGAGTTGATAGGCTTGAAGTGCAAAACAGTGCAATGCTTGAAGCATTGCGAAGAGCTGCTGGCAAAAGCACGAAAGTGTTTGAATGACGAGCCTGCTGCTGCCTGCCACTGCTCAGTCAGACTGCTCTATCAAATATAGACTCAGTCAGACTGCTCTATCAAATCATAGACTTAATAATAACACACACAAATACGAGACTTAGGTCATTAATAGGGTCAAATCCGGAAACTATAATTTCGAAAATAAAACGTTAATTCTTTCAGTGAAATATGGAACCGTTCCGTATTTTATCTAACAGGTGGCATCCATAAGTCAAAATACCTGTTAAATTGCACAAGGTTTAAAAATATATACTTCTGTGTATTGATTTTAAGAAAGGCATTGATGTTTGTGGTTAGGTGCATTCGTGCAACGATTATGCTTTTTTTTCCGCAAATGCGCTTTTGTTAAATTAGCTCCCGTTTGGCAAAGTTGGCTGTCTTTGTTAGGAATAGTCTTCACAGTTCGCAACGAGCCTGTCACGCCCTGGTCTTAGTATTTTGTGTTTTCTTTCTTTATTTGGTCAGGCCAGGGTGTGACATGGGTTTATTTTGTGGTGTGTTTGTGTATTGGTGTTTTTCGTAGGTTTTGGGATTGTGGCTTAGTGGGGTGTTCTAGCAAAGTCTATGGTTGCCTGAGGCGGTTCTCAATCAGAGGCAGGTGATTCTCGTTGTCTCTGATTGGGAACCATATTTAGGCAGCCATATTCTTTGAGTGTTTCGTGGGTGATTCTTCCTGTCTCTGTGTTAGTTTGCACCAGTTTAGGCTGTTTCGGTTTTCACGTTATGGTTATGGTTATGGTTATGGTTATGGTTATGGTTATGGTTATTGTTTTTGTATTGTTCGTGTTCATCGTCATTACAGATGTATCGAATTAACCACGCTGCATTTTGGTCCGACTCTCTTTCGACGGTAGAAAACCGTAACAGAGCCATGCGGCCCAAACTGCTGCATATACCCTGACTCTGTTGCACAGAACACAAGAGAAGTGACACAATTTCCCCAGTCATGTTAGCAGGCAATATTAACTAAATATGCAGGTTTAAAAATATATACTTGTGTATTGATTTGGAGAAAGGCGTTGATGTTTATGGTTAGGTACACATTGGTGCAAAGACAGTGCTCTTTTCGTGAATGCGCTTGTTAAATCACCCGTTTGGCGAAGTAGGCTATGATTCAATAATAAATGAACAGACACCGCATCGATTATATGCAACGCAGGACAAGCTAGATAAACTAGTAATATCATCAACCATGTGTAGTTAACTAGTGATTATGTTAAGATTGATTGTTTTTTATAAGAACCTTACCTTGGCTCTTTGCTGCACTCGCATAACAGGTAGGCAGCCTGCCACGCAGTCTCCTCGTGGAGTGCAAAGTAATCGGCCATCATCTGTGTCCAAAAATGCAGATTACCAATTGTTATGAAAACTTGAAATCGGCCCTAATTAATCGGCCATTCCGATTAATCGGTCGACCTCTAGTACAGATATCAAATTTTATTTGCAACCCTCATCCTCTACTTACAACACCCGTTCTGCCAGTCACATTCTGTTAAAGGTACCCAAAGCACACACATCACTGGGTTGCTACTCTTTTCAGTTCGCTGCACATAGCGACTGGAATAAGCTGGGAAAAAAACCTCAAACGGGATCGTTTTATCTCCATCTTTACATTAAAAGACTCAATCATGGACACGCTTACTGACACTTGTGGCTGCTTCAAGTGATGTATTGTTGTTTCTACCTTTTTGCTGTTGTCTGTGCCCAACAATGTTTATACCATGTTTGTGCTGCTACCATGTCGTGCTGCTGCCATGTAGTGTTGCTGCCATGCTGCATTGTTGTCTTAGGTCTCTCTTTATGTAGTGTTGTGGTGTCTTTCTTGTCGTGATGTGTGCTTTGTCACTTTAAAAAAAATCCCAGCCCTCGTTCCCGCAGGAGGCATTTTGCCTCTTGGTAGGCCATCAATGTAAATAAGAATTTGTTATTAACTGACTTTTAACTAACTTGCCTAGCTAAACAAAGTTAAAATAAACTGGAGCATGTTGGTAACTACAATGAAGCATCAGAGTTAAGGTGTAGAATAAGATTAGGATAATGATCAGTTGTGCCTATTATGAGTTCACTTGAGTTGATGTATGCAAAATGTAGCTTTCTAACTTTAGCGTTATGGTCTCACTGTGGGGGAAAACAAATAGAGCAGTGCTGCTTTAGGTCAATCTTTGAATTTCTGTGTCTTTGTTAAAGAATCGTCTAGATACAATGTGTGCTTGAAATCTTAAAACAACTTGTGAAGGTGCAGGATGAAGGATTAATTCATTTTTTTCATCATTTGTTTGTATGCTTATAATGTGGCGAGCATAATTGTCTTTGTTTTACCAGCTACTTCATGGTGAGCTTAATTGGAAATGTTGAGGGTGGGGAGTAGCTATAGCACTCTGAATTAATGAACAGCTATTTTGATTACTGTATGCTCAGAGGTTGCCAATGGTCAATGTGGTTCAGAGATCTGAGTGGCTCTACAAGCCTGTTGATTGCCGTGAAATGACTGTTTGTGCTGAACAGGTAATTGTGGTGGGCAAAGAAAAGTGTTTGTTATTGGTTGCTTCTGTTGCTTTTTATTGACACTGCATACTGTACTGTCATGATAATTCAAAGGCTAGATACATGTGCTGTGCTGTGCTATAGAAGAAAACATTGCCAATGACAAGTCCTTGAGTCATTGAACAGATTTTTATTAGAGTGAAAACCAAATGAAAGTATTAGTTATCCTTGACCCGATTCTTCCAAATGTCCTCTCCTTTTACTGTACAGTATGTGTTATTCTCATCTTGGACCCTGCCAATCAGTGTACTACATCCAATCCATTTCCTCTGTGTGAGCATAGTAACAACTGGATTAAAGATGCATGAGATTATTCCCCTCCCCTGTCCAGCCAGGAAGAATGAATAGAGATGATGTTAAGGATATTGACCTTGTTCAACACGGAGTTATTGCACTAGTCCCTCACCTTTGTGTTATAATGCCAACAGAAAGGTCATGCATTAAACATTGAGCATGACTACTTTAATTAGCTGGCTGCTTCCAGTGCCAACCCATTGTCTACATCTCAAATGGCACCCTATTCCCTATATACTGCACTTCTTTTGACCAGAGCCCTGGTCAGAATTAGTGCACTGCACAATTATAGGTAATAAGGAGCCATTTGGGGCACAACCATTGTCTATCTGCCCTTTTGTGTGGAGACAGTATCTCACAGACGTGTCCAAACCCTCCAGCCCTTCGGCCAGACGATATGTGAGCCTTTGATATCCTTATTTAGTGCATGTAGAACACACCAGAGGACTGGGTGATTCAGAATGGGATTGCAGCCCAAGTTAGTACATTAATTAGCATATGATACTTTGGAATCAGACTTTGCAGTATTCAGAATAGAATACTAGATGTTTTTGCAATACTTTAATTTGCATTGATTGAATAGGAAGCAACTTAATATCTGTTTCAAAATATGTATAGTATCTGATTAAGAGAACTATGGAAGGTATACAACTATTATTGGATACTAACTAAAACAACAGTCTCAGGGCAGTTCGTAGGATTTGGTATGTAAAAACAGTTCCCTTCATCTAGTATGATATATTACGTTACGTTAGGTTACATTATGAATGGAATAGCGGTTGTACAATATCATACGAATTTAATTACTTAATTCATATATTAGGAGGTTCGTATAGTATTACATGATTTTCTTTGAGACATTGTTGCTTGTTGGGTCATAACAACAATGGAGAATCAGGCGAGAATTTACATTGGTGGATAGAACAGACAAAAAAGGTTAAGATAATTTATGTAAAAGGTTAGTACAACTAAAACTACAAAGGTTATGACAATTTCGTAGCAGGTTAGGTGAATTGGGTTAAGGTTAGAATAAAGGTTCGCTAAAATACTACAGTTGTCCCTGACACAACTTCACACGCAACCTTTGGATTGCTAGACGGTCGCGGGTATACGCCCACCCATCCTTTCTGACCATCATCCTTACTTTAGTTTCTGTCAAAAGCAACTAGACCATTAGAACATATCATTCATCTTGGTGGTGCTCAGAAATACATAATAGTATTTTCGTATGGCTTTGAGACCAGGCTGATTTAGAGGCCTTCTTAAAAATAGTGATGAATCTATTCCTGGCTGCATAAATGTACATACATTTGACCAGGGCCCATATGCTGGATGTGGAGGGAATGGGACCTCCTAGAATCCTTACATTTGGTGGCAAAGCACACAGCAGTTTTAGTAGTTAGTAGAACTGTTATCATTACTTTTGTGGAGATCAGAAAGATGACCCTTTGTTCATTCACAGTAGATCCCCCCCCCTCCTCCCCCCCACACACACACACGTTGTCCAATTCAAACCATTACAACCATTCTCCCCTGTATGCACTGCACAAGGCTTTGGAGGGGATGTCAGTGATTAGTTGGTTTAGCTCAACATGGTAGCATGCCACCTCAGGTGCCAGGGTAGCTGTGCTGTCAGATAACCAGCTGTTGAGTGCATGGAACCAACCTCATCATGATGACGGTCCTGTGGTTCTATGCACCTGGCTGCTGGTGTGGATGGGGTTCATCAAATCAACTCTGGTTTAAAATCTGCATCCCACCCATGGAGAAAGTGTAGGGGGGATTCTGCTGCCTTCATCTCCAGATGGAGAGAGCAACAACTGGCGTTTCATACAAGTGCCAGGTTCCATGAGCACCAGGAAACAGTTGCATTTTCTTTGCCAATATGCCTCACAGTTCAATAAATGGAGATGTAGGCCCAGATTGCCTTTCCCTGGCTCCTATTATTTATTCAACTGGTGCTTCGTATGATCATTCAAAGATTGGTGCAGTTCATCCATGTTTGACCAGTTCAGTGATACAGTACTTTGGTGCTGTGTTTCTGTATCCTTTCTTTTCACAGTCCTATGGAACAAGCCCACACTCAGTCTTATCAGTATTTAACCTGCTCATACTGACTTTCACAGCCCCAAACACTGGTCACCTCCCCATACTACATAGCACCAGCACATTCAGCACCATGGTAAGCAAACCTGCAGCAACGAGCCACTGAAGATGAACAACACACTACTAGACAATGCATGAGATAGCATCCCCAATGCTCCCCGTAATACACATAGCTGCCCCTGGGTTACTTGAATTCTGGTGTGTAACCAGTAACCACACCTAAAACAAAAGAAGAGGGCAGGAACAGAGATTCAGATATGAGCGCTGCTATAAACATGATAATTCAGCATATAGTTCAGGTGTAGACCTATGCATGTATGTTGCAAAATGACCATTGCTAGAGTTATGCCTGCAATATCAGTCAGCATAAAAGGATGTGAGCATTTGATATACCACACACACATGTACATATCATTTTGCTACCGACTCCCTTGACCATTCCCACTATTGACTCACCTATTTAAATGCACTCCAATGATGCCTGGAATATAGCTAGCATTTCCCTGAGCTCCTTTTATTAACCTCACAAATCTTCCACTATTCCACCGCATGATCACTTCTGATCATCACCATCTCTCACGGTCAGGGAAGCCGGGATGGAAGGAGATTTACATGCATGCGTCCCAAGTGGCATTTTTATTCCCTACATAGTGCACTACTTTTGAACAGAGCCCTATTGGCCCTGTTTAAAAGTAGTGCACAATAAAAGGAATGTGGTGCCATTTGGGACACAACCCATGTGAGGCAGAAAACAGAAATCTAATGGTATAAAATGATTTGGAACTCAACAGTGATGTTCCCCTAGGAAGAGAATCCATTGCCCTATAGAGCTCAATGACAGGTACCATTAGACATTAGATGGCTACATCAGAAGCTAAGCTGCTCACCATGATACGATTTCATATCCAAAGAACAGAAAGAGTTTGGTCAAGGTCCTTTGTAGGACACAAAGATTCAACTAAAAAAACACCTAATCAGGAATGGGTAATACTTACTTTTAAGGGGTCCTTATTACAGTATAATTACATGTGTAACAAGCATTGTAGTTAACTGTAATAACTCATAGGTACACTGTGATAACATGTAACTAACTGGTGGTAATTGCAGTCTGTAATTACAGAGGTGTAACAATGAATGGTTGTTACCATGCTTGTTACAAATGGGCAGGGTTCCGCTAAATTCACCAATTTAGTATTTTGTTTCTTCTCAGTTTTATCCGATTCAATAATAACTATCAAAAGGTTGTAATCTCTTGTGGACACATGCACTGGGTGTCCTGAGATTACATAAACTCTAATTACCTACCCGTGAATGCACACTCTTCAAAATATCCACTCAATGTTGTTGGTAGCACTTGCCCCCAAAAAGTGTAGCATCTGGGTTAACTTGGTTGAGTATACAAAAAGAGATAAGATGTAGGTCAATATCATTGACTGGGGTCTACCATACGGGTGTCATCATCAAGTGAGTGTCATCCTTAAGTGGGAGGATAAGTACACAACAGAGTGCATGTCAAATCTGCAATGTAATTACTAGGTGTTACACAGGATTTAGATAGTTAAAATGAAGTGTACCTTGAGGGGTACTTACTTGTCATTAATGTGTACTTAAAGTGCATTCTGAAAGTATTCAGACACCTACCCGTTTTCCACATTTTGTTACGTTGCAGGCGTATTCTAAAATGGATTAAAATAAATGTTTTCCCTCATCAATCTACACACAATACCCCATGATGACAAGCCAAAAACTGTTTTTTAGAATTGTATACAAATGTATTAAAAATAGAAATACCTTATTTGCATTATTCAGACCCTTTCCTAAGAGACTCGTAATTGAGCTCAGGTGCATCCTGCTGCCATTAGTCGTCCTTGAAATGTTTCTACAACTTGATGGAGTCCACCTGTGGTAAATTCAATTGAATGGACATGATTTGGAATGACACACACGTGTCTATATAAGGTCCCACAGTTGACAATGCATGTAAGAGCAAAAACTAAGCCCTGAGGTCGAAGGAACTGTCCGTAGAGCTCCAAGACAGGATTGTGTCGAGGCACAAATCTGGGGAAGGGTACCAAAAAGCATTGAAGGTCCCCAAGAACACAGTGGCCTCCATGAAGAAGTTTGGAACAACCTAGACACTTCCTAGAGCTAGCCGCCCGGCCAAACTGAGCAATCGTGGTAGAAGGGCCTTGGTCAGGAAGGTGACCAAGAACACGGTGGTTACTCTGACAGAGCTACAGAGTTCCTCTGTGAAGATGGGAGAACCTTCCAGAAGAAACAACCATCTCTGCAGCACTCCACCAATCAGGCCTTTAAGGTAGAGTGGCCACACGGAAGCCACTCCTCAGTAAAAGACACAAGACAACCCGCTTGCAGTTTGCCAAAGGGCACCTAAAGGACTCTCAGACCATGAGAAACAAGATTATCTGGTCTGATGAAGCCAAGATTAAACTCCTTGGCCTGAATGCCAAGCGTGAAATCTGGAGGGAACCTGCCACCATCCCAACGGTGAAGTATGTTTGTGGCAGCATCATGCTGTGGGGATGTTTTTCAGCAGCAGGAACTGGGAAACTAGACAGGAGCGAGGGAAAGATGAACAGAGAAAAGTACAGAGATCCTTGATGAAAAACTGCTCCATAGTGCTCAGGACCTCAGACTGGGGCTAAAGGTTCACCTTCCAACAGGACAACGACCCTAAGCACACAGCCAAGACAACGCAGGAGTGGCTTCGAGACAAGTCTCTGAATGTCCTTGAGTGGCCCAGCCAGAGCCCGGATTTGAACCCGATCTAACATCTCCGGAGAGACCTGTAAAGTTAAGATGGCGCCGGAGAAGAAGGCTGACGTTTTACGTGTTCCTAACCAATTGTTTTTTTGTTAGTTTGTTTGCAACTTATTTTCAACTTATTTTGTACATAATGTTGCTGCTACCATCTCTTATGACCGAAAACAACTTCTGGACAACAGAACTGCATTTCCTCACCACAAACTGTCAGAATCCTTTTTTTTCCTTTAACGAGTCTGATGAGAATGACATACTGCCTTCCTGGAAACAGGCCCAGATCCCTGTCATTTGTGTGAAGAGAAGGCGGAGAAAAAGGGGCCGGGGGGCGGGCTGCCTTCTAAAAATTCATAGACGATCAAATAAACCCCCACTGCCTTCCAAGCCCACAAGTAGATCAAGCTGGTCAGCGCCCCCTGATGTCATTTCCGGTCACAACTTGCAGACTTGTGTACGTGTTGCTGTGCGTTTTGTTGCCAACCTATTTTGCTACCTAACAACTTTACGGTTTTTACTTTTTAATTACCGTTTATATTTTTGTTTTTTCCCTCAACTTTTTCACTCCGGACGCTTTATCTGGACACGGTTCGCCAGGACCTCCAACAGCCGAAGCTAAGTAGTAACATTAACATGATGCCTTCTAATTGCAGTCGCTGTACTCATAACATACAGGAGAACGATCGCCTTACGGCGAGGATAGCTGTGCTACAAGCCCAGCTTCAGACGCAATCGTTAGGCAAGGGTAATTTCAGTGTAGGAGAGGATGAAACAGCGTCTGTGCCACCAGTAAGTACAGATAGTAGTATAAATCCCCTGGCACAGTCCCCGCAGACAACTTTCTCATGGTTTCTGGAAGGAAATGCTGTAGGAATGCTCAACCGGTGTCGCTTATTCAGCCGACAAACTTTCAACCGGTTTTCCCCATTAAGCAGCGAGTCGGAGTCAGAGGCTGACTTAATGTTAGATCCCTTACTTCAAAGGCAATTATAGTCAATGAACTAATCACTGATCATAATCTTGATGTGATTGGCCTGACTGAAACATGGCTTAAGCCTGATGAATTTACTGTGTTAAATGAGGCCTCACCTCCTGGCTACACTAGTGACCATATCCCCCATGCATCCCGCAAAGGCGGAGGTGTTGCTAACATTTACGATAGCAAATTTCAATTTGCAAAAAAAAAAAGACGTTTTCATCTTTTGAGATTCTAGTCATGAAATCTAATGCAGCCTACTCAATCACTTTTTATAGCTACTGTTTACAGGCCTCCTGGGCCATATACAGCGTTCCTCATTGAGTTCCCTGAATTCCTATTGGACCTTGTAGTCATAGCAGATAATATTCTAATCTTTGGTGACTTTAATATTCACATGGAAGAGTCCACAGACCCACTCCAAAAGGCTTTCGGGGCCATCATCGACTCAGTGGGTTTTGTCCAACATGTCTCTGGACCCACTCACTGTCACAGTCATATTCTGGACCTAGTTTTGTCCCATGGAATAAATGTTGTGGATCTTAATGTTTTTCCTCATAATCCTGGACTATCGGACCACCATTTTATTACGTTTGCAATTGCAACAAATAAACTGCTCAGACCCCAACCAAGGAACATCAAAAGTCGTGCTATAAATTCACAGACAACACAAAGATTCCTTGATGTCCTTCCAGATTCCCTCTGTCTACCCATGTTGTGCTCTTGAGTGAGGACCCAAAAGCGATTTAACAAAAACAGAGTCCTTTAATGTAAAAACACAGGGAAGACATAGATCCTCTTCAGATGTAGAAAATGGCAAAATAGACAACCCTCAGAGAGGGCGACAAATGAAACAGAAAGTCCTTCTGATATTTACTAAAGAGTCCCCTTCTTAGCAGCAGAGGAGAATAGCTGGGTTGCGGCGACAGACTGCTGGTCTCTCTGGGTAGGCGCGGGTCGTAGCGGACAGAGGTACCTGATCACACGTAGCATCAGAAGAACAGGCAGATTCCAACAGGATGGGACAAGGGTGAAGCAAACAAGACGATAGTTTGGTTCTGGCATGAGAAACTCAAACGAGAATCTGACAAGGAAAGAAGCAGGAACAGAGAGAGAAATAGAGACCTAATCAGAGGGAAAAAGGGAACAGGTGGGAAAAGGGTGAACGAGGTAGTTAGAGGAGATGAGGAACAGCTGGAGGAGGAGAGAAAGAGAAGGTAGCCTAATACGACCAGCAGAGGGAGACAGAGTGAAGAGAAAGAACAGGAACAAGACATAATATGACAAGACATGACAGTACCCCCCCACTCACCGAGCGCCTCCTGGCGCACTCGAGGAGGAAACCTGGCGGCAACGGAGGAAATCATCGATCAGCGAACGGTCCAGCACGTCCCGAGAGGGAACCCAACTCCTTTCCTCAGGACCGTACCCCTCCCAATCTACTAGGTACTGATGACCACGGCCCCGAGGACGCATGTCCAAAATCTTACGGACCCTGTAGATAGGTGCGCCCTCGACAAGGATGGGGGGGGGGGGGAGACGAGCGGGGGCGCGAAGAACGGGCTTAACACAGGAGACATGGAAGACCGGGTGGACGCGATGAAGATATCGCGGGAGAAGAAGTCGCACTGCGACAGGATTAATGATCTGAGAAATACGGAACGGACCAATGAACCGCGGGGTCAACTTGCGAGAAGCTGTCTTAAGGGGAAGGTTTTGAGTGGAGAGCCATACTCTCTGACCGCGACAATATCTAGGACTCTTAGTTCTACGCTTATTAGCGGCTCTCACAGTCTGCGCCCTATAACGGCAAAGTGCAGACCTGACCCTCTTCCAAGTGCGCTCACAACGTTGGACAAAAGCCTGAGCGGAGGGGACGCAGGACTCGGCGAGCTGAGACGAGAACAGCGGAGGCTGGTACCCGAGGCTACTCTGAAAAGGAGATAGACCGGTCGCAGACGAAGGAAGCGAGTTGTGGGCGTATTCTGCCCAGGGGAGCTGTTCTGACCAAGACGCAGGGTTACGAAAAGAAAGACTGCGTAAGATGCGACCAATAGTCTGATTGGCCCGTTCTGCTTGACCGTTAGACTGAGGGTGAAAGCCGGAAGAGAGACTGACGGAAGCTCCAATCAATCGGCAAAACTCCCTCCAAAATTGAGACGTGAATTGCGGACCCCTGTCCGAAACGACGTCTGACGGAAGGCCATGAATTCTGAAAACATTCTCGACGATGATTTGTGCCGTTTCTTTAGCAGAAGGGAGCTTAGCGAGGGGAATAAAATGAGCCGCCTTAGAGAACCTATCGACAACCGTAAGAATAACAGTCTTCCCCGCTGACGAAGGCAGTCCGGTGATAAAATCTAAGGCGATGTGAGACCACGGTCGAGAGGGAATGGGAAGCGGTCTGAGACGGCCGGCAGGAGGGGAGTTACCGGACTTAGTCTGCGCGCAGACCGAACAAGCAGCCACGAAACGACGCGTGTCACGCTCCCGAGTGGGCCACCAAAAACGCTGGCGAATGGAAGCAAGCGTACCCCGAACGCCGGGGTGGCCGGCTAACTTGGTAGAGTGAGCCCACTGAAGAACGGCCAGACGAGTAGGAACAGGAACGAAAAGAAGGTTCCTAGGACAAGCGCGCGGCGACGGAGTGTGAGTGAGTGCTTGCTTTACCTGCCTCTCAATTCCCCAGACAGTCAACCCGACAACACGCCCCTCAGGGAGAATCCCCTCGGGGTCGGTGGAGACTACTGAAGAACTGAAGAGACGAGATAAAGCATCAGGCTTGGTGTTCTTAGAGCCCGGACGATAAGAAATTACGAACTCGAAACGAGCGAAAAACAGCGCCCAACGAGCCTGACGCGCATTAAGTCGTTTGGCAGAACGGATGTACTCAAGGTTCCTATGGTCAGTCCAAACGACAAAAGGAACGGTCGCCCCCTCCAACCACTGTCGCCATTCGCCTAGGGCTAAGCGGATGGCGAGCAGTTCGCGGTTTCCCACATCATAGTTACGTTCCGACGGCGACAGGCGATGAGAAAAATACGCGCAAGGGTGGACCTTGTCGTCAGAGAGGGAGCGCTGAGAAAGAATGGCTCCCACGCCCACCTCTGACGCGTCAACCTCGACAACGAACTGTCTAGAGACGTCAGGTGTAACAAGGATAGGTGCGGATGTAAAGCGATTCTTGAGAAGATCAAAAGCTCCCTGGGCGGAATCGGACCACTTAAAGCACGTCTTGACAGAAGTAAGGGCTGTGAGGGGAGCTGCCACCTGACCGAAATTACGGATGAAACGACGATAGAAATTTGCGAAGCCGAGAAAGCGCTGCAGCTCGACGCGTGACTTAGGAACGGGCCAATCAATGACAGCTTGGACCTTAGCGGGATCCATCTTAATGCCTTCAGCGGAAATAACAGAACCGAGAAATGTGACGGAGGAGGCATGAAAAGTGCACTTCTCAGCCTTCACATAAAGACAATTCTCTAAAAGGCGCTGGAGGACACGTCGAACGTGCTGAACATGAATCTGGAGTGACGGTGAAAAAAATCAGGATATCGTCAAGGTAGACGAAAACAAAGATGTTCAGCATGTCTCTCAGGACGTCATTTACTAATGCCTGAAAGACAGCTGGAGCGTTTGCGAGGCCGAAAGGAAGAACCCGGTATTCAAAGTGCCCTAACGGAGTGTTAAACGCCGTTTTCCACTCGTCCCCCTCCCTGACGCGCACGAGATGGTAAGCGTTACGAAGGTCCAACTTAGTGAAAAACCTGGCTCCCTGCAGGATCTCGAAGGCTGAAGACATAAGAGGAAGCGGATAACGATTCTTAACTGTTATGTCATTCAGCCCTCGATAATCTATGCAGGGGCGCAGGGACCCGTCCTTCTTCTTAACAAAAAAAAACCCCGCTCCGGCGGGAGAGGAGGAGGGGACTATGGTACCGGCGTCGAGAGCTACAGACAAATAATCTTCGAGAGCCTTACGTTCGGGAGCCGACAGAGAGTATAGTCTACCCCGGGGGGGGGTGGTTCCTGGAAGGAGATCAATACTACAATCATACGACCGGTGCGGAGGAAGAGAGGTGGCCCTGGACAGACTGAACACCGTGCGCAGATCGTGATATTCCTCCGGCACCCTCGTCAAATCACCAGGCTCCTCCTGTGAAGAAGAGACAGAGGAAACAGGAGGGATAGCAGACATTAAACATTTCACATGACAAGCGACGTTCCAGGAGAGGATAGAATTACTAGACCAATTAATAGAAGGATTATGACAAACTAGCCAGGGATGACCCAAAACAACAGGTGTAAAAGGTGAACGAAAAATTAAAAAAGAAATGGTTTCGCTATGATTACCAGAGACAGTGAGGGTTAAAGGTAGCGTTTCACGCTGAATCCCGGGGAGAGGACTCCCATCCAGAGCGAACAAGGCCGTGGGCTCCTTTAACTGTCTGAAAGG
The DNA here is from genome assembly GCF_002021735.2 of Oncorhynchus kisutch. Classification (NCBI taxonomy): domain Eukaryota; kingdom Metazoa; phylum Chordata; class Actinopteri; order Salmoniformes; family Salmonidae; genus Oncorhynchus; species Oncorhynchus kisutch. Next base: position 38,594,668 of record NC_034176.2, read on the forward strand.
AATGTCATGTTCCCGAGCCCAGGTCTCGTCCATAAAGCAGCCCTCCGCCCCAGAGTCTATCAAGGCGCTGCAGGAAGCTGACGAACCGGTCCAGCGTAGATGGGCCGACAAGGTAGTGCAGGATCTTGAAGGAGAGACCAGAGTAGTAGCGCTCACCAGTAGCCCTCCTCTTACTGATGAGCTCTGGCTTTTACTGGACATGAAGTGACAAAATGACCAGCGGAACCGCAATAGAGACAGAGGCGGTTGGTGATTCTCCGTTCTCTCTCCTTAGTCGAGATGCGGATACCCCCCAGCTGCATAGGCTCAGCACCCGAGCCGGCGGAGGAAGATGGTAGTGATGCGGAGAGGGGGGCAACGGAGAACGCGAGCTCCTTTCCCCGAGCTCGGTGACGAAGATCAACCCGTCGCTCTATGCGAATAGCGAGTTCAATCAAGGAATCCACGCTGGAGGGAACCTCCCGGGAGAGAATCTCATCCTTTACCTCAGCGCGGAGACCCTCCAGAAAATGAGCGAGCAAAGCTGGCTCGTTCCAGTCACTGGAGGCAGCAAGAGTGCGAAACTCAATAGAGTAATCTGTTATGGATCGATTACCTTGACATAGGGAAGCCAGGACCCTGGAAGCTTCCTCCCCAAAAACAGAACGATCAAAAACCCGTATCATCTCCTCCTTAAAGTCCTGATACTGGTTAGTACACTCAGCCCTCACCTCCCAGATAGCCGTGCCCCACTCACGAGCCCGTCCAGTAAGGAGAGATATGACGTAGGCGATACGAGCTGTGCTCCTGGAGTAAGTGTTGGGCTGGAGAGAAAACACAATATCACACTGGGTGAGGAACGAGCGGCATTCAGTGGCCTCCCCAGAGTAACACGGCGGGTTATTGATTCTGGGCTCCGGAGATTCGGAAGCCCTGGAAGTGGCCGGTGGATCGAGGCGGAGATGGTGAACCTGTCTTGTGAGGTCGGAGACTTGGGCGGTCAGGGTCTCAACGGCATGTCGAGCAACAGACAATTCCTGCTCGTGTCTGCCTAGCATCGCTCCCTGGATCTCGACGGCTGAGTGGAAAGGATCCGAAATCGCTGGGTCCATTCTTGGTCAGATTCTTCTGTTGTGCTCTTGAGTGAGGACCCAAAAGCGATTTAACAAAAACAGAGTCCTTTAATGTAAAAACACAGGGAAGACATAGATCCTCTTCAGATGTAGAAAATGGCAAAATAGACAACCCTCAGAGAGGGCGACAAATGAAACAGAAAGTCCTTCTGATATTTACTAAAGAGTCCCCTTCTTAGCAGCAGAGGAGAATAGCTGGGTTGCGGCGACAGACTGCTGGTCTCTCTGGGTAGGCGCGGGTCGTAGCGGACAGAGGTACCTGATCACACGTAGCATCAGAAGAACAGGCAGATTCCAACAGGATGGGACAAGGGTGAAGCAAACAAGACGATAGTTTGGTTCTGGCATGAGAAACTCAAACGAGAATCTGACAAGGAAAGAAGCAGGAACAGAGAGAGAAATAGAGACCTAATCAGAGGGAAAAAGGGAACAGGTGGGAAAAGGGTGAACGAGGTAGTTAGAGGAGATGAGGAACAGCTGGAGGAGGAGAGAAAGAGAAGGTAGCCTAATACGACCAGCAGAGGGAGACAGAGTGAAGAGAAAGAACAGGAACAAGACATAATATGACAAGACATGACAACCCAAGGACGCCAGAGGACAAAAATCAGTTAACCACCTAACTGAGGAACTTAATTTAACCTTGCGAAATACCCTAGATGCAGTTGCACCCCTAAAAACATTTATCATAAGAAACTAGCTCCCTGGTACACAGAAAATACCCGAGCTCTGAAGCAAGCTTCCAGAAAATTGGAACGGAAATGGTGCCACACCAAGCTGGAAGTCTTCCGACTAGCTTGGAAAGACAGTACCGTGCAGTACCGAAGAGCCCTTACTGCTGCTCGATCATCCTATTTCTCTAACTTAATTGAGGAAAATAAGAACAATCCGAAATTCCTTTTTGATACTGTCGCAAAGCTAACTAAAAAGCAGCATTCCCCAAGAGAGGATAGCTTTCACTTTAGCAGTGATAAATTCATGAACTTCTTTGAGGAAAAGATCATGATTATTCAAAAGCAAATGACGGACTCCTCTTTAAATCTGCGTATTCCTTCAAAGCTCAGTTGTCTTGAGTCTGCACAACTCTGCCAGGACCTAGGATCAAGAGAGATGCTCAAGTGTTTTAGTACTATATCTCTTGACACAATGATTAAAATAATCATGACCTTCAAGCTGCATACTGGACCCTATTCCAACTAAACTACTGAAAGAGCTGCTTCCTGTCCTTGGCCCTCCTATGTTGAACATAATAAACGGCTCTCTATCCATCGGATGTGTACCAAACTCACTAAAAGTGGCAGTAATAAAGCCTCTCTTGAAAAAGCCAAACCTTGACCCAGAAAATATAAAAAACTATCGGCCTATATCGAATCTTCCATTCCTCTCAAACATTTTTGAAAAGGCTGTTGCGCAGCAACTCACTGCCTTCCTGAAGACAAACTATGTATACGAAATGCTTCAGTCTGGTTTTAGACCCCATCATAGCACTGAGACTGCACTTGTGAAGGTGGTAAATGACCTTTTAATGGCATCAGACCGAGGCTCTGCATCTGTCCTCGTGCTCCTAGACCTTAGTGCTGCTTTTGATACCATCAATCACCACATTCTTTTGGAGAGATTGGAAACCCAAATTGGTCTACACTGACAAGTTCTGGCCTGGTTTAGATCTTATCTGTCGGAAAGAATTTCAGTTTGTCTCTGTGAATGGTTTGTCCTCTGACAAATCAACTGTAAATTTCGGTGTTCCTCAAGGTTCCGTTTTAGGACCACTATTGTTTTCACTATATATTTTACCTCTTGGGGATGTCATTCGAAAACATAATGTTAACTTTCACTGCTATGCGGATGACACACAGCTGTACATTTCAATGAAACATGTTGAAGCCCCAAAATTGCCCTCGTTAGAAGCATGTGTTTCAGACATAAGGAAGTGGATGTCTGCAAACTTTCTACTTTTAAACTCGGACAAAACAGAGCTGCTTGTTCTAGGTCCCAAGAAACAAAGAGATCTTCTGTTGAATCTGACAATTAATCTTAATGGTTGTACAGTCGTCTCAAATAAAACTGTGAAGGACCTCGGCGTTACTCTGGACCCTGATCTCTCTTTTGAAGAACATATCAAGACCATTTCAAGGACCGCTTTTTTCCATCTACGTAACATTGCAAAAATCTGAAACTTTCTGTCCAAAAATTATGCTGAAAAATGTATCCATGCTTTTGTCACTTCTAGGTTAGACTACTGCAATGCTTTACTTTCCGGCTAACCGGATAAAGCACTAAATAAACTTCAGTTAGTGCTAAATACGGCTGCTAGAATCCTGACTAGAACCAAAAAATATGATCATATTACTCCAGTGCTAGCCTCCCTACACTGGCTTCCTGTCAAAGCAAGGGCTGATTTCAAGGTTTTACTGCTAACCTACAAAGCATTACATGGGCTTGCTCCTACTTATCTCTCTGATTTGGTCCTGCCGTACATAGCTACACGTACGCTACGGTCACAAGACGCAGGCCTCCTAATTGTCCCTAGAAGTTCTAAGCAAACAGCTGGAGGCAGGGCTTTCTCCTATAGAGCTCAATTTTTATGGAACGGTCTGCCTACCCATGTCAGAGATGCAAACTCGGTCTCAACCTTTAAGTCCTTACTGAAGACTCATCTCTTCAGTGGGTCATATGATTGAGTGTAGTCTGGCCCAGGAGTGGGAAGGTGAACGGAAAGGCTCTGGAGCAACGAACAGCCCTTGCTGTCTCTGCCTGGCCAGTTCCCCTCTTTCCACTGGGATTCTCTGCCTCTAACCCTATTACAGGGGCTGAGTCACTGGCTTACTGGGGCTCTCTCATACCGTCCCTGGAGGGGGTGCATCACCTGAGTGGGTTGATTCACTGATGTGGTCATCCTGTCTGGGTTGGCGTTCCCCCCCTTGGGTTGTGCCGTGGCGGAGATCTTTGTGGGCTATACTCAGCCTTGTCTCAGGATGGTAAGTTGGTGGTTGAAGATATCCCTCTAGTGGTGTGGGGGCTGTGCTTTGGCAAAGTGGGTGGGGTTATAACCTTCCTGTTTGGCCCTGTCCGGGGGTGTCCTCAGATGGGGCCACAGTGTCTCCTGACCCCTCCTGTCTCAGCATCCAGTATTTATGCTGCAGTAGTTCATGTGTCGGGGGGCTAGGGTCAGTTTGTTATATCTGGAGTACCACTCCTGTCCTATTTGGTGTCCTGTGTGAATTTAAGTGTGCTCTCTCTAATTCTCTCTTTCTCTCTTTCTCTCTCTCGGAGGACCTGAGCCCTAGGACCATGCCTCAGGACTACCTGACATGATGACTCCTTGCTGTCCCCAGTCCACCTGGCCGTGCTGCTGCTCCAGTTTCAACTGTTCTGCCTTATTATTACACGACCATGCTGGTCATTTATGAACATTTGAACATTTTGGCCATGTTCTGTTATAATCTCCACCCGGCACAGCCAGAAGAGGACTGGCCACCCCACATAGCCTGGTTCCTCTCTAGGTTTCTTCCTAGGTTTTGGCCTTTCTAGGGAGTTTTTCCTAGCCACCGTGCTTCTACACCTGCATTGCTTGCTGTTTGGGGTTTTAGCCTGGGTTTCTGTACAGCACTTTGAGATATCAGCTGATGTACGAAGGGCTATATAAATACATTTGATTTTATTTTGATTTGATTCCATTCTGCAAGCAAACGTGCAATCTTTGAAAAATAAATTTGATGACCTATGCCGAAGATTAAACTACCAACGGGACATTCAAAACTGTAATTTCTTATGCATCAGAGAGTCGTGGCTGAACGACGACATTATCAACAGCTGGCTGGTTATACACCGTATCGGCAGGATAGAACAGCGGTGTCTGGTAAGACAAGGGGTGGCGGACTATGTATTTTTGAAAGTAACAGCTGGTGCACGATATCTAAGGAAGTCTCAAGGTTTTGCTGGCCTGAGGTAGAGTATTTCATGATAAGCTGTAGACCACATTATCTACCTAGAGAGTTTTCATCTGTATTTTTCATTGCTGTCTACATACCACCACAGACTGATGATGGCACTAAGACCTCACTCAATGAGCTGTATTCCACCATAAGCAAACATGAAAATGCTCACCCAGAGGCGGTGCTCCTAGACCACATTTACTGCACAAACAGAGATGCAACCAAAGCTCTCCCTCGCCGTCTATTTGGCAAATCTGACCATAATTTTATCCTCCTGATTCCTGTTTACAAGCAAAAATTAAAGCAGGAAACAGTTACTCGAAAAAATACAAAAGTGGTCAGATGAAGCAGATGCTAAGCAACAGGACTGTTTTGCTAGCACAGACTGGAATATCTTCCGGGATTCCTCTGATGGCATTGAGAAATACACCACATCAGTCATTGGCTTCATTAATAAGTGCATCGATGACGTCGTCCCCACAGTGATAGTATGTACATACCCCAACCAGAAGCCATGGATTAGAGGCAACATCCGCACTGAGCTAAAGGTTAGAACTGCTGCTTTCAAGGAGCGGGACTCTAACCCGGAAGCTTATAAAAAATCCTGCTATGCCTTCGGACGAACCATCAAACAGGTTTGTGCTCAGTCCACTCCTGTACTCCCTCTTCACTCATGACTGCACAGCCAGGCACGACTCCAGCACCATCATTAAGTTTTCTGATGACACTGATGATCACTGACAACGATGAGACAGCCTATAGGGAGGAGGACAGAGACCTGGCCATGTGGTTCCAGGACAACAACCTCTCCCTCAACGTGATCAAGTCAAAGGAGATGATTGTGGACTACAGGAAAAGGAGGACCGAGCACACCCCCATTCTCATCAACGGGGCTGTAGTGTAGCAGGTTGAGAGCTTCAAGTTCCTTGGTGTCCACATCACCAACAAACTAACATGGTCCAAGCACACCAAGACAGTCGTGAAGAGGGCACAACAAAATCTATGCCCCATCGGGAGACTGAAAAGACTTGGCATGTGTCCTCAGATCCTCAAAAGTTTCTACAGCTGCACCATTGAGAGCATCTTGACTGGTTGCATCAATGCCTGGTATGGCAACTGCTCGGACTCCGACCGCAAAGCACTACAGAAGGTAGTGTGTACGGTGCAGTACATCACTGGGGCAAAGCTTCCTGCCATCCAGGATCTCTATACCAGGCAGTGTGAGAGGAAGGCCCTAAAAATTGTCAAAGACTCCAGCCACCCTTATCATAGACTGTTCCCTCTGTTACCACACGGTGAGCGGTACCAGAGCGCCAAGTATAGGTCCAAGAGGCTTCTAAACAGCTTTTACCCCCAAGCTACAAGACACCTGAACATCTAATCAAATGGCTACCCAGACTATTTTCATTGCACCCCTCTTTTACACCACTGCTTCTCTCAGTTGTTATCATCTATGCATAGTCACTTGAATAATTCTACTAATGTACATATTCTATGTACATCCTCAATTACCTCAACTTACCGGTGCCCCCCGCACATTGACTCTGTACCGGTACCCCCCTGTATATAGTCTCGCTATTGGGCAGGCAGCCTAGTGGTTAGAGCGTTGGGCTAGTAGCCGAAAGGTTGCAAGATCAAATCGCCGAGCCTTACAAGGTAAAAATGTGTCATTCTGCCCTTGAACAAGGCAGTTAACCCACTGTTCCTAGGCCATTATTGAAAATAAGAATTTGTTCTTATCTGACCTTGCCTAGTCAAATTAAAACATTTACTGCTGCTCTTTAATTACTTGTTTAATTACTTGTTAATTTAAAAAGAAATAACGGCATTGTTGGTTAGGGGCTCGTAAGCAAGCATTTCACTGTAAGGTTTACCTGTTGTATTCGGCGCATATGACTAATAAAATGTGATTTGAAAATAGTTGTGCAGCGACACTCCCCATCCAACCTGACAGAGCTTGTTCCTCAACAGTGAAAACCTTGCAAGGTTACATGATGAAATACGAGTTTGTCTCCTGAACATGAATGACTTTCTCACAATGTTAACCATAACTAAGTATCTTTTAATGTGAACTGTTTGTGAACTCGTTTTTGCCATTGGCCCTGGGCATCAGACTCTAGAGCACTTTATTGCAGAGTTGTGCCAATGAGGTGGTCGGTTTAAAATTGGCTAACACTTATGACATGGTTTGTGCAGGCTGACATATGGTGTTTTGGGATATATGGTTGGGATGCTATCGGAAACTTTAACATTTGTAACAAGCATGGTAACAAGCATTCATTGTTGCACCTCTGGAATTAGAGACTGCAATTACCACCAGTTACATGTTGTTAATTACAGTGTGAATATGTATTATTACAATGAATTACAATACTTGTTACATATGTAATTACACTGTAATAAAGACCCCTTAAAATGAAGTGTTACCCAACAAGGGTATTATTTTAAATGACCTCTGCAACTCGTCCAACTATTGACTATTTTCACAACTACCACCAGTTTGATGCCAAAACATTGATACCAAATACATGTTAAAATAAATATAACTGTGTAAAATAAAATATAAAGGATATTTCATGCTGAAACCCTCATATTAAACACCAATCCTATTCACTAAGTTGATGGTTTATATTTAGTTTAAGGTCTTTAAAGCAGCGTATTTAATTATTTAATGTGTTTTACATGATGAGGCCAGAGAGAGGGCCAGAGATTGTCACATGTGTATGCAACTATCTGAAGTACCCAAAAGGGCTACTAGATGTTTTGTGATAGATTACATAAAATCCTAAATACCAAAATTCTGGAAGTTTACTGGTAAACTTTGAAAGTTGCAACCCTAATTCTCCCTGCATCTCTCAAATCAGTCATCCCGAGAGTCCAAAGTAATCCCAAGGTTGATTTGTCTCTCCCCCAAGTGTGAGATTCACACACACACACACACATATTACATAGCATGGGCACAATGCCTTTCTTGCTCTAAGATGGCTTCTAGATATTGAATATACAGTTTAAATGCTCTCAGCATGATTGAGCAAATACAAAACTGTTTGATGGAAGGCCTGCTCCACATCAGCACAGATGAGACCCTGTGGATGAATGGGCTTTTCAGAAGGTGAATGTGGACTGCTGATGTTGGGTTGCTCTTCTGATGCGAATCTAGTACAATATTCATACAGGCTACAGTCTATGTACACACTATTACAAGAAGCAATTGCACTTCATTTTGAAAATCATATAGTAGATTACCCTTGTAAAGGATTGTCATGTTGATATTTCAACACATAATGGTACCTTTACAAATGCATCAAGATATAGGTAGGCAACAAGCAAGGGAGTTGTACATAAATGCAGAATTTATCCCAAGGCCAAAAGAAATGTTCAGTTGCTAAAGATTTTGTCGTTGATGGCAAAAGCGGGTGAGATTAACTGGCAAAACATCAACACCCTCAGGACCGAGGTTTAATTTCTAACTTTGTTTAAGAAAAAAAATGTATGAATGCATGAAGGTAATGCAATTTCACCCAACATATTCCCACAGTATAAAAATGTAATTTCAGAAGGTAGTTCTGCACTCCTTTATTGTGAGGAGATCAATAAAGGTGCCAGGGCAGGCAGGCCCTGTTTACTAAAACGATGGGAACTATTCACAAATACTAGGTATGAGCAGCATTTATGTCATGAATATAGAGCAGGCCTTGAGGCCTGGCATTTGATAAAGGAAGGAAAGCAGGAATGGGAGACCTTCAGAAAACTGTTTAGAGTTGGCACAGCAAAGCACAGCCCTGTGCATCCACCTCACTACAGAAGGTGACCCTCAGATAAGCAGCAATGCCGAGAGTGGAGATACAAATGTGCATCCCAAATGGCACCCTATTCCCTATAGGTCCTGGTCAAACGTAGTGCACTATCTAGGGAATATGGGTCCATTTGGGACGCACAATAGGGGTACAGCAACTGCATACAGATGACCATCTCACGAGAGGTGATTATTGACCCATTAAAATGATTACATCAAACTACTGGATGAAGGCTATATTTGACTGGCAAAGGCAGATTTATCTTAGAAGATCCTAAATTCCATCCATTAAAAACATAATGAAAGCATTGAGTGTGCATTGAAATGATTGACTTCCAACAGCGGGTAAATATCCTCAGGCCCTGTAACACAATTACTAGGCAGCTGCCAGGCCTCACAACAATGTAAACGCATTTCTGAACAAAAAAAGTAATAAATGAACCTTTATTTCTCATGAATAATGGAACAACATAAAGAACACTGTTTTCTTTCTGGGATGACAGATTCGATGGAATACTAACTTTGTATTATTCTTGTATGCCTTAGTCACAGTCTCTAATTGTAGTAATATAGTTGTATTGTTTTCAGGGGAAAGTAACTCCCAAACTCAATTTTTAGATCATGTTCGTATGCTGTGAGTTACTCTTTGCACTGCTACAGTACAGTACATAACCCGCAGCAGCTAATGGCACAAGGTATGTGAGAGAGTTGAATGATTGTTTAGCCCAAAAACAAACAATTAAAATACACTAACAAGAAAACAGGTCTTTATAAACTAAAATGTTTGCAAAGATGAAAAAAGTTTTGTCATTTGAAGACGAAGGGAATATTTGAGACTGTCAACAAGTTCAACATGTTCCAAAGTCTTTGTCATCCTTCATGATTCTTCAGCTCACTCTCTCAAGCCCAAATGCAGACGAACTCTACAACTATCCGAACGTAAATCATCGAGCATAGATTATATCAAGTTGTTGTGAAGGGCGCTAAACAAAATCAATTCAGTTTTGTGTAATCCTTGAGCACTGGGGCAAATGCTTGTAGCCAGAGCAGTAGAACAGATCTGTATGGTTGCTCTCTCTCCTGAGTCCATACAAATGATATGCTAATGTTCTCTTCACACGTCCATCACAAACTGTATGAGTTTGAGAAACTAATCTTGCTTTTATTGGCCTGCCACAAGGAATGTATACATTAGTAGTGGATTACAGGGCCTGGCAACTGTGCAGTACATAGAACTAATGTAGCCTATCACTCGTTGTCTGTATAATTAACTTTTGGAGAAAGTAGCCAAAGCAAGTCCAAAAATGCGTGGTGTTGTAATAACACCATTAGCGATCAGGAGTGAACAAGTTCCAGGGAACGACCGTGGAAATAGCATCTGGCTTTAATTGCTCTGGTTGAAAGATCTACAATTTCTCTAAAAAACTAAAATATTTACACTAGTTACTCATGCGTAATGATAATGACTTGGCAATGGCAATCTATTGAACCCATTTGATCCAATTATGGACACACACACCTTAGTTATACCCTTTATACTATATAAGCACCTCAATATCAGAATAGAAAGGTCCTTACAGTTTAAGTTGGTTGGTCCAACACAAATCCTCAAATTTGAAAGAATCTCTCTCCACCTCGTTAAACACAGCCTCTGCTGTATTGCAAACTTTTTTACACACTCACTTGGACAATCCCTGAGAGCGTGTTGATACTTGTTATGTGGCAGAAACCTTCCTGGTAGACATGAATTAAATAAAAACACATCATAGGCGAAGCAATAGCAGAGCTGTGAGGAAAATATGCACAAAGAAGGCCATCACTAGCTGGCTTCCACCGGTTACGCAACCCTGCACCTTAGAGGCTGCTGCCCTAATGTATATACTGTACATCAACTTGGAATCAATAGCCACTTTAATAATGGAACACTAGTCACTTTAGTAATGTTTAAATAATGTTTACATACTGCTTTACTCATCTCATATCTATACACTGTATTCTATTCTACTGTCTTTTAGTCAATGCCACTCCGACATTGCTCATCCTAATATTTATATATTTCTATATTCCATTCTTTTACTTTTAGATTTTTGTGTATTGTTGTGAATTGTTAGATATTACTGCACTGTTGGAGCTAGGAACACAAGCGAACAATATGGGGTGGCAGGGTAGCCTAGTGGTTAGAGCATTGGACTAGTAACCGAAAGGTTGCAAGTTCAAATCCCCGAGCTGACAAGGTACAAATCTGTCATTCTACCCCTGAACAGGCAGTTAACCCACTGTTCCTAGGCCATCATTGAAAATAAGAACTTGTTCTTAACTGACTTGCCTAGTTTAATAAAGGTTAGAAAATAATAACATTTGTCTTTTGTGAGGGTAAAGGGTGGAGGGAGGGGAGCATTATCATAGATAGGCCTAGAGGGTAGAAGGGTGTGGGCAAACTGCCCAGAGAGGCAGTCAGCATGTTGTATCAGCAGGATTGTTCAATGAATCACACATTGTGCAGTCGCTTAGGTGATAAATACACAAGCGTGAGGTCTAACATACAAGATAGGACTCATTGTTGGTAAGACCTGGCCATGTGTTTCATAGGCTGGGCAGGTTTGATGATGGATGGGGCAGCGCAGGGTAATATTTCTTCCACAATCTTTGGTCTAGACATTATGTTGAAAGTGGAGGGTAGAGAGTCCACCCCGGAGGTAGAAGCAAGGTGGGATGCAGAGAGGAGCTCCTGTGGGTTCTTAAAGTAATGTCTTTGTTGTATTATCAACTGTTGTCCATCCGTGATTATCTGCGATAGTAAATTAGGTTATTCATGATTACGAGGGTGAAATGCTAGTTCTTGTGTGGTGTGTGTGTCCAATTGAATTAAACAATAGATAAGGACATAAACATGCTGGGTACATATTGGTTTGAAACATCCCCAGAGAATAGCTCTGCGCAGATACAATCTCACAGTCCATGAGGCAGGAGTATTTCTTTCTCCTCTCCATTCATTCAACTACAGGCTCTTCGGCGAAGAAGCTAACACTATAGAAATTCTTTCTACTGAAAGAGCCTTGTAACAAAAACCTGTATCCTTAATGGTGAAACTGCCACGTCTGTTTGTGATACTACAACGACAAAGAAATGACTGCAAACACTGTTTTTTCCTCTCTGATGTCATTGCATGTACGGTAGAACAGCAGCATATACTGCATATGGTTTTTTTTTACCTCTCGACAAAACATTCCGATCCTCCCTATAGGCCCTGGTCAAAAGAAATGCACTACGTAGGGAAATAGGTGAGGCCGAGTTCTTGTCTCTTCCTCGCAGAACTAGAAGCAGTAGGACAACCATGGGAGCGGTTTGGGAGAGGTTTTTGCTCCTTGTCCAATTTCCATCCCTCTCACCCATTTGGTGGCAGCTGAGCCATTCAGCTAATCACTTCACAAGCCCCCACTGCACCGCCACCTCCAGTAGAAATAGAAACAGCGCAGGAGAGGGTGTCAACTCCCATGCAGGTGGAATGGCAAGTTTTGCCCAGAAAAGCTGTTCTTCTCTGTGACTGTTAATGCTGGTGTGGCGGTATCCCCAGCGCTCTCTGTCGGACAGTGACTCTGAACTCTAAAGCAGGTTTTGGCACCACTGTCAACTCAACAAGCAGCAAAGCCTGAGCTGCAAAAGAGTAAAAATATCCGGAATATTGCAACACCTGAGGATGACTCATGTGTTGTAGGTAAGGTTGTTAATCAGTTTTTAGGAGTACTGGGAGAGACAATGTGTGCTTGTAATCTGATGGTTCTATACTGAACAAAAATATAAACGCAATATGCAACAATTTCAATGATTTTCCTGAGTTACAGTTCATAGGAAATCAGTCAATTGAATTAAATAAATTAGGCCATAATCTATTGATTTCCCGAATTACCAGGGACGCAGCCGTGAGTGGGCCTAGGAGGGCATAAACTCACCACTTGGGTGCCAGGCCCACCCACTGGGGAACCAGGCCCAGCCAATCAGAAGGAGTTTTTCCACACAAAAGGGCTTTATTACAGACAGAAATACTCCTCAGTTTCATCAGCTGTCCAGGTGGCTGGCGTCAGATGATCCCGCAGGTGAAGAAGCCAGATGTGTAGGTCCTGGGCTGGCGTGGTTACACTTGGTCTGTGGTTGTGAGGACGGTTGGACATACTGATAAATTCTCTAAAACAATGTTGTTGGTGGCTTATGGTAGAGAAAGGAACATTCAATTATTTGGCAACAGCTCTGGTGGACATTCCCGCAGTCAGCATGCCACACTCCCTAAAAACTTGAGACATCTGTGGCATTGTATTGTGTGACAAACACAATGTCATGTTTTAGAATGGTATTTTATTGTCCCCAGCACAAGGTGCACCTGTGTAATGAGCATTCTGCTTAATCAGCTTCTTGATATGCCAAACCTGTCAGGTGGATGGATTATGGATTATCTTGGCAAAGGAGAAATGCTCACTAACAGGGATGTAAAATATTTGTGCACAGAAGAAATAAGCTTTTCGTATGTATGAGACATTTCTGGGATCTTTTATTTCAGCTCAGGAAACACGGGACCAACACTTTACATTTTGAGTTTATATTTTTGCTCAGCATAGAAATCGGTGAGATAATCCCAAATATGTTGTAGGCAACAGGTGATATTCACCATTTGGATAATACATTCCATAATCACATGGGATTTCAGGATTTTCCGGAATTCCTCAATTACAGTTCAGCCAGTCTATTCAACATAATGTACAAAATGCTGTACGTACACAGTAATACTCCTCTTTATGTCTCTATAAACTACAAGCTTGTTATGTCATTTAAGCAACTCTCAACACAGTGTTTGTGAGATACAGCACCCTGGAGTCCTGCTTTGTTGTGAAGTAACTCTGCACATATGAACAAGCTCCTAATGAGTGTTTTGAGAGGGCCCCACTGCTACCTCATGGCACACCATATGAGGCGTTGAGGCTTCCATGGTCTTTCACAGATGCACAGCCTCCCTCTGTGAAACTGCTCAGGCTTTAAAGAAGCAATTAAAACAAGACATCCTCCCGGAGCTTCACAGGGCTTCTCTCTCTCTCTCTCCTCGTATGCTGCGAGAGATAAAATGCTACAAAAACGTAGCTCCTTATTTTTCCTATAGTGATACACTATGTAGTGCACTGCTTGGAACTAGTACAGTAGCACAAGCAAATTAGAAATTAAAATAGAATAGATTCATCTTAATAATGGCACCAGTGCACCACTGACTGTTGCAATGCTGGCATGCACAGACTCGTTTTTGTCAATTCATTTTGTAAACTCAAATCATTCTGGAAATTCAAATACAAATACAAAAGCTCATGCTGAGGGAACATCCTTAATTATTAAATTGTGATACTTTTCCCCTATGTCATTAAATTGTCCATGGACTCATTGAACTACTACCAATCCAGTGACTTGGGAATAGGCCTATGTATTTTACTTCTGGGCATCGATTACACCTTACTCTCCAAGAATTCAGCAGTCAGACCATCTCTTAAATTAGCTGTAAGTGAAAAGTGCCTTTCTCCCACCAAAATGTTTGCTTGATTGGGAATTAGGATGAATTATTTGAATGACTGTCTACAGAAAAGGCTGCCATTGGCAGAAACGTGACAACTCTTTGTTTATTTAAAAGAAAGATCGCAACGCTGCATCCAGTGTCCTATGAAAGCCATTATTACCGCAGGTAGCACAGCTGGTGGAGGCAGCTGAGAAATGGCTTTGGGACCTGCCCATCTATCACAATCTGGCCCCCTTTTTCATGGGAGAATCCATCACCTGAGATCTGGCCCGGAGTCACTCCCTCACCTTGGTAATTTCAGTTGCTGAGGAAGCTGATACAACAAAAGTTACCTCAATGGAAAAAGTGGGCACTGATGCACTGATTTGCTTCCTACGGTGGTGCCTTGTGGTGTCTTTGTGTGGAGTGTTGCATTGGAGATAGCATGGACCTGGGTATAGTGTTGCTGAGCACAAAGGCGCTAAAGAAGAATGCTCTTGTATTGGTCATTAAAAGAGTGACTTAAAGTGTTTATCGTTGACATTGTTATCTAGAGGTACTCTGCCTGTTTAATGTTTGGTTAAAGGTCTGATAACACTACAGTCTCTCTCTCTCCCCCTCTCCCTCGCTATCTCTCTCCCTCAAGAATGAGTGCTGCAATGGATAGCTGCTGTTTTACGGGCTCCTGGCCGACATGTAGGCACCCTGACGAAACTATGTCAGTGAATAAATAATCAGCCTCTACTCTCAGTTCTACTGGCAAATGTGTAATCACTGGAGAAAATTAAACTGGATGAGCTCTATTCGAGACTCTCTTATCAACGGGACCTGAAGAACTGTAACATCCTATGTTTCTCGGAGTCGTAGCTGAACAAGGACATTAATCATATCTAGCTGGTTTTTCTATGCAACCTCAAGCCCGTACGGCAGCATCAGGTAAGGTCAGGGGGAGGGGTGTGTCTTTTGTTAACAACAGCTTGTGCACAATCTCTAATATTAAGGAGGTCTCAAGGTTCTGCTCGCCTGAGTTAGAATACTTCATGATAAGCTGTAGAACATTTACCAAAGGAGTTTTCATCAATTATTTTTGTAGCTGTCTATTTAAGACCGCACTCAACGAGCTGTATAGGGTCAAACAAGAAAGTGCAAGAGCTGCTGCTTTAAAGGAGCGGGACACTAATCAGGGAGCTCATAAGAGATACCACTACAATCTCTGACGAGCCATCAAACAGGCAACGCATCAAAACAGGACTAAGATCGAGTCAAATAATGTTGGCTCTGATGTTCGTTGGATGTGGCAGGGCTTGCAAACTATCATGGATTACAAAGGGAAACACGCTGGCTGCCCAGTGACGTGAGTCTACCAGACGAGCTAAATGCCTTCTGTGCTCGCTTAGAGGCAAGCAACACTGAACTATGCATGAGAGCACCTGCTGATCCAGACAACTGCATGATCACGCTCTTCGTAGCCGATGTAAGACCTTAAAACAGGTTAAACATTCCAGACGGATTACCAGGACGTCCTCTAAACTTCCCTCTCACACCTGGAGAAGAGGAACACCTATGTAAGAATGCTGTTGATTGATTACAGCTTACATTCAACACCATAGTGCCCTCCACAATCATCACTAAGCTAACTGAACACCTGCAACTGGATCCTGGTCGTCCTGACGGGCTGCCCCCAGGTGGTGAGGGTAGACATTAACACATCCGGCACTCTGACCCTCAACACGAGGGTGCATGCACAGTCCCCCTCCTGTACTCCCTGTTCAACCATGACTGCGTCGCCGCGCACGATTCCAACACCATCATTGTGTTTGCTGACAACACAACGGTGGTAGATCTGACCACCGATGACAATGAGAAAGCCTATAGGAGGAGGTCAGAGACCTGGCAATGTGATGTCAGGACAGCAACCTCTCTCTCATCATCAGCAAGACAAAGGAGCTAATCACTGGGCAGCTAGCGGTTGGGTTTCCCTTTGTAATCCATGATAGTTTGCAAGCCCTGCCACATCCAATGAGCATCAGAGCCAGCATAATATGATTAGATCTTAGTCCTGTTTTGATGCTTTGCCTGATCGTGGACTACAGGAGGCTGAAAAAATTTGACATGGACCCGTTCTACAGCTGCACCATAGAGAGCATCTTGACTGGCTGCATCACAGCTTGGTATGGTAACTGCTTGGTATCTGACTGCAAGGCGCTACAGAGGGTAGTGCGTACGGCCAAGTGCATTACTGGGGCCGAGCTCCCTGCCATCCAGGACCTCCATACCCTAAAAATTGTCAAAGACTCCAGCCAACCAAGTCATAGACTGTTCTCTCTGCTACCGCATGGCAAGCGGTACCGATGCACCAAGTCTGGAACCAACAGAACCCTGAACAGCTTCTACCCCCAAGTAATAAGAAAGTTAGTTAAATAGTTAACAAAATTTCACCCCTACTGTCTGCATTGACCCTTTTTGCACTATCTACCTCAATTACCTCTTGCACATCGACTCCGTACTGGTACCCTATTTATTATTTATTTTATTATTACTCTATTTTCTCTCTATCTGCATTGTTGGGTAGGGCCCGCAAACTTTTTGTTTACAAAGCATGAGATGAACAGCGTTTGATTTGCCCTGTCTCTCTCTTTCTGAAGAGCTAAATGCATTGGGAAAGTATTCAGTCCCCTTGACCTTTTCCACATTTTGTTACATTACAGCCTTATTCTAAAATGTATTAAATCATTTTCTTTCCTCGTCACAAAATACCCCATAATGACAACGCAAAAACAAAAATACCTTAACTATTAAGACCCTTTGGAATGATTCTCGAAATTGAGCTCAGGTGCATCCTGTTGCCATTGATCATCCTTGAGATGATTCTACAACTTGATTGAGTCCACCTGTGGTAAATTCAATTTATTGGACATGATTTGGAAAGGAACACACCTGTATATATAAGGTCCCACTGTTGACAGTGCATGTCAAACCAGAAACCAATCCATGAGGTCGCAGGAATTGTCCGTAGAGCTACGAAACAGGATTGTGTCGAGGCACAGAGCTGGGAAAGGGTACCAAAACATTTCTGCGGCATTGAAAGCCCCCAAGAACACAGTGGCCTCCCTCATTCTTAAATGGAAGAAGTTTGGAACAACCAAGACTCTTCCTTTAGCTGGCCGACCAGCCAAACTGAGCAATCGGGGGAGAAGGGCCTTGCATCAGGGAGGTGACCAAGAACCCAATAGTCACTCTGACCAAGCTCCAGAGTTCCTCTATGGAGATGGGAGAACCTTCCAGAAGGACAACCACCTCTCCAGCACTCCACCAATCAGACCTTTATGGTAGAGGGGCCAGACGAAAGCCACTCCTCAGTAAAAAGCACACGACAGCCCACGTGGAGTTTGCCAAAGGGCACCTACAGGACTCTCAGACGATGAGAAACCAGATTCTCTGGTCTGATGAAACCAACATTAAACTCTTTGGCATGAATGCCAAGTGTCACCTCTGGAATAAACCTGGCACCATCCCTACAGTGAAGCATGGTGGTGGCAGCATCATGCTGTGCAAATGTTTTTCAGAGGCAGGGACTGGGAGACAAGTCAGGATTGAGGGGAAAGATGAATGAAGCAAAGTAGAGAGAGAGATCCTTGATGAAAACCTACTCCAGAGCACTCTGGATCTCAGACTGGTGAGAAGGTTCACCTTCCAATAGGACAACGAAAATGAGTACACAGCCAAGACAATGCAGGAGTGGCCTTGGGTTAAGTCTCTGAATGTCCTTGAGTGGCCCTGCCAGAGCCTGGACTTTAACCATATCGAACATCTCTGGAGAGACTTGAAAATAGCTGTGCAGCGACGCTCCCCATCCAACCTGACAGAGCTTGAAAGGATCTGCAGAGAAGAATGGAGAAACTCCCCATATACAGGTGTGCCAAGTTTGTAGCGTCATACCCAAGAAGACTTGAGGCTGTAATCGTTGCCAACGGTGCTTCAACAATGTACTTAGTAAAGGGTCTGAATACTTATGGAAATGTTATTTTTCAGTTTTATATTTTTATTAAATTTGCAAAAATTTCGAAAAATCAATTTTTCTTTTGTCATTATGGAGTTTTGTGTGTAGATTGACGAGGGGGAACATTTTTATATTTTTATTTTTAGAAGAAGGCTGTAACGTAACAAAATATGGAAAAAGTCAAGGGGTCTGAATACTTTCCAAATGCACTTCATGTAGACACTACGTGCATGCAAATACAAAAATGAGCATTGTGTACCAAAAATTAGCATTGTGTACCAGATGTACTGTTTTTTTTTGTATCATGAATAGATCAACTTACATTTTTAAACCCTGCAGAACAGTGGCATCAATATGAAACTGTAAAATAAAACTCTTTCCAAGCTTGAAAGCATATAACATGACACCTGAGTTGATTCGCACAGTTGTTCAGCAAATAACTATGTGTTAACACAGATACCCACAGGTGTATTTTCTGAGCCAGTCAATGCTCTTTTTCTTTAAAGTAAAGTTTGCTACAAAGATCGATGCTCTGAAAATGAAAGACGTGAACCTCTCTTGTAACAATTCCAATGGTCTTGTTTTGGTTGTCTCTTTTCTCAGTGATTTCTATGACAAAAGAACACAGACACAGGCAGTCAATTAAAGAATACAACCCTATGTTCTGTTTGATAAACAAAACTTTCTGATCTATCCAGCAGTTTACTCTTCTACCCCCTTGAAACATGCGAGATTGTGACTTTTGCTCATACACGTGGCCACCATATTGGCATTACATGGCTCATGTTTCTGGATTCTGATCTTTGTGGCTTGCTCTTTATGGATTACTGTATGTGCAGCAATGAACATTCAGTAAGCATTTATTGGATATATTTACAAGCCTCCTTGGAGGCAAACACGAGGAAACAAAGAGAATAGCACAAGGAGAGCCTGTTGGATGCACATCAAATTACTGTATGACTAGCAAGCCTGCCAAATGAGGGCATCTCCATATATTCGAAAGATCCTGTTGCTACAGACACTTTTTATTGAGATAATGAATTACCGGACAGTTATTAACAACATCTGATAAGATTTGAAGAGTGTTGCAAGTGAGCGAATGGTAATGGCTCAGATAATCAAAGATCTGAGCCAGTTAAAAGTTACTGCAGAAAAAAATGTAAATAACAAATAATACATGCTAAATAGATTGAGACTGTGTAAATATGTGGGCCCCAGTGAATTCACGATTGGTACTGCAGTACCTTTTGATGTGATAGTCAACTAATTGAGAAGGAAAGTGGACTGTCCCCTATGATTCAACAAATGACAAGTAATACTGCCAGTGTTTGGTGACAATATCACAATTAGTAAGCGGCTGATGTCTTGATTGCTACTTGAGAGCTTATTGTATGTCTTTGTTATTGGACCTGGGCAACTGACAGTCGGCAGTCACACTTGAATGAGCTGACTTGATTTTTGGGGGGGAAAATAAGGCAATCACATATTTAATATTTCATCACCAACTCATAATCTCTCAGTTCCTTTTGCAGGGATGAGGTGGAATTAAAAGCCAGGTCTTGTACCATAGCAACAGCAATAGATCTTCATGTGTAATGCTCTGCTCTGAGAAAAGCTCAACTAAAAGAGAAATAACAAAGTGTCGGTGGGGGGGGGGGGGGGGTACTGCAAATGATGGAAGGATGGTTCTGGCTAGGAATCCATGAAGTGAAGGTTAATGGGTAAGAGACTGCTGTACCAAACGATCAGATAGGGGGAGAAAATTGAGAGAGAACGATGTTGTATGGGGGGTTGGCTTTCAATGGAATTGAGAGGACATTGCTCTATAATCAAACCCCCTTGTACAGAAAGTTCCAACCATTTGAGCTTTGGGACAGATTTAATCGTAAAGAAAGACAAAAAGGAGGCACGCAGACGAAACATTAAAAGCTAGTCCAGAGCGGAGATAGAGGTTAGCGTAAGGTAACAAATTTGGCAGACCAACTTGGTCATAAAATCAGAATCAATATTTGCTAAAAAAGTGTTAGAGAAAAATGTTGAATGAGTTTTGTAATTGTTAATGAAGTTCAAAGCCTCATTGATATGAAAATGACTTGTAGGGCAATGTAGCGTCCATCTATGACTCTCTACTCTTGACTGTCACCCCGGATGCTTTATGGGTCCTGGTCAAAAGTAGCGCACTATGTAGGGAATAGCATGCCATTTGGGACGCATCCTATGACTGACTACTGAAACATGACCTCTGCTGTGCACTGCAGATTGGATTGAGAAAAAGTCACACTTGCAGTGTCCGGGAAAGGTGGGGGACTCCACTACCACATTCATTAAGAGTGACGAGTTTCCCTGTGATGGGCTCAGTCTCCAACTGGCTCTATTCGGATAAAGCCCCTCTGCCTCCCTGTTATCATCACCCAGCTTCCGCTGTGTGCGCAGGTGGTTTATGAGCTAACCTGAAATGAACAATCAAGAAAAGATCAAAGCAGGTGAGATTATTTCGCCCCCCATTCATTTCTCTTATAATGTCAGATGAGCAATTCCTTTGCATATATAAAGTGATTCGCTCGATGTAAGTGTCGATCATTTCCAGATTCTTTTTTTAGCAATACATCATCTGTGGGCGTAGGGAAATGATGCATAGAGCGAGGGCTTTGTGGAGCAGTGTGAATGGGAGATGAATAGAGGAACATCAAGACCCATTGTCATTCACATAGATTCTTTTAGTCGGAAAGGCCACAGAGGGAAGATTGAAATGAATACATGTTGATGTTGCTGTGAAGTATAATAAAAAGTCCCTTCCAACAGACTGATTTTCTTATTCATTCCACCCTGATGCAGATGGTGCCGGCAAGGGGACAGATTTGTGTGCGTGTCAATTGGCATCCTTTTCCCTATAGTGCACTACATTTGACCAGGGAAAGTGAGGAAAGAAATGAAAAGTTCAGGAAAGAAGTATTTTATACCATCACAAGATCTATCATTAATATAGTCTATTATTTGTTAACTAACCTTGTGTGTTCATATCCTTCCTCACTTTGCAGCATAATATCATTGAATATCATTAACTGTGTGACATGTTTATAATTTTTTACATTTATTGAACCTTTCTTTACCTAGGAAAGCCAGTTAAGAACAAATTCTTATTTACAATGAATTTCACAAACTACTGTAGTAAGGGAATTAGATCATATTAGTTCAAGGGCTATTTTAGTATATTGTAAGAATTTCAAAGGAACATGATTATGGAAACAGTCATGCTTTTTCAGGCTTTGCAAACACCAACTACAACTCAAACACTTCCCACTGGGAACATCATTTTATTATCACCATGGATAATTGGGTAATATTTGGTTGAAATGTTGATCAATGAGATTACAACCTATATTCACCCACTCAAAAAGACAGCCAAATGTTAGTTGATTTTCCAATATTATTTATTTTTTTATTTTTTTATTTCACCTTTATTTAACCAGGTAGGCTAGTTGAGAACAAGTTCTCATTTGCAACTGCGACCTGGCCAAGATAAAGCATAGCAGTGTGAGCATACAACAAAGAGTTACACATGGAGTAAACAATTAACAAGTCAATAACACAGTAGAAAACAAAGGGGGGGTCTATATACAATGTGTGCAAAAGGCATGAGGAGGTAGGCAAATAATTACAATTTTGCAGATTAACACTGGAGTGATAAAAGATCAGATGGTCATGTACAGGTAGAGATATTGGTGTGCAGAAGAGCAGAAAAGTAAATAAATAAAAACAGTATGGGGATGAGGTAGGTGAAAAGGGTGGGCTATTTACCAATAGACTATGTACAGCTGCAGCGATCGGTTAGCTGCTCAGATAGCTGATGTTTGAAGTTGGTGAGGGAGATAAAAGTCTCCAACTTCAGCGATTTTTGCAATTCGTTCCAGTCACAGGCAGCAGAGTACTGGAACGAAAGGCGGCCAAATGAGGTGTTGGCTTTAGGGATGATCAGTGAGATACACCTGCTGGAGCGCGTGCTACGGATGGGTGTTGCCATCGTGACCAGTGAGCTGAGATAAGGCGGAGCTTTACCTAGCATAGACTTGTAGATGACCTGGAGCCAGTGGGTCTGGCGACGAATATGTAGCGAGGGCCAGCCGACTAGAGCATACAAGTCGCAGTGGTGGGTGGTATAAGGTGCTTTAGTGACAAAACGGATGGCACTGTGATAGACTGCATCCAGTTTGCTGAGTAGAGTGTTGGAAGCCATTTTGTAAATGACATCGCCGAAGTCGAGGATCGGTAGGATAGTCAGTTTTACTAGGGTAAGCTTGGCGGCTTGAGTGAAGGAGGCTTTGTTGCGGAATAGAAAGCCGACTCTTGATTTGATTTTCGATTGGAGATGTTTGATATGAGTCTGGAAGGAGAGTTTGCAGTCTAGCCAGACACCTAGGTACTTATAGACGTCCACATATTCTAGGTCGGAACCATCCAGGGTGGTGATGCTAGTCGGGCATGCAGGTGCAGGCAGCGACCGGTTGAAAAGCATGCATTTGGTTTTACTAGCGTTTAAGAGCAGTTGGAGGCCACGGAAGGAGTGTTGTATGGCATTGAAGCTTGTTTGGAGGTTAGATAGCACAGTGTCCAAAGACGGGCCGAAAGTATATAGAATGGTGTCGTCTGCGTAGAGGTGGATCAGGGAATCGCCCGCAGCAAGAGCAACATCATTGATATACACAGAGAAAAGAGTCGGCCCGAGAATTGAACCCTGTGGCACCCCCATAGAGACTGCCAGAGGACCGGACAGCATGCCCTCCGATTTGACACACTGAACTCTGTCTGCAAAGTAATTGGTGAACCAGGCAAGGCAGTCATCCGAAAAACCGAGGCTACTGAGTCTGCCGATAAGAATATGGTGATTGACAGAGTCGAAAGCCTTGGCAAGGTCGATGAAGATGGCTGCACAGTACTGTCTTTTATCGATGGCGGTTATGATGTCGTTTAGTACCTTGAGTGTGGCTGAGGTGCACCCATGACCGGCTCGGAAACCAGATTGCACAGCGGAGAAGGTACGGTGGGATTCGAGATGGTCAGTGACCTGTTTGTTGACTTGGCTTTCGAAGACCTTAGATAGGCAGGGCAGGATGGATATAGGTCTGTAACAGTTTGGGTCCAGGGTGTCTCCCCCTTTGAAGAGGGGGATGACTGCGGCAGCTTTCCAATCCTTGGGGATCTCAGACGAGATGAAAGAGAGGTTGAACAGGCTGGTAATAGGGGTTGCGACAATGGTGGCAGATAGTTTCAGAAATAGAGGGTCCAGATTGTCAAGCCCAGCTGATTTGTACGGGTCCAGGTTTTGCAGCTCTTTCAGAACATCTGCTATCTGGATTTGGGTAAAGGAGAACCTGGAGAGGCTTGGGCGAGGAGCTGCGGGGGGGGCGGAGCTGTTGGCCGAGGTTGAAGTAGCCAGGCGGAAGGCATGGCCAGCCGTTGAGAAATGCTTATTGAAGTTTTCGATAATCATGGATTTATCAGTGGTGACCGTGTTACCTAGCCTCAGTGCAGTGGGCAGCTGGGAGGAGGTGCTCTTGTTCTCCATGGACTTCACAGTGTCCCAGAACTTTTTGGAGTTGGAGCTACAGGATGCAAACTTCTGCCTGAAGAAGCTGGCCTTAGCTTTCCTGACTGACTGCGTGTATTGGTTCCGGACTTCCCTGAACAGTTGCATATCACGGGGACTATTCGATGCTATTGCAGTCCGCCACAGGATGTTTTTGTGCTGGTCGAGGGCAGTCAGGTCTGGGGTGAACCAAGGGCTGTATCTGTTCTTAGTTCTGCATTTTTTGAACGGAGCATGCTTATCTAAAATGGTGAGGAAGTTACTTTTAAAGAATGACCAGGCATCCTCAACTGACGGGATGAGGTCAATGTCCTTCCAGGATACCCGGGCCAGGTCGATTAGAAAGGCCTGCTCACAGAAGTGTTTTAGGGAGCGTTTGACAGTGATGAGGGGTGGTCGTTTGACTGCGGCTCCGTAGCGGATACAGGCAATGAGGCAGTGATCGCTGAGATCCTGGTTGAAGACAGTGGAGGTGTATTTGGAGGGCCAGTTGGTCAGGATGACGTCTATGAGGGTGCCCTTGTTTACAGAGTTAGGGTTGTACCTGGTGGGTTCCTTGATGATTTGTGTGAGATTGAGGGCATCTAGCTTAGATTGTAGGACTGGCGGGGTGTTAAGCATATCCCAGTTTAGGTCACCTAACAGAACAAACTCTGAAGCTAGATGGGGGGCGATCAATTCACAAATGGTGTCCAGGGCACAGCTGGGAGCTGAGGGGGGTCGGTAGCAGGCGGCAACCGTGAGAGACTTATTTCTGGAGAGAGTAATTTTCAAAATTAGTAGTTCGAACTGTTTGGGTATGGACCTGGAAAGTATGACATTACTTTGCAGGCTATCTCTGCAGTAAACTGCAACTCCTCCCCCTTTGGCAGTTCTATCTTGACGGAAGATGTTATAGTTGGGTATGGAAATCTCTGAATTTTTGGTGGCCTTCCTGAGCCAGGATTCAGACACAGCAAGGACATCAGGGTTAGCAGAGTGTGCTAAAGCAGTGAGTAAGACAAACTTAGGGAGGAGGCTTCTGATGTTGACATGCATGAAACCAAGGCTTTTTCGAACACAGAAGTCAACAAATGAGGGTGCCTGGGGACATGCAGGGCCTGGGTTTACCTCCACATCACCCGCGGAACAGAGAAGGAGTAGTATGAGGGTGCGGCTAAAGGCTATCAAAACTGGTCGCCTAGAGCGTTGGGGACAGAGAATAAGAGGAGCAGGTTTCTGGGCATGGTAGAATATATTCAGGGCATAATGCGCAGACAGGGGTATGGTGGGGTGCGGGTACAGCGGAGGTAAGCCCAGGCACTGGGTGATGATGAGAGAGGTTGTATCTCTGGACATGCTGGTAGTAATGGGTGAGGTCACCGCATGTGTGGGAGGTGGGACAAAGGAGTTATCAGGGGTATGAAGAGTGGAACTAGGGGCTCCATTGTGAACTAAAACAATGATAACTAACCTGAACAACAGTATACAAGGCATATTGACATTTGAGAGAGACATACAGCGAGGCATACAGTAATCACAGGTGTTGAATTGGGAAAGCTAGCTAAAACAGTAGGTGAGACAACAGCTAATCAGCTAGCACAACAACAGCAGGTAAAATGGCGTAGACTAGGCAACGGGGCCAACAGATAAAACAAACAAGCAGAATGGAGTACCGTGATTTATGGACAGTCCAGCGTGCATCAGCTATGTAGCCAAGAGATCAGTGTCCAGGGGGCAGCGGTGGATGGGGAAGGGAAGCTGGACTGGTGAGTGTTATCCAGGTTTAAAAAAACGAACAATGACTAAATAGCTTGTAGCTAGTTAGCTGGTTAGCTTCTGGAGGTTCTTGAGTGTGTTCTAAAAATAAATAAAAAATAATAGCGATTCCGTATCACATTGGGTGAGGCAGGTTTCCGGAAGGTATAAACAAATTAAAAGTCAAAAGAGATAGAAAGTAAATATGGGTCCGGTGGGCGTTTGGGACGCGGCGATTCAGGCGGTTAGCAGGCCTGTGCTAACAAGCTAACAGTTTGTAGGCCCGGGCTAGACAAGGTAGCAGTTAGCGGACCGGAGCTGGACAAGCTAGCAGTTAGCAGGCCGAATTAGCAAGCAGGGAGATAGCGAGGGCTAGAGAGTTAGCCTTTGGGGGACGTCGCGATGGGGTGAGTCTGTTTATTCCTCTTCATGCGGTGACATCGATAGACCGGTCGTGGGCCCGGGTATTGTAGCTCAGGAGTATGCTACGGTGGTAGCGCAGGCCGGGCTAGCTTCAAGCTAAGTGGGTGGAAACGCTAGCCAGGGGTAATCATCCGGGGTTGCGGTTTAGCTAGATAGCTAGTTGTGAAGATCCAGCGTATTTGGAAGCTTAGGTTTAGCAAAATGTTTTTAAAGGGATAGCTATGTAAAAAAAAATATCACTATGCTTTCAACCACCTAAAAGCACAACCAAATTCCAATGGAAAATCAATGGCAGATTTTTTATGTAGTAGTCACCCCAATGTCTTTCACTGCACGTTCAACCATTTAGAAGCACAGCAAAGTTCAAATGGGAATAGTATGTCAGGGATGTGAACAATTTTGTGCACCAAATTTGAGATAAAAAAGCTTTTTGTGCACATGGATTTCTGTGATCTTTTATTTCAGCTCATGAAACATGGGACTAACACTTTACATGTTGCATTTATATTTTTGTTCAGTATATTCTCCACATACTGTAGAGTCCACCCCTACGTTGACAAATTATGTGATACAACGTTGATTCTTCCTTTTTGTGCCCAGTGTGTTGTTGCCATGGTTTGGTTGAATGCATTGCATTTCTTTTAAATAACTCTCACTTTGTTGACAGATGTTCCAGTTTAGTAACATAATAAGTAAAATAAAGGGCATTTCATTCAAGGTTATTGTTGAGTCATTGAATTTCTGAACTCATTTGTTGACAGACATTCCAGTTTAGTTACATAAAAAAAATCTAATGCAGGGCATTTAATTGAAAGGCTCTTGTTGAGCCATTGGGTACTGTAGCAGTGTGATGAGTCAGCATATTATGGCAGGTGGATAGATGGCATGCATGTGGCCGTGCACCATGTATTTCTCCTACTCCAACACTCCATGACAGAGGGTTCATCCCAAATGGCACCCTATTCCCTATATAGTGCACTACTTTTTATCAGAGCTCTATGGGCCCTGGCCAAAAGTAGTGCACCATATAGGGAATAGGATGGCCTTCGAGACTCAGCCAGAGGCTAGCTAGCGCCCAGGAAACAGCAATGATTGATACTGCTTCACAGTTCCCACATTTCCCATTAGGTCACGCTGGTTTGCACATTAATATAGGAGGTTTGGTTTGTGATGAGAGTCAAGATGAGAGAGATTCAGAGAGAGAACTACTGTACAGAGACAGAATTGAAATTTGTGGGCCTGAACATTAGGTAGGAAGAGTGGATGTGTGGGGGTGAAAAGAGAGATGATGTAAACGTCAACATTGCTCCAGCAGATACATTACAGATGGACACATCTAAGTGCAGGAATGGGCAACTGATGTGGGTGGGGGCCACAATAAAAACGTAACTCATCGTGAGGGGCCGTAGTGGCTTGTGGGTCTGCATATCCACATCTATAGCCCCCCACCTTGTGCACAAAACATTTTAAAGGCCCCCCTCGTGACAGCGAAGAGAAAACAATTGCGTTTTAAAGTTAATTTCCTGTTTCTACACATTTTTCCATAGAGTGGAGGCAAATGTTTGCAGTTTTTAATATAATAACTGATGATCAATGGGCCCCACGCCGGTCGGTAATCCGACCACTCTTATGACAAGTTTAGATAGCTGGCCGCTAGACCAACTTAAAAAATAAATAAATCATTGTCTGACATAGGCTAATTGAGCACAACCACATTTTGAAATTGCACCTTGTGCATTCTATTATTCTAACTCTCATTCCAGTTATTACTGATAGCAAGTGGCAAGCTGGTGGCTGAAAATCATTGCCATGTTACATGCAGATCCTAAATTCAATTTCCCTCTGACAGGGATGGACTGGGACAAGAATTCAGCCCTGGCGTTTTATCCACAATGGGCTAGAGTGGATAAAATGCCAGGGACGAATTCTTGTCCGAGTCCACCCCTGGTGTTCACCCATATGCAAACGTTATTCTTCTTCCTTTGAAGACGTCGAAGTGTAATTCTATGTTCAATTCCATCTTATAGCCAATGACCAGCATGACAACATGAAAGTATCCTGTTTTCATAAGAAGACAATGGTGAGAGCAGGCAGTATGCGAAGTGATTGAAAAATACAGTATATAATTTAGGTCTACGTATAAGGTGGACTGAACCCTCTTTACTTTCATGTTGTCATGCTGGTCACCAGCTATAAGATTGAATTGAACATATAATTTACACATTGACATCTTCAAAGGTAGAAGAATATAGTTTTGCATACTGTATGAGTGAACTGAAAAGATAGACAGGGAACCAGCCAAATACAGTGTGCATCCCAAATGGCACCCTATGTGCCCTGGTCAGAAGTAGTGCACTTTGGGGAATAGGGTGCCATTTGAGGCATAACTATAGGCCTTCCGGCTCCTTCATCTATGCCATAAGTCATCTCTGGAAGGCTGATCTGGGTGACCCTGTTCATTTTTTCCATTGATACAATGGGACTGATTGAATAGACCAAATTGATAGCCACTGGCCATGTGCTAATTCTCTGCCCTCTACCAGTGACAAGGATCTCTCTGCTACTGTGGCTGACCTCCTTTGATGTAATCATTCACAGGCACAGACACACACACATGCACGCAGGCACACACGCACATATACACCGAACATTTTCTATCAAACATTATCTAAAGCAACAACCAATGAAACTATACAACAACCTTTACGATACAATCTACAAAAACATTTATGCTAAATCAGTTTGAATAGCTAATTGGGTTGTTTGGATTCCTAAGACGAAATATAAGGAATAAACAAATAGAGAAACAGATCCTTCACTTTAGAAATGAAACTAAAATATATCTACCAGTGTGTGAAAGAGAATAGGCGAAAAACGTATTGCCTATTGCAGTGTGTTATTGGGTAAATTAAGTGAAATCGACTTTAGCCAGTCCTTTCTCGCTCGAGCAAATAACCTTGAAAGAGATGCAGATCAAATACAGTGCTCTTGTTCTTGTTCTAAATCTGCCAGGTCTTCAGAATAACAACACATGAAGACGAGCAACACCCAACTCACCTATTCAATGGACAAATAGCCACTGCACAGAATAATTTCTTGAAGTTACAGAATCCGTAAGGCCTGAGCTGAATGAGTGCAAAATGAGGACACTTGGAGGCTTCCAGAAAGAATAATGGAAGTCACATTTACAAGTTTCATGGTGTTAGGCTGGAGATAAACTATTTCACTTTATGTTTTGCCTTGGCCATAAATCTTGGTGGATTACATAGACAGTGCCTTTCTCTTCCATTTTATCGAACAATACTTCATGCGGAAACACTATTTTATATGTGGATTAACCTTCCTTAGCTACTGGAGAGGGTGGAGTGCTCTTCTGCCTACTTTGCACTCTGCTTGTCTTGGTTAATAAGTGCAGCATTGAAACATTCTGTAGTTCTAGGATTTAAGTAGTTGTGTACCTTTCACTACCCTGAGATATTTGTTAATCTAGTATCTTTATCGTATCATTTACAGGTTATTTTCTTGTTGTTTTAAGATCAACTATAATCAGTTGGCCAATTGTGTTGCGTAGGCCGATCCTTAAACACAGTTTGGAAGGGAGGAGAATTCAGGGTCACACTTTTTTTAAAATTGAACCTTTATTTAACTAGGCAAGTCAGTTAAGAACAGATTATTTACAATGACGGACTACCCCGGCCAAACCCGGACGATGCTGTGCCAATTGTGCACCCCCCTATGGGATTCCCAATCACGGCCGGATGTGATACAGCCTGACTTTCTTTGAATAGTACGGATTTTCCATCTGTAGATGGTCTACAGATGGTAATACTGCACATTTCAGAGAATTATTCCAACCTCATAGTGTGGAAATTTGAAACACATAAAAATAGTTTTTTGACCTCACTGGGGCTTTAATGTGTGCTTGTTTGTGACAGGAATTTCAATAGGGATATTGACTCAGAGCCACCGTAGGTGTCCCCTACACGTTCAAGGCCAACCACAGATAGCATATCATGAATACTATCAAACTGACCAGCCCTTACTAAAAGCAAAATATTTAGAGATGGTCCAAATGCAAATGTACCTCTTGGATTTCAGGGAGATGTCATGTTTCAGGAGAGGCCCCAGATGCAGACAGTGTCGAAGTAACAAAAGTTTATTACTAGAACAAAAGGCAGGCGAAACGACAGTTCAAGGACATGCAGAGGTCAGCAAACCAGTTTGGTGTGACAAGGTACAGATCGGCAGGCAGGTTCAGGGTCTAGGCAGGCAGAATGGTCAAAACTAGAAAACAGGAACTAGAAAAAGAGCGGAGCAAGGCGAAAACGCTGGTAGGCTTGACGAACAAATTGAACTGGCAACAGGCAAACAGAGAACACAGGTATAAATACACAGGGATAATGGGGAAGACGGGCGACACCTAGAAGAAGGTGGTGGAGACAAGCACAAAGACAGATGAAACAGATCAGGGTTTGACAATAATGACAAACACTGACACTGATTTTCAGTCTCTGTTAAAACATACATTTTGTAAAAAGGTTTGAGTGTAAGTTCGTTAAAATGTTTAATTTATATTGTTGTGATATTGAATTGTTAATGTGTAATGTTATGTCTGGATGGGGATTGTGGGTGAGGCTCTGATGGAGCATGAGATTGTGGGTGGTAGGGGAGAGGGGGGTGGTAGAGGGTCTGTTGTTTGTGTTAGCCCTTTACCTGTAAAGACACAGAAAAGCCAAATAAAAAAACTAATATACAAAAATAAGTAACTTCTGGTGGCTCCATAGACGTAATAAGAACATCTGTGATGCTCTTTACTGTGATGTGCTTGGCAGATGTGTCCTGAAGATTGAGTATGGGCTGCAGACAGAGGCAGCTGCTCTGCTCTGGACAGGTTCCCTGTCAACTAAAAGTCAATGCTCACCCAAGTGGAGGAAGTGAACAAAACCTTTGGCCGGGGTCAAGGTTGGGGAAGGCCAAGCAAGTGAATAATCAACCTCAGCCAGTTTCTCATCCTCAGCCCTCTAGCCACCACAGAGGCTTGCCCGTTTTTGGATTGTGGGGGGGAAACTATGATGTGATTCCCAAATGACACCCTGTTTCCTGTATAGTGCAGTACTTTTGACCGGGCACTATGGGCCATGGTTAAAAGTAATGCACTATATAAGGAATAGTGTGCTATTTGGGATGCAACCATTATGTGACTGAATGATGGTGTTGTGCCTGCCTGGTCATGTCAGAATCTGTCTGTTTTTGAAGAGCACCTCAGCGATCGCCCCCTGCAAATGTATGAGCTGTTCATGCACAAAAGTGGGAAGGGATGTTTTATAAGTTAAACAAATCCTGCCCTGTCAACAAGATGGGAAATATCTAAGCTTTTCATTCATATATGTCTGGTTCATTAAGTATGTTGAAAGCGCTAACTGTGGAAACCCATGAGGCTGAAAGGCAAGGAAAGCTAGAAAGGTCAGGTTTAGCAGCTAGTCTGACCATGTGAAATGTCAGCAAGACAATCTGATCATTTGTAACCCAGAGGTAGCGGGAAAAATCAAGAGGCCATGTAGGATCTGTAAAAGACCTGGTGCAAATGTCAGACAAATATGGTCTGGGAGGATGGGAACTGCCAGTCAGGGTTGATGACAGTGAGCAAACACAGGATGTTCAATGTTTTGGTTAATGTTTTTTTTAAAGAACACTGGGAAGCCCCTTAGTAAATGATACAAATGTTGTGTTTGTTTGTTATATTTATGCATTTACATTTATCTGGTCCCTTTACCCTGTTGGGTTCTCTTGATGCACTGTATTGAAGTCTAGAGTTACAGTAGCTCTATTCTGAAAAGCTTTTATCACTTCTTCTTGCCTGGATTTGGGTTTATTGCACTGTTTCCATGGGGACAGCAGAAAGTTGATGGATGTATCATCACTTTTTTAGTAGTCTTGGCTAAGCTACTCCAAGTAGTTTTTATTGTCTAGCCTGCATTCAGAGTGTAAGAAGACTGTATTATTTTTTAAAGTACATACATAAGGTGTGATGTATGAATTAATTTCATGAAATTTAGACTCCGGCCAGTGGGGTATGGGCGTATGTTCTAAATTATTGTTTGTGTGTCTGGGCAGCTAAAATCCCAGACCTTTCATCCCCTGAGCTATAGATTTTGATTCACCATGTACTTACTGTCTGTTGAATTACATCGAATGACTAAAGGGATCCAAATATTTGCGCCTTATCAACTCTCCATAATGATATAACCAAGTGTTAATGAGTCTTTTATTTACTGATTGCATCCATTGAACGGGAGTGAAACATAGTTGATGAATGGTGATTCTTTTCGGCTGTACTGTATTAGCAAAGAGGAACCTTTGTACCTTTCAGTAATCGCATTGAGGGTAATTATGTAAATCTGTACCAGACTAATACTTCAACAGTGTTCTGGATGTTTTTATTGCGCATTAAAAACACATAACCCTCACGCCAGGATGGTAACAGCTCTCTGGCACGTTGATGGAACTCTGTAATAGAAAAACAGCATGAGGGAGTACAAAATTGGTTTAATTCCATATTAATACTAACAGTCATTCTCAAATGTAAAATTCTTGCTTATAAGCCCTTCCCATCGGTGCAGAGTTTAATAAAATAATACAAGTAAAAAACACAGGTGGAATAAAATACACAAGAATGAAGCCATATACAGGGAGTATCAATTCCAGATCAATGTGCAGGGTATGAGGTATTTGAGGTACATACTATATGTACATAAAATCAGGGTAAAGTGACTAGGCATCGGGATAGATAATAATAAGAGTAAAATAAAGAACAGAGTAGCAGCATCACATGATGATAGTCCACAATCGTCTCATTAGTCTTGATCACGTTGAGGGAGAGGTTGTTGTCCTGGCACCACACGGCCAGGTCTCACCACACCAAGACAGTCGTGAAGATGGCAAAAAATATTCCCCCTCAGGATGCTGAAAAGATTTGGCATGGCTCCTCAGATCCTCAAAGGTTTTTACAGCTGCACCATCGAGAACATCCTGAATGGTTGCGTCTTTGCCTGGTATGGCAACTGCTTGGCCTCCGACCGCAAGGCACTACAGAGGGTAGTGCGTTCTGCCCAGTACATCACTGGGGCCAAGCTTCCTGCCATCCAGGACAACTATACCTGGCAGAGTCAGAGGAATTGTCAAAGATTCCAGCCAGCCTAGTCATAGACTGTTCTCTCTGCTACCGCACAGCAAGTGGTACCGGAGCGCCAAGTCTAGGTCCAAGAGGCTACTAAACAGCTTCTACCCCGAAGCCATAAGTCTACTGAACATCTAATCATATGGCTACCCAGACTTCTTGCATTGTCACTCCCCCCCCCCCCCCCCTCTTTTACACTGCTGCTGCTCTCTGTTATTATCTATGCATAAATCACTTTAATAAATCTACCCACATGTATATATTACCTGAAATACCTCAATTACTGCATTGATTCTGTACCGGTGCCCCCCGTATATAGCCTCGCTATTATTATTTTACTGCTGCTCTTTAATTATTTGTTACTTTTACAGTATTTTTCTTTAAAATGTATTGTTGGTTAAGGGCTTGTAGGTAAGCATTTCACTGTAAGGTCTGACGGGCATGTACTCGGGGTATGTGAAAAATACAATTTTATTTGATTTTGAGATGCACCAAGGAGAAGAAAGTTAAGATATGCTACCATATGTATAGGCCTACCATAGGAGAATCCTCTGAAAAACACTTTTTGTTTCCAGTTAGAACCCTATTGTGTTCCATGTAGAACCCTTTCCCCAGAGGGTTCTACATGGAACCCAAAAGAGTTCTACCTGGAACCAGAAAGGTTTATCCTATAGTGACAGCCAAATAACACTTTTGGAACCCCTTTTTCTAAGAGTGTAGGCTTAAGGCAACAACAACAAAAAACACTTGATGTGTAACATCATATTTAATTGGCAATCCATAGTTCAAGCAATACCAAAGCTGTCAACCTGCCTCTGTGTTGGTATTAAGCTGTAGGATAGGCCTTATGAAATGTAACCACTCTCAAACTCATTGACATAGCTATACCATGCCTTCAGAAAGTATTCACACCCCTTGACTTTTTCCACATTTTGTTGTGTTACAGCCTGAATTTAAAATGGATTGAATTGAGATTTTGTGTCACTTGCCTGCACACAATACCCCATAAAGTCAGTGGAATTACAGTACCAGTCAAACGTTGGGATACCCCTACTCATTCAAATGTTTTCTTTTTGTATTACTTTCTACATTGTTGAATAATAGTGAAGAAAACTATGAAATAACACATATGGAATCATTTTGTAAACAAAAAAAGTGTTAAACAAATAGTATATATTTTGTTTTTTTTGTGTTAAACAAAAAAATATATTTGAAATTTTAGATTCTTCAAAGTAGCTAACCTTTACATTGATGACAGCTTTGCACACTCTTGGCATTCTCTCAATCAGATTCATTCCAACAGTCTTGATGGAGTTCCTACATATGCTGAGCACATGTTGGCTGCTTTTCCTTCACTCTGCGGTCCAACTCATCCCTAACAATCTCTTGGGTTGAGGTTGGGTGATTGTGGAGACCAGGTCATCCTTCTTGGTCAAATAGCCCTTTCACAGTCTGGAGGTGTGTTTTGGGTCCTGTTTAAAAACAAATGATAGTCCCACTAAGCGCAAACCAAATGGGATAGTGAATTGCTGCAGAATGCTGTGGTAGCCATTCTGGTTAACCATGCCTTGAATTCTAAATAAATCACTGACAGTGTCACCAGCAAAGCCCCCCACACCATCACACCTCCTCCTCCATGCTTCACAATGTGAACCACACATGCGGAGATCATCCATTCACCTACTCTGAGACATGATGGTTGGAACCAAAAATCTCAAACTTGGACTCATCAGACCAAAGGACAGATTTTCACCAGTATATTGTAAATTGCTCGGGTTTCTTGGTGTCCTTTTGTAGTGGTTTCTTTGCAGCAATTCAACCATGAAGGCCTGATTCACGCAGTCTCTCCTGAACAGTTTATGTTGAGATGTGTCTGTTACTAAGACTCCTGAACAGATAATCAAATGGCTATCCAGACAATTTGCATTGCCCCCCCCCCCCCCTTCTAAGCAGCTGCTACTCTCTGTTATTATCTATGCATAGTCACTTTAATAACTCTACCTGCATGTAAAATGTACCTCAATTAACTCTGTACCAGAACACCCTGTATAAAGCCCCGCTATTTTTATTTACTGCTGCTCTTTAATTATTTGTTATTCTTATCTCTTACTTTTTTTTTAGGTATTTTCTTAAAACTGCATTGTTGGTTAAGGGCTTGTAAGCATATCAGTGTACCTGTTGTATTCAGTGCATGTGACAAATACAATTTGATTTGATTTTGATTGGCTCAAATGCATTAAGAAGGAAAAAAATTCCACAAATTAACTTCTAACAAGGCACACCTATTAGTTGAAATGCATTCCAGGTGACTAGCTCATGAAGCTTTTTGAGAGAATGCCAAGAGTATGCAAACCTATCATCAAGGCAAAGGGTGGCTACTTTGAAGAATCTCAAATATAAAATATATTTTGATTTGTTTAACACTTTTTTGGTTACTACATGATATCATATGTGTTATTTCATAGTTTTGATGTCTTCACTATTATTCTACACTGTAGAAAATAGTAAAAAATAAAGAAAAACCATTGAATGAGCATGTGTTTCCAAACTTTTGACTGGTACTGTATGTTTTTCGAAATTCTGAAATGTCTTGAAAAAAAGCTGAAATGTCTCGAGTCATCCACTTTGTTATGGCAAGCCTAAATATGTCCAAGAGTAAAAATATGTGTCACGTTCTGACCTTTATTTCCTGTGTCTTGTATTTAGTTAGTATGGTCAGGGCGTGAGTTGGGTGGGCAGTCTATGTTTGATTTTCTATGATTTGGGGTTTTCTATGTTTCAGCCTAGTATGGTTCTCAATTTGTTGTCTCTGATTGAGAATCATACTTAGGTAGCCTGGGTGTCACTGTGTGTTTGTGGGTGATTGTTCCTGTCTTTGTGTTTTGCACCAGATAGGGCTGTTGAGGGTTTCACACGTTTCTTGTTTTTGTTGTATCAGTTGTTCATGAGTAAATTTACATATTAAAAGAACCATGGACACTTACCACGCCGCATATTGGTCCTATGATCCGTTTCGCCTCTCCTCTTCGGAAGAAGAGGAGGAAATCCCTTACAGAATCACCCACCCAACTCGGACCAAGCGGCGTGGTAAACAGCAGCGAAGACAGCAGCAGCAGCAGCAACAACAGCTGCCAGCATCACAGGACTACACAACTTGGGAGGAGATAGATAGGTGGGCGGTCGACCGAGGGAGAGTGCCGGAGCCCGCCTGGGATTCAATGGAGCAGTGCAAGGAGGGTTACAGGAGGATGAGGTTGGCGAAGCCAGCACGGCAGTGCGACAGGTACGAGAGGCAGCCCCAATTTTTTTTGGGGGGGGGGCAGACGAGGTGTGGTACTAAGCCAGGTAGCAGACCTGAGCTCACTCCTCGTGCTTATGATAAGCAGCGCATTACTGGTCAGGTACCGTGTTATGCGGTTAAGCGCACGGTGTCGCCAGTGCGTGTCCATAGCCCGGTGCGCTATAGGGCAGCCCCCCGAAAGTGCCATGCGAGTGTGGGCATTGAGCCAGGGCGTATGTTGCCTGCTCAGCGGGTCTGGTTGCCGGTACGCAGTTTTGGTCCAGGTTATCCTGCGCCGGGTCTGCGTGCTGTGTCTCCGGGGCGCTGGGAGGGTGCAGTGCCGTCCTCTGCCTGCGCTCCGCTCGTGCCGGGCAAATGTGAGAGTGGAGCCTAGGGGAGAGATGCGGGTAGTGAGCACTAGATCTCCCGTGCTTATCCACAGCCCGGTTCAACCTGTGCCTGCACTCTGGAGGGTCCGGGCTAGAGTAGTTGTCCAGCCTGGGGAAGTGGTGCCAAGGTTGCGCACCAGAGCTCCAGTGCTCCCCCACAGCCCGGTCCTTCAGGTGCCTCCTCCTAACACCAAGCCTCCTGAAGGTCTCCCCAGCCTGGTGGTTCCTGTGGCAGCCCCACGCACCAGGCTGTCTCTCCGTCTCCTCCCTGCAGGTGGTCCCGCCTGTCCGGCGCTGCTGCCGGAGTCTCCCGCCTGTCCGGCGCCGCTGCCGGAGCCTCCCGCCTGTCCGGAGCCTCCCGCCTGTCCGGCGCTGCTGCCGGAGCCTCCCGCCTGTCCGGAGCCTCCCGCCTGTCCGGCGCCGCTGCCGGAGCCTCCCGCCTGTCCGGCGCCGCTGCCGGAGCCTCCCGCCTGTCCGGCGCCGCTGCCGGAGCCTCCCGCCTGTCCGGCGCCGCTGCCGGAGTCTCCCGCCTGTCCGGCGCCGCTGCCGGAGCCTCCCGCCTGTCCGGCGCCGCTGCCGGAGCCTCCCGCCTTTCCGGCGCTGCTGCCGGAGCCTCCCGCCTGTCCGGAGCCTCCCGCCTGTCCGGCGCTGCTGCCGGAGCCTCCCGCCTGTCCGGCGCCGCTGCCGGAGCCTCCCGCCTGTCCGGCGCCGCTGCCGGAGTCTCCCGCCTGTCCGGCGCCGCTGCCGGAGTCTCCCGCCTGTCCGGCGCTGCTGCCGGAGTCTCCCGCCTGTCCGGCGCTGCTGCTGGAGTCTCCCGCCTGTCCGGCGCCGCTGCCGGAGTCTGAGGCGCCAGAGCCCCTCAGCCCAGAGGCGCCAGAGCTTCTGCCCCTCTGTCCAGAGCTTCTGCCCCTCTGTCCAGAGCTTCTGCCCCTCTGTCCAGTGGGGTCATTGAGAGGGGTGGCCATGGTGAGAAAGCCACGGAGGCGGACAATAAGGCGGACTAAGACAATGGTGAAGTGGGGTCCGCGTCCTGCGCCAGAGCCGCCACCGCGGACAGACGCCCACCCAGACCCTCCCCTATAGGTCAAGGTTTTGCGGCCGGAGTCCGCACCTTTGGGGGGGGGTACTGTCACGTTCTGACCTTTATGTCCTGTGTTTTGTATTTAGTTAGTATGGTCAGGGCGTGAGTTGGGTGGGCAGTCTATGTTTGATTTTCTATGATTTGGGGTTTTCTATGTTTCAGCCTAGTATGGTTCTCAATCAGAGGCAGGTGTCATTAGTTGTCTCTGATTGAGAATCATACTTAGGTAGCCTGGGTGTCACTGTGTGTTTGTGGGTGATTGTTCCTGTCTTTGTGTTTTGCACCAGATAGGGCTGTTGAGGGTTTCACACGTTTCTTGTTTTTGTTGTATCAGTTGTTCATGAGTAAATTTACATATTAAAAGAACCATGGACACTTACCACACCGCATATTGGTCCTCTGATCCGTTTCGCCTCTCCTCTTCGGAAGAAGAGGAGGAAATCCCTTACAATATGCTTTACAAGTCACATAATAAGTTACATGGACTAGTTTTTAACATGATTTTAAATGACTACCTTATCCCTGTACCCCACACATACAATTATCTGTCAGGTGTCTCAGTCGAGCAGATAATTTCAAACACAAATTCAACCACAAAGTCCAGGGAGATTTGCCAATGCCTTGCAAAGAAGGGCACCAATGGGTAGATGGGAAAAAGCAGACATTGAATATCCCTTTGAGCCTGGTGAAGTTATTAATTACGCTTTGGATGGTGTTTAAACACACCCAGTCAATACAATGATACAGGTGTCCTTAGTAACTCAGTTGCTGGAGAGGAAGGAAACTGCTCCGGGATTTTACTATGAGGCCAATGGTGACTTTAATCAGTGGACATCACTCGTTTTATTACAACACATCTGTCATAATTATTTTCTTTACTAAAGTAGAGGTTTATTATTATTATTATTATTATTGCTAATGGTACTGCATACATGTAAACATAAATTTTTTAGCAAGAGATAACACTTGTATAGCCTAAGAAAGTAGCAGAAATGTGCAGAAAGTAGTTTTGAATGCATTTTATTGAAGGGAAACAATAACAGTCTTTAACCTTTTTGGCAACATAGTGATATATACCTCCTACTCTTCTAAATCATTGTTCTCTTCTTCCTCCTGGACATCTGAAAAAAATCATATCTACGACCTCTTGGGCACTGAAACGTGCTCTCATGGCTTCAGCAAAGAGAGAACTGGGGGGACTGTCATCTGCAGCACCTCTATAGACTCTGACTGCATTCCCCATTAGTAAACAATGCTTTCAAGAAATGTTTATTTTGTCTGAGATGTTTATTTTGTCTGAATTTTGGTTTATTTTGTCTGTGAACTTGATCAATGTGTGGAGTTGTGGAGGGGAGATGCTGCATATGCACAATAAAGTTTTAGTTTTGTCTGAGTTCAATCAGTAGCACACATAATCTCAATTTCTACTGTCTGTGTGTGTGTGTGTGTGTGTGTGTGCGTGTGTCTTTGTGGTTTTTGTTGTGTGTATATGATTTTATAACTGCCGGGTCAAAAATGACCCTAAGACAATCTTTGTACCCTGGTGGTGTACAGCTTTCATGGACATATGAACTTAGGTGATATTTCACTTTTTCTAATGTTGGGGTCACTCTAGGAAAAGTCCTAAAATTTCAATTTGAAAAAAATATAATTTAGGGGGTTTTCTCTGCAGTTAAACATAGTAGCGGGCCATTTCTGACCCTTAAGACAACACAAGGGTTAAAACAGTTAACAGTTCAATTTGAGGATGGATCAACAACGTTGTGGTTACTCCACAGTACTAACCTCACTGACAGAGTTAAAAGAAGGAAGCTTGTACATATGCATCCTATTTGCAACAAGGCGCTAAAAATGTGGCAAAGAAATGAACATTATGTCCTGACTACAAAGTGGTATGTTTGGGGCAAATCCAACATTACACATCACTGAATACCACTCTTGTCACGTTCTGACCCTAGTTATTGTGTTAATTGTTTGTTTTAGTTGGTCAGGACGTGAGTTGGGTGGGCATTCTATGTTTTGTGTTTCTAGGTTGGTTTTCTGTGTTCAGCCTAGTATGGTTCTCAATCAGAGGCAGGTGTCGTTAGTTGTCTCTGATTGAGAATCATACTAGGCCGAACACAGAAAACCAACCTAGAAACACAAAACATAGAATGCCCACCCAACTCACGTCCTGACCAACTAAAACAAACAATTAGCCTACTCAAACAACCAGCTCAAACAGAGAGGGATGCTATGTTAGATAACTGGCTAAGCTTTTGTTTTTTATAAATTTATTGCCATCGGGGCCCGCCGGTGTAACTGCTAAACTGCTTACTGTACACTGTACTGCATGATTGTAGCAGGTTAATTAACACGCTAGTTTTAGTAGCTAGTTACTGTATGTTGACTAGGACGTTAAGTGACAATGATGTAGGCTGTGCGTAGATGTTAACAGTTATGGTCTGAATGTTTGGCTTAGAAAGGTTTTTTCGCCTGGTCACAGACAGCTTTTGTATTGTGCACTGAAGTCCACAAGCAAAGTTAAAATGTGAGAGGAGGAGGGGTTATACGAGAAGAAATTATTCAATGCAATTGAAAAATGTTTCTTAAATGGAAGCAAACAGAACGAAATAGGGATAAAGATACCTGGATTTGTCCAGTAGAAACTCTCATTTGCAACCGTCGGACTAATGCTTACACCCTAGATCAGCAAGATCTAGGCAAGATAGTGCAAGGAGGTATTGAATGGGTCTCTGTCTGGATTACTCAAATTTTTCTCTTGACCTGTTGTAGCAACCTCATGACAGGTATGGGGTAAATGGTAGTAGCCTAAACCTATCGATGTTACATCGAGCTGAGTGAATGGAATATGAATGACAGTCATCCAATATGTTATAATAGATAGAAGGCCAGGACCTTAAAGAAAATCCTCCTCCCTCATCTTAAACGGCACTGACCGCCACTGGAATAGAGCTAAGCACAGGCAAGATCCTAGAGGAAACCCGGTTCAGTCTGCTTTCCAACAGACACTGAGAGACAAATTCACCTTTCAGCAGGACAATAACCTAAAGTAGAAATATACACTGGAGAAGCTTACCAAGACGACATTGGAAGTTCCTGAGTAGACTAGTTACAGTTTTGACCTAAATCAGCTTGAAAATCTATGGCAAGCCTCTGAAGATATTGTACAACACAGGTGTGCAAAGCTCTTAGAGATTTACCCAGAAAGACTCACAGCTGTCATCGCTGCCAAACGAGATTCTAACAAGTATTGACAGGGGGTGTGAATAATTATGTAAATTAGATATTTCTGTAAATTTCAACAACAAAAACATTTACTTTGTCATTATGGTATTGCGTGTAGATGGTTGAGAGAAAAAAAATCTATTTCATCCATTTTGAAATCAGGCCAGGCAAAAATTGTGATTTTGCTTCCATCTGTCCATTTTGAAATCAGGCAAAAATTGTGATTTTGCTTCCATCTGTCCATTTTCTGATTTTCCGATATTTTGCAAATATAACTTCCATACTTTCATAAAATGTACAAATAAATCGGCAATAATGTATATAAATACTTGATTTGTATCATTTTATCCCAACTCCATTAGCTACACCTATCATACATTTAGTTATTTTTAGCATGTTTCATGTAGAACTTCAACCACTTTTTCTAAACTCTCCATGTTGAATCATATTTCATTCAAAAGCTTGTTTTCCGGATCATATTGTTAGCTAGTCCATACATGGCTATATCCTTTGTAGACATAGTGCATAGTGCTGAAAGATTAGTAGTTTCCTGACATCCGTATTTAAAGGCCCTTTCCAGAAACCTGATTGGTTAAAACGTGCAACACTTCCTTGCTTGAAAATATCTTCCGCAAAGAATCCACGTTTAATTCATGCTTTTATTCCACATGTCACAAATAAACCAACTTGTACATGATTGTATTTGCCCTGTGTCTAAACACTGGACTGAATATCACCATAGACCCCACCAACCAGGGATTCTGTAATTCTCATGATAGAATGCGCACACTGTGAAGGTGATCGCGATTGCATTTTGGAGGAGTGTTTACACTTCCTCCAGGCTGCAGGAGTGCTCCAGGGGAGATGTGGCATTTGATATAAATGTAAGGATGGTTCTTCTACACCACAAGCTTTGACCTGGTTATGCAGCTCTAAAGAAAATAAGCAAAGTCCTAGGGATTCCTTCCTTGTGTCTCAGCTTATATCAGAGACATGACAGGAGAATGACAGGTAAATAAAAAGGGAGAGTAGTCCATTATTGTCAGGTGACTTGCTGTGTATAAATAATGTATTTCCTTGCTCCAGCAAATGTATTCAAAGTGAATAGATACGGTGATAGGAAAACTTAACTATACAATGAGACTGTCACATAGACTGTCACAAGGGCTGTAGCCTACTGTGATTACTGAGAAATTAGCTTCACATTAAGTAAATACATGCTGATATGCTAATATTTACATAGGTTAACATGCTGATATTTAGTCCTGCTGTTATGACTGTAATGTCAATAGACATAATAAGTACTCCCCCCCCACACACACTTAAGTTGCAAAGATTCAGAGAGAGCTACAGTCAATGGAGAGTGCTGCAAAGATCATTAGAAGAGCATACGCAGATATATACCCAGACATAGCAGAGTTGCTGAAGGAGGATGAGGATGCTATCATAGATATTCATGTAATCTTTGATGGCACTTAGCACAAGAGAGGATTCACTTCCAACTACAGGATAGGTGTGTCCATTGGTGCTGGTACCAGCGAGCCCTAGAAGATGGTGAAGATCCACCCAGTCACAAAAACCATGGAGGCAATAGATTTTTGTTTTATTTATTTATTTTACCTTTATTTAACCAGGTAGGCAAGTTGAGAACAAGTTCTCATTTACAATTGCGACCTGGCCAAGATAAAGCAAAGCAGTTCGACAGATAAAACGACACAGAGTTACACATGGAGTAAAAACAAACATACAGTCAATAATGCAGTATAAACAAGTCTATATACAATGTGAGCAAATGAGGTGAGAAGGGAGGTAAAGGCAAAAAAGGCCATGATGGCAAAGTAAATACAATATAGCAAGTAAAATACTGGAATGGTAGTTTAGCAATGGAAGAATGAGCAAAGTAGAAATAAAAAATAATGGGGGTGCAAAGGAGCAAAATAAATAAATTAATTAAAATTAAATACAGTTGGGAAAGAGGTAGTTGTTTGGGCTAAATTATAGGTGGGCTATGTACAGGTGCAGTAATCTGTGAGCTGCTCTGACAGTTGGTGCTTAAAGCTAGTGAGGGAGATAAGTGTTTCCAGTTTCAGAGATTTTTGTAGTTCGTTCCAGTCATTGGCAGCAGAGAACTGGAAGGAGAGGCGGCCAAAGAAAGAATTGGTTTTGGGGGTGACTAGAGAGATATACCTGCTGGAGCGTGTGCTACAGGTGGGAGATGCTATGGTGACCAGCGAGCTGAGATAAGGGGGGACTTTACCTAGCAGGGTCTTGTAGATGACATGGAGCCAGTGGGTTTGGCGACGAGTATGAAGCGAGGGCCAGCCAACGAGAGCGTACAGGTCGCAATGGTGGGTAGTATATGGGGCTTTGGTGATAAAACGGATTGCACTGTGATAGACTGCATCCAATTTGTTGAGTAGGGTATTGGAGGCTATTTTGTAAATGACATCGCCAAAGTCGAGGATTGGTAGGATGGTCAGTTTTACAAGGGTATGTTTGGCAGCATGAGTGAAGGATGCTTTGTTGCGAAATAGGAAGCCAATTCTAGATTTAACTTTGGATTGGAGATGTTTGATATGGGTCTGGAAGGAGAGTTTACAATCTAACCAGACACCTAAGTATTTGTAGTTGTCCACGTATTCTAAGTCAGAGCCGTCCAGAGTAGTGATGTTGGACAGGCGGGTAGGTGCAG
This sequence comes from Oncorhynchus kisutch, assembly GCF_002021735.2. Classification (NCBI taxonomy): domain Eukaryota; kingdom Metazoa; phylum Chordata; class Actinopteri; order Salmoniformes; family Salmonidae; genus Oncorhynchus; species Oncorhynchus kisutch. Next base: position 38,638,626 of record NC_034176.2, read on the forward strand.
GTAGCGATCGGTTGAAGAGCATGCATTTAGTTTTACTTGTATTTAAGAGCAATTGGAGGCCACGGAAGGAGAGTTGTATGGCATTGAAGCTTGCCTGGAGGGTTGTTAACACAGTGTCCAAAGAAGGGCCGGAAGTATACAGAATGGTGTCGTCTGCGTAGAGGTGGATCAGGGACTCACCAGCAGCAAGAGCGACCTCATTGATGTATACAGAGAAGAGAGTCGGTCCAAGAATTGAACCCTGTGGCACCCCCATAGAGACTGCCAGAGGTCCGGACAGCAGACCCTCCGATTTGACACACTGAACTCTATCAGAGAAGTAGTTGGTGAACCAGGCGAGGCAATCATTTGAGAAACCAAGGCTGTCGAGTCTGCCGATGAGGATATGGTGATTGACAGAGTCGAAAGCCTTGGCCAGATCAATGAATACGGCTGCACAGTAATGTTTCTTATCGATGGCGGTTAAGATATCGTTTAGGACCTTGAGCGTGGCTGAGGTGCACCCATGACCAGCTCTGAAACCAGATTGCATAGCAGAGAAGGTATGGTGAGATTCGAAATGGTCGGTAATCTGTTTGTTGACTTGGCTTTCGAAGACCTTAGAAAGGCACGGTAGGATAGATATAGGTCTGTAGCAGTTTGGGTCAAGAGTGTCCCCCCCTTTGAAGAGGGGGATGACCGCAGCTGCTTTCCAATCTTTGGGAATCTCAGACGACACGAAAGAGAGGTTGAACAGGCTAGTAATAGGGGTGGCAACAATTTCGGCAGATAATTTTAGAAAGAAAGGGTCCAGATTGTCTAGCCCGGCTGATTTGTAGGGGTCCAGATTTTGCAGCTCTTTCAGAACATCAGCTGAATGGATTTGGGAGAAGGAGAAATGGGGAAGGCTTGGGCGAGTTGCTGTTGGGGGTGCAGTGCTGTTGTCCGGGGTAGGAGTAGCCAGGTGGAAAGCATGGCCAGCCGTAGAAAAATGCTTATTGAAATTCTCAATTATGGTGGATTTATCAGTGGTGACAGTGTTTCCTATCTTCAGTGCAGTGGGCAGCTGGGAGGAGGTGTTCTTATTCTCCATGGACTTTACAGTGTCCCAGAACTTTTTTGAGTTAGTGTTGCAGGAAGCAAATTTCTGCTTGAAAAAGCTAGCCTTGGCTTTCCTAACTGCCTGTGTATAATGATTTCTAGCTTCCCTGAACAGCTGCATATCACGGGGGCTGTTCGATGCTAATGCAGAACGCCATAGGATGTTTTTGTGTTGGTTAAGGGCAGTCAGGTCTGGGGAGAACCAAGGGCTATATCTGTTCCTGGTTCTAAATTTCTTGAATGGGGCATGTTTATTTAGGATGGTTAGGAAGGCATTTTTAAAAAATATCCAGGCATCCTCTACTGACGGGATGAGATCAATATCCTTCCAGGATACCCCGGCCAGGTCGATTAGAAAGGCCTGCTCGCAGAAGTGTTTCAGGGAGCGTTTTACAGTGATGAGTGGAGGTCGTTTGACCGCTGACCCATTACGGATCAGCGGTCAAACGACCTCCACTCATCACTGTAAAACGCTTTGTATAGAGAGGTTGCACAGAAAATGGTTCCCTGTATATCATAAGGGTGTCAAATGATAAACTCCTCAAAAGAATGTAGCACGGAGGAACCCAGAATGCAAATGAATGTCTGAACTCTGTAATATGGTCGCGATCCCCCCAAATTGTCTTCATGGGCAAAAGCCACGTTGACGCAGCAGCCGGTATGGCAGTAGCCACACTCAATGAGGGAGCCTCTGCTATTTCAAATGTGATGGACAAATTGTGGCTTGACAGCACTTTGGTAACACTGGAAGCAATCAGAGAGGAGGATGCGAGGCGTGTTGTGAGAGCTGATGCTGCTTCAATGGAGTGTGCCAAGCGTAGGCGCAGGTCCCACGACACAGTCAAGAAAGTAAAGCGGCACCAGCAACAACTCAGAGGGCCTTACATATGGGGCAGGCATAGCTGATTAATGTTCTGCACATTTCAACAGCCATGCAAAAGCCTTATATGGGACAAATTGAGCAAAGTGATATGAGAATTAGCCCAAAACTGCAGTATTCAAAGAATATGCTCTATTGCTTGAAGCAAATGTCATTAACATGCTAATGTATTTGTAAAAGGTAGATTTGATGTTTATTTGTCAGCTTAGAAGTGATATATGAATAAGAGATTAATTAATAAATGTGACATAAATGGTCATATTTATGGAAATGATGTTATAATTCCATTAGCCTATCTTTACCGTCCATTTTCTCAAATTGACATGTTCCCCGTGCACCAATTACATTTTCTCGGTCTTTAAATGACTCACATTTACATTCTTCCACACACAGGTTCTAAGGTCTTACAGTCAAACTCATACAGAGGCTTTTTTTTATATCTTGTGTCGTTTTGATTTTAAGTGTGATATTATCTGTAAATATATGCAAAATATGCATCAGTCATACATTTGAATAGTGTTTTTTTTTTAATAATTCCATGAAATGACAATATTTTGATAAACTGTCTGTAAAAGTCTGACCATTGAGTCACAATAAAACAAAAACAACTTGTTGTGTTGAAAAACAGATACTCGTAATATGCACATCTGCGCATATTTAAGGAGGTTTTGCTTCATTTGCATATTTTAATTTGAACTTGTAATACAAATATCTATTGTATTTCTGTATACTTTCAACTGGTAAAGTTTCAGTCTGATGTGAGTAAAGGAAAAGAATCCATAATAATACAACAAAATGTGGAATAAGTCAAGCGGTATGAATAATTTCTGAAGGAGCTGTAGATGCAAGGATTGACCATCCAAGACATGCAAATTATATTTTTGGTTTGGTTGGTTTGAGGCTACACAGTGTTCGTTAACATTTATCATGTTTACAAACATTGGAGTAAAATGAGCTTACATGTTGGGTTCTGATGGGGTACGACAGTTGAACTAAGCTGATGAGGCATTTATAACAGTAATAACAGTATATTCTTCAAGAATCAATGAGTATATATCATTAATGTTTAAGTCCACAAATGGATGTAGCAACTGCAGATTTCCTCTTTCAGGTAAATGTCAATACTGTTCCCCAGGACACCTCTCACTACAAGTTCAAATTTGACAAAATGATGCAGTGTTGAAGAAAACGTTTTACATCCAAGGTGTGATGATGATGGCCCATACTCGGAGTTCTCATCACACCTTTCAATAACAAAAGCAATTAAAGGCCGAGATGAGATGAAAATCAGAGGAAAATAAATCATTGATAAATCCCATTAGAACAGAAGGAGAAGACCCAACTGCACCAAACCTTAGTGAAACAATCAACTCAGAGGCAAAGCATTAAACCAACCGACTAGGCTGCAAATGTGGCTTCCCTGTCCTTAGGTCAGATGATCCAATCGCGAGCCATGAATAACCTTGCTGGAGAAAAAGCAATTATCCAGCAATACTGACAAAAGGCCCAGGCCTCTGACGTCGGAAAGGGCAGGGTGGCACAGGCTGGGCAATGTCTTCTGCTAGGCTTTTGCCTTTGACCAGGGTGGAATTAAAATAAAATCACCCAGTCAGGTGTATTCAGGATGCTTTGAATGTTGAATGAACATTCAAAACTTAACAATTTTGTTTGAAGTACTAAAAGTACAAAGCAAGCTAATTGCTTTGGAATTTCAATAGTATTTCCAACAACAACAAAAATATTTGCAACATTGTCCAGGACAGCTTAAAAATGGAAAAATACAATAATTATGGAGAATAACAGTATTGTTTTGCTGACACAAGCAAATATATTTTAGCCCATTGTAAGCAATTAGATTTGTTCCACTGGCTTACATTAGCTATTGTGAAAGACCAAATACATAAGTTCAGATGTGTGAGAAATGTTACTTGATGGAGGGGACAAAAATGCTGACCTGAACCTGCATTTTGGCCTATTTTACTTGTTGTTAATTGAGAGACATTAAATACACCTCCAAAATACATTTTTGTTATTTTGAAACAAATAATAATTTATCACCTCTCTTGGCTATTTCATGACAATTTCTAAAATAATTTATCATATATTATTATTATTTAAAAAAAAACCCTGTAACAGATTTCCTCCTCTTCGTCTGAGGAGGAGTAGCAAGGATCAGACCAAAGCGCAGCGTGGAACTTGTTCATGTTATTTATGTAAACTGAACACTATCAAACAAAGAAACAACCGAAACAGCTCCGTCAGGTGCAAAACACACTAAACAGAAAATAATCACCCAGCTCAGGACAGACGGGCGACTCTGGCAGCTCAGGACAGACGGGCGACTCTGGCAGCTCAGGACAGACGGGAGACTCTGGCAGCTCAGGACAGACGGGAGACTCTGGCAGCTCAGGACAGACGGGCGACTCTGGCAGCTCAGGACAGACGGGCGACTCTGGCAGCTCAGGACAGACGGGAGACTCTGGCAGCTCAGGACAGACGGGAGACACTGGCAGCTCAGGACAGATGGGAGACTCTGGCAGCTCAGGACAGACGGGAGACTCTGGCAGCTCAGGACAGACGGGAGACTCTGGCAGCTCAGGACAGACGGGAGACTCTGGCAGCTCAGGACAGACGGGAGACTCTGGCAGCTCAGGACAGACGGGAGACTCTGGCAGCTCAGGACAGACGGGAGACTCTGGCAGCGCTGGACAGGAGGGAGCACCTGGAGGAAGGAGACGGAGAGACAGCCTGGTGCATGGGGCTGCCACCGGAGGCCTGGTGCGTGGAGGAGGCACCGGATAGACCGGACCGTGGAGGCGCACAGGAGGTCTCGAACACCGAGCCTGCACAACCCTAACTGGCTGGATACTCCCCGTCGCCAGGCCAGTGCGGCGAGGTGGAACAGACCGCACTGGGCTGTGTTGGCGAACCGGGGACACCGTGCGTAGGGCTGGGGCCATGTACCCCGGCCCAAGGAGACGCACTGGAGACCAGATGCGCTGACCCGGCTTCATGGCACCTGGCTCGATGCCCACTCAATCCCGGCCAATACGAGGCGCTGCGATGTAACGCACTGGGCTATGCCTGCGCACCGGGGACACCGCACGCCTCACGGCATAACACGGTGCCTGCCCAGTCCACCTCTCTCCACGGTAAGCATGGGGAGTTGGCTCAGGTCTCCTACCTGACTTAGCCACACTTCCTGTGTGCCCCCCCAATACATTTTTGGGGCTGCCTCTCGTGCTTCCTTGACCGCCGTGCCAACTCCATCCTCCGGTATCCCTCCTCGCACTGTTCCAGAGAGTCCCAGGAGGGCTCCGGCACTCTCACTGGGTCGACCGACCACCTTTCTATCTCGTCCCATGTTGTCACCTCCTCCAGATAGCGCTGCTCCTTACCACGCTGCTTGGTCCTTTGGTGGTGGGTGATTCTGTAACGGCCGTTGTTGGTGGAAGAAGAGGAGGACCAATGCGCAGCGTGGTATGTGTCCATATTGATCATTTATTATCATGAATACAAAACAAAATAACGAGAACGAAATGAAACAGTCCTGAACGGTGAATACAAAAAAACACTGAACAGAAAATAATCACCCACAAAACATAGGTGGGAAAAGGCTACCTAAGTATGATTCTCAATCAAAGACAACTAACGACACCTGCATCTGATTGAGAACCATACCAGGCCAAACTCAAAACACAACATAGAAAAACGAACATAGACAACCCACCCAACTCACGCCCTGACCATACTAAAACAAAGACCAGGCCAAACTCAAAACACAACATAAAAAAAGAACATAGACCAGAACGTGACTAAGGTCAGAACGTGACAAACCCTTCCACCCTCGGAGGACAAATATAGGTAGAGATACTGGTGTGCAAAAGAGCAGAAAAGTAAATAAATAAAAACAGTATGGGGATGAGGTAGGTAAATTGGGTCCATTTACCGATGGACTATGTACAGCTGCAGCGATCGGTTAGCTGCTCAGATAGCAGATGTTTAAAGTTGGTGAGGGAGATAAAAGTCTCCAACTTCAACAATTTTTGCAATTCGTTCCAGTCACAGGTAGCAGAGAACTGGAAGGAAAGGTGGCCAAATGAGGTGTTGGCTTTAGGGATGATCAGTGAGATACACCTGCTGGAGCGCGTGCTACGGGTGGGTGTTGCCATCGTGACCAGTGAACTGAGATAAGGCGGAGCTTTACCTAGCATGGACTTGTAGATGACCTGGAGCTAGTGGGTCTGGCGACAAATATGTAGCGAGGGCCAGCTGACTAGAGCATACAGGTCGCAGTGGTGGGTGGTATAAGGTGCTTTAGTAACAGAGAGGATGGCACTGTGATAAACTGCATCCCGTTTGCTGAGTAGAGTATTATATGACATCGCCGATAGTAAGTTTTACTAGGGTAAGTTTGGCGGCGTGAGTGAATGAGGCTTTGTTGCGAAATAGAAAGCCGATTCCAGATTTGATTTTGGATTGGAGATGTTTGATATGAGTCTGGAAGGAGAGTTTACAGTCTAGCCAGACACCTAGGTACTTATAGATGTCCACAAATTCTAGGTCGGAACCATCCAGGGTGGTGATGCTAGTCGGGCGTGCGGGTGCAGGGAGCGAACGGTTGAAAAGCATGCATTTGGTTTTACTTGCGTTTAAGAGCAGTTGGAGGCCATGGAAGGAGTGTTGTATGGCATTGAAGCTCGTTTGGAGGTTAGATAGCACAGTGTCCAAGGAAGGGCCAGAAGTATACAGAATGGTGTCGTCTGCATAGAGGTGGATCAGGGAATCGCCCGCAGCAAGAGCAACATCATTGATATATACAGAGAAAAGAGTCGGCCTGAGAATTGAACCCTGTGGCATACCCTTAGAGACTGCCAGAGGACCGGACAACATGCCCTCCGATTTGACACACTGAACTCTGTCTGCAAAGTAGTTGGAGAACCAGGCAAGGCAGTCATTAGGAAAACAGAGGCTACTGAGTCTGCCGATAAGAGTATGGTGATTGACAGAGTCGAAAGCCTTGGCCAGGTCGATGAAGTAGGCTGCACAGTACTGTCTTTTATCGGAAGGAGGTTATTACCTTTAGTGTGGCTGATGTGCACCCGTGACTGGCTCGGAAACCAGATTGCACAGCGGAGAAGGTACGGTGGGATTCGAGATGGTCAGTGATCTGTTTGCTTTCAAAGACCTTAGATAGGCAGGGCAGGATGGATATAGGTCTGTAACAGTTTGGGTCCAGGGTGTCTCCCCCTTTGAAGAGGGGGATTACCGCGGCAGCTTTCCAGTCCATGAGGATCTCAGACGATATGAAAGAGAGGTTGAACAGGCTGGTAATGGGGGTTGCGACAATGGCGGCGGATAGTTTCAGAAATAGAGGGTCCAGATTGTCAAGCCCAGCTGATTTGTACGGTCCAGGTTTTGCAGCTCTTTCAGAACAGAAATCAATCAAGTGTTGAATCAAGTGTAGTTTTTTGAACCAGTTCATAATTGATACATCGAAAATCTCTTCCCATTTATTTTGCAACCTGTATGGCGCAGCTGTCAACATTTTTGTCCTGTAATGAAACTGGTATATTTTTAGATTTATGCCAGTTCCTTTCAGCCAATTTGTATCTTCAATTTATGGCAGGCGAACAAGTTTCCTTCCTTTTCCACTTTCCTCCTCCATTTTTGTGGTAGTGCTGCAATCAATTGGTTGTAAATTTGGATTGAGCAGATATTGCCAAGTATTTTTGATAGCTGCATATGCAACATAACTCTAAAATCAGTTTTACCTTTTGTGAAATTCTGTTTAGTAAATTTTTTTTTGCCAAATTCTGTTTCCAGGTTCTGTTTTTCCAAGTTACAGATTTGCACAATTTTTTTCAGGTTTTCACTCTCAAAATCACACTTTTATATGTGGAAATGTCCACAATGAGAAGAGTGATATTCATATGCAGAAACTAATGAGCAAAATACAAAAAACCTGTCAGTTTAAGCTAGAGGCATCATTTTGCATTGGATGTGTCTCAATCCACCACATCCGCCTATGTCACACTTCCGCATCTGCGGTGAAAGGTGACAGAGCTAGAGCTGTGTTTGTCAGGCCATGAGACATTCTGAAAAATGGTCTTCTCAGAAAATCGTCTGTAGTGTCATTTTTGATTTAAGACCCCCACAAGTGTCTTGGGACTCATCTGAAGTCGGTACAGCCGATCTGCCAACTTCTGTCTGTAGCGTTAATCAGGGTTTGGATTCTTATGGATTAAACCACATCAGGCGACCACTTCTGAGGTCTGAGAAAAATAACATAAAATGCATTTGGGAGGGTGTAGTTGCACTTTAATTCATTTGCGCACCTAACAAGAAGCCGTTCGTTTGGCTAGTGGTGTTTCGGTACTGTACAATGCACACAAGTGTAACCTATACAGTACCAGTCAAAAGTTTGGGCACACCTGCTCATTCAAGTTTTTTTCATTATTTTTACTATTTTCTACATTGTAGAAAAGTAGTGAAGACATCAAAACAATGAAATAACACATATGGAGTCATGTGGTAATCAAAAAAGTGTTAAACAAATGAAAATGTATTTTATATTTGAGATTCTTCAAAGTAGCCACCCTTTGTAGCCACCCTTTCCAATAGTCTTGAAGGAGTTCCCACATATGCTGAGCACCTGTTGGCTGCTTTTCCTTCACTCTGTGGTCCAACTCATCCCAAACCATGTCAATTAGGTTGTCAAATAACATGGTTAACAGATGGTGTTATGAATGTAGTGAAATGCTTGTGTTTCTAGTTCCAACAGTGCAGCAATATCTAACAAGTAATATTTAACAATTCCACAACAAATACCTAATACACACGCATTTAAGTAAAGGAATGGCAAATTAGGCGGCCCAAGCTGTTGCATATACACTGACTCTGCGTGCAATGAACGCAAGAGAAGTGACACAATTTCACCTGGTTAATATTGCCTGCTAACCTGGATTTCTTTTAGCAAAATATGCAGGTTTAAAAATATATACTTCTATGTATTGATTTTAAGAAAGGCATTGATGTTCATGGTTAGGTACACATTGGAGCAACGATACGCACCGCATCGATTATATGCAACGCAGGACACGCTAGATAAACTAGTAATATCATCAACCATGTGTAGTTAACGAGTGATTATGATTGATTGTTTTTTAGAAGATAAGTTTAATGCTAGCTAGCAACTTACCATGGCTTACTGCATTCACGTAACAGGCAGGCTCCTCGTGGAGTGCAATGAGAGGCAGGTGGTTAGAGTGTTGGACTAGTTAACTGTAAGGTTGCAAGATTGAATCCCCGAGCTGACAAGGTGAAAATCTGTCGTTCTGCCCCTGAACGAGGCAGTTAACCCACCGTTCCTAGGCCGTCATTGAAAATAAGAATTTGTTCTTAACTGACTTGCCTAGTTAAATAAAGATTAAATAAAGGTGTAAAAAAATATTTACAAAACATTTTTTTTTTTAAATAGTCAAAATCGGTGTCCAAAAATACCGATTGTTATGAAAACTTGAAAATCGGCCCTAATTAATCTGATTAATTGGTCAACCTCTAGTGCAGAACGCACCACCCTCTGGAGAGCCCTGCGGTGGTAGGCGGTGCAGTTGCCATACCAGGCGGTGATTTAGCCCGACAGGATGCTCTCAATTGTGTATCTGTAAAAGTTTTTGAGGGTTTTACGTGACAAGACAAATTTCTTCAGCCTCCTGAGGTTGAAGAGGCGCTGTTGTGCCTTCTTCACTACACTGTCTGTGTGGGTGGACCATTTCAGTTTGTCAGTGGTGTACCTCAAGGAACCTTCTCCACTGCTGTCCCATCGATGTGGATAGAGGGTGCTCCCTCTGCTGTTTCCTGAAGTCCACGATCATCTCCTTTGTTTTGTTGACATTGAGGGAGAGGTTATTTTCCTGACACCTCACTCCGAGTGCATTCACCTCCTCTCTGTAGGCTGTCAAGCCTACTACTGTTGTGTCGTCTGCAAACTTGATGATTGAGTTGGAGGTGTGCAGGGCCACGCAGGCATGGGTGAACAAGGAGTACAGGAGGGGGTTAAGCAAGCACTCTTGTGGGGCCCCAGTGTTGAGGATCAGTGAAGTGGAGATGTTGTTTCCTACCTTCACCACCTGGGAGCGGACCGTCAGGAAGACCAGAACCCAATTGCACAGGGCGGGGTTGAGACCCAGGGCCTCAAAGTTAGTGATGCGCTTAGAAGGTACTATGGTCTGAATGCTGAGCTATAGTCAATGAACAGTATTCTTACATAGGTATCCCTCTTGTCCAGATGGGACAGGGCAGTGTGCAGTGTGATAGCAATTGAATCGTCTGTAGATCTATTGGGGCAGTAAGCAAATTGAAGTGGGTCTAGGGTGACAGGTAAGGTAGAGGTGATCTCAAAGCACTTCATGATGATAGAAGTCAGTGCTACGGGGCGATAGTAATTTAGTTCAGTTAACTTACTTTGCATTATTGGGTACAGGAACCATGTTGGCCTCCTTGAAGTATGTGGGGACAGCAGACTTCTTATTATTGGTGTCCTTTAGTAGTGGTTTCTTTGCATTGATTCGACCATGAAGGCCTGATTCACGCAGTCTCTTCTGAACAGTTGATTTTGAGATGTCTGTTACTTGAACTCTGTGAAGCATTTTTTTGGGCTGCAATTTCTGAGGCTGGTAGCTTTAATGAAGTTATGCTCTGCAGCAGAGGTAACCCTGGGTCTTCCTTTCTTATGGCGGTCCTCATGGGAGCCAGTTTCATCATAGCTCTTTATGTTTTTTGCGACTGCACTTGAAAAAACTTTAAAAGTTCTTGAATCTTTTTGGATTGACTGACCTTCTTGGACTGTCATTGCTCTTTGCTTCTTTCAGCTGTTCTTGCCATAATATGGACTTGGTCTTTTGCCAAATAGAGCTATCTTCTGTATACCACCCCTACCTTGTCACAACACAACTGATTGGCTTAACAAGGCTATTTTAAAGAATCAGAAAAATATCATATATTTAAGTTGGTTTAACACTTTTTTGGTTACTAAATGATTCCATATGTGTTATTTCATAGTTTTGATGTCTTCACTAATATTCTAGAAAAAAATAAAAAATAATGAAAAACCCTGAAATGAGTAGGTGTGTCCAAACTTTTGACTGGTACAGTATGTGATGGCAGAGTTTGCAAAAACAAATGACCACCCGATTTATATCATTCTACCAGGTAGGCCTACTTTGGAGTCAACATTTAATTGGGATAGCCTTAGAAACTGTTTTGGCATGCTAGCTAACTGGCTACACAACACACACGGGTACACACAAACAGGCGTTACTTCTTCAGAAAGTTGCAGGAAATACGAATCACTGATGCATTAATTTCATGAATTATGAGAAACTGGTTCAATTTAATCACGGGACAACTAGTTGTTTGAGCTGCATGCTCTTGCTGCCCGACAGATTACATTCTGTTCAAATTTGGCTATGAGTGCAGCGCATGTGTTTGCACGCTGCACACATAGTGAGGTGTATGTTGATAGGCTAGGTTTACTGCTGCTATGATTGTCCCTTTTTTTCTTTCTCCTCCTCTCCATCAGGCCGACTGTCGTTTTGTCTCCAGAGTTCCTCTGCCAACAGCCCATATAGACTATACAGCGTTAACTTACCACATGCCACTACGGCCACCCAGAGTGGCTTGTGCATATTGGCAGCATACTGGCAGCATACTGTATAGCAGGTTGTGCATCAAGAAAGGTCTGGTTGTTAAAGTGTAACTGACAGAGTTTTAACTACTTTTCAGACATCAAACCAACAGACAATCATAATATCAGTAAAAACATATCACATTCACAGTTTATGCTACAAAACCAACTTTATAAGTTTTAAAAATAGATTATATTTGACTCAACATTCTATGACGTACAGAAAGGCATTGTTGGCAGAATAGATGGATGCAGTTAAATGCATGCTTAATATAATTTACCTATACATTTCGTGGAAGTCCCAAAAATATTGCTATCAGGTTGTAAATCACAGCTGGCCTGGTACATTGTTTGCTGTCTCCATTCGGGATTTGCACTTTTTCAGTTTCAATTACTCTATATTATGGACAAAAACAGACAAATGTAACTAAGACTGAGAATTTCAATACAATCAAACTAGCAAGGGCAATGATCACAAGTCAGTCATAACGTGGCTAAAAGGCTAGTGTACTGTATATATGTATGTAGCACACCAATAACACAGAGCCGAACGTTAGCTAGATAGCTAGCTAGCTAGCTTCTAGGAGGATGTCATGTCATTGGAATAGTGGGTGAGTGACTGACTTGTGAAATGTGAAATGTGATGCTAGCAAGCTATGCTAAACTTAAACAATGGTTCTCCAGTTAGCATATCTCGTGCGTTCGCAAATTCACTCTGGAAATCTACTTCGATTTCAGAGCACTCTCATCTGAGTGTGTCAGAGCACAGAATAACTGATGAATTTACGAACGTGCAACACCGGGGCAATATGACCGGTGTCAGAAAACATAGAAAAAAAAGAAATAGTTTGTCACAACCGGTCTAGATAACATGTAAACAGCCTAACCAGCTCTGTTAGGGTGAGTAAAAGGGTCAGAGTGAGATGTTCTCTATTTTGTGTCTGGAAGTGGTCAGCTAGCAAACTAGCTAACTTTAGCCAGTTAGCTTGGGGGCTTGGTTGGGACAAGCATGTATTGGCAGGTAAGCAGTAGGACGAGCAGGCTACTTACTATTCCCCAACGTTTATCAGTGCAATTTTGACGGCCAACTAGCTGAAAAAGTTTGAAAAGGTTTAGCTAATGTTCCTTCGTTAGATTTTAGCTCATCTTGTTAGCATTAGTGATTGATGTTGTGGTTGATGTGCATATAGGGAAAGATAGCCAACCTTTTTATGGTTGTTTGATCAAAAAGGCTGTAAAGAGGACTAATGTGGTATGTACATACAGTACCAGTCAAATGTTTGGACACATCTACTCATTCAAGGGCTTTTCTTAATTTGTACTATTTTCTACATTGTTGAGTAATAGTGAAGACATCAAAACTATGAAATAACACACATGGAATCATGTAGTAACCACAGTGTTAAACTGTCACGCCCTGACCTTAGAGAGCCTGTTTATTTCTCTATTTGGTTAGGTCAGGGTGTGATTTGGGTGGGCATTCTAGTTTTCTATTTCTTTGTTGGCCGGGTATGGTTCCCAATCAGAGGCAGGTGTCTATCGTTGTCTCTGATTGGGAATCATACTTAGGCAGCCTGTTTTCCACCTGAGTTTGTGGGATCTTGTTTTTGCACAGTTGCTGTCTAGCCCTGCAGAACTTTACGTTCGTATATATTTTGTTGTTTTGTCTGTGTTTCAGCATTAAATATCATGAACACTTTCCACACTGTGCTTTGGTCTCATTTATTCAACGACGGACGTAACATACATTTGAGATTCTTCAAAGTAGCCACCCTTTGCTTTGATGACAGTTTTGCACACTCTTGGCATTCTCTCAACTAGCTTCACGTAGAATGATTTTCCAACAGTCTTGAAGGAGTTCCTACATATGCTGAGCACTTGTTGGCTGCTTTTCCTTCACTCTGCAGGCCAACTCATCCCAAACCATCTCAATTGGTTTGAGGTCAGGTGATTGTGGAGGCCAGGTCATCTGAACAGCACTCCATCCCTCTCCTTCTTGGTCAAATAGCCCTTACACAGCCTGGAGGTGTGTTTTGGGTCATTGTCCTGTTGAAAAACAAATGATAGTCCCATTAAGCGCAAACCAACTGGGATAGCGAATTGCTGCAGAATGCTGTGGTAGCCATGCTGGTTTAAGAGTGCCTTGAATTCTAAATAAATCACTAACAGTCTCACCAGCAAAGCAGCCCCACGCCATCACACCTCCTCCTCAATGCTTCACGGTGGGAACCACACATGCATAGATAATCCTTTCACCTACTCTCACGAAGCACGGGGGTTGGACCAAAAATCTCAAATTTGGACTCATCAGACCAAAGGGCAGATTTTCACTGGTCAAATGTCCATTTCTTGGTCCAAGCAAGACTCTTCTTTTTATTTGTGTCCTTGAGTAGTTTTGATGTCTTCACTATTTTTCTACAAAGTAGAAAAGAGTAAAAATAAAGAAGAACCTTGAAATGAGTAGGTGTGTCCAAACTTTTGACTGGTACTGTATTTGAAGAAATCCATTCAGGTGTATTTTATGGCTTTTGCCTTCTAATGATCTAAAGTTGCACTATTGCAACTGCCTATAAACACACAGTCCAGTTCAACGTGAATGGTGGCAGGCCCTTGTGGCAAATGCTTGTTTGCATAAAGGCTTGCTGTTGCTCTGATTGGCTATGGCGCACCGGTCTGCGTAGACTCCGGTCCAGGATGAGACAGATGTCTTCATTAGGTTTAATTTACTGCAGTGCCTATTAGTCTAAACGCACGGCCGCCGTAGCGGCTTGTGGCAAGTTAACGCTGTATAGTCTATATGGGCTGTTATCAGAGGAGGGGAAAGAGAAAAGGGGAAATCATAGCAGCAGTAGAACTAGTTTCTCATAATTCATGAAAATAATGTATCAGTGATTCGTATTTCCTGTAACTTTCTGAAGAAGTAACGCCTGTTTGTGTGTGCCTGTGTGTGTTGTGTAGACAGTTAGCTAGCATGCCAAAACAATAATTTCTAAGGCTTTACCAAAAACCTTCCCAACTAAATGTTGACTCCAAAGTAGGCCTACCTGGCAGAATCAGGTGGTCATTTGTTTGTTAAGTCAAATAGAACCTGTTTTTAAAACCTCTTATAAAGTTGCTATAGAATTTTCACAAATGTCTTAGTATATGTATTTCCCAAACATTTTAAGAATTTATGAAAACGTGTCAATTACCATATCTAAGAGCTCGCTTGTGTAAAATGACACTTTTACATGATTCCATTTGTTAAAAAAAAAAGTGTCATTCTTCCTGAGGGTGTATATGAAAAGATTGTTATGAGATTTCAAGTTGCTAAAATGCTGTCAGTTCCACATTAAATAAATAGTTTAATCCATTCTGTGAGTTCCGTGGTTTAGGCAGAGAGCTCTGTAAATATTGTACACATTGTAATCCACCTCATTTTCACACATTGCTATGGGCACAGCCAAACAACTGAAGTAATGGATTCGACTTCTGCTTTAATGGAAAGTTTGCCAGTCAATTATTTGAAGGAGTCAATTTATAGAGTATAAAAGTTAAGTCTCCTGACCCCTCCTGTCTCAGCCTCCAGTATTTATGCTGCAGTAGTTTATGTGTCGGGGGGCTGGGGTCAGTTTGTTATATCTGGAGTACTTCTCCTGTCCTATTCGGTGTCCTGTGTGAATCTAAGTGTGCGTTCTCTAATTCTCTCCTTCTCTCTTTCTTTCTCTCTCTCGGAGGACCTGAGCCCTAGGACCATGCCCCAGGACTACCTGACATGATGACTCCTTGCTGTCCCCAGTCCACCTGGCCATGCTGCTGTTCCAGTTTCAACTGACCTGAGCCCTAGGACCATGCCCCAGGACTACCTGACATGATGACTCCTTGCTGTCCCCAGTCTACCTGGCCATGCTGCTGCTCCAGTTTCAACTTCCACCTGACTGTGCTGCTGCTCTAGTTTCAACTGTTCTGCCTTATTATTATTCGACCATGCTGGTCATTTATGAACATTGAACATCTTGACCATGTTCTGTTATAATCTCCACCCGGCACAGCCAGAAGAGGACTGGCCACCCCACATAGCCTGGTTCCTCTCTAGGTTTCTTCCTAGGTATTGGCCTTTCTAGGGAGTTTTTCCTAGCCACCGTGCTTCTCCACCTGCATTGCTTGCTGTTTGGGGTTTTAGGCTGGGTTTCTGTACAGCACTTTGAGATATCAGCTGATGTACGAAGGGCTATATAAATAATTTTGATTTGATTTGATTTGATTTAAGTAAACAAGTGTAAATATATGTGTAATTGTATGTATTATTTCATTTAAGTTCACTAATGTGAGCTAGACCTACTATTAGGCTAGTTATGTTGTGATAATAATGTTAGTTGTGCTGTGTCAGAGTTAAGGGCCATTTACCAAGCCAATAACTATAATGATAACTATAATGATGGACTAACTATAGGCTAGGTAGCACAAGACCATTCATGAGGTCTCTAACGCACACTGGATCAGACCATTCAGTGCTGTTCATTGTCATTGTCCCCTGAATCTGAACTAACTTGCCTAGTTAAATAAAGGTTACATTTTTAAATTGCAAATATATCATAGTCATGGCATACTTTGTCTACGAGCTATTGAAGATTGATATCCAAATATCCACCGAATATCCAATATAAAACACATTTTATCCTGGTGCTCAAACATCCTGTATTGTTTCATGCCGAAATAACTGAATAGGCCCACAGCCTAGGCCTGATAATGCATCCATTTGAATCAGTTTGGGTCTTTTCTCGACAATTTAGAAGGTCAGAACGGTACATTAGCAGGCCACTGTATTTCGTCAGGATGTAGCCTGGTGTGAAGAAAGGCCCGCCACTATTGGAAAATATGGACTTTTCCTTTCCAACTCCCCACCCTTAATGTTGATGTAGCATATTTTACATTTTGCAATTAAGAGCAAGCGTATATCTCTTGTCCAATAGCATAGACTCGTAGGTAAAAAAAAAAAAAAAAAGTCTAAATAAGTGTCAAACTAGTTTTTGTAGTCTGGCTTTTCCTGGGACTCCACAAGATTTAACAGGAATATCCGTGGCAGCGGAGTGGCCTAGTGCATAATTGCAACCTATTTGTTGTGGTAATTGCGCTGTTTGCTCTATTTCCTCGACTAACCTGTGCCCTAGCACATTGACTCTGTACCGGTACCCCCTGTACATAGCCTCACTACTGCTATTTTACAGCTGCTCTTGAATTATTTGTTATTTACATTTTTTACTTATCTATTTTTTACTAAACACTTATTATTCTTAAAACTGAATTGTTGGTTAAGGGCTTGTAAGTAAGCACTGTAAGGTCCTGTTATATTCAGCGCATGTGACAAATAACATTTTATTTTATTTGATAACCTGTTAGTTCATATGCCTTGCCACCCTAATATATAGGCCTAAGGCCGAGACAATAAGAAGACACAGTGGCAGAATAAATTCAACCACACCTTTGTTTCATCACAAAACCAGAGAGCAACATATGTCAGGTGAAGTCCACAAACCATATTGCATGTAACAAACAGTTACCTGACCTACAGCATGGTCAAGCAAGTTAATGCGTCAGACATTTTCAGACCAATAAACAACAATTGATTTAGAACCAAGTCGCAAAGAAAACAGGAGCTGCCTCCACTATTCCAGCACCATTTCAACATCATCAAATCACCTATGCTTAGTCTAATACAGTGACAACTAAGATACCAAAATGATTTAGTCCAATCAACTTCAGCAAAAAATGTGTGTATGTGTGTGAGTAGAAAAACATGTTGATTCATCCTACTTGTAAAGAAACACCAACGCCATCCTCTCTTTCATGACTGTCATAAAATATACGCTTTTAGTTTTTCTTGTCCTAGGCTACCTGGCTAAAATGCTTGCTGGCTAGCCTAACTTCCTTTAATGGGCAACGATGCACCAGGCCAGCTAGTTAACATTAGCCTACTACATCTAGTAACACATTGAACTTCCATCCTCTCAGGCCAGTTGCACAATGTATGAATGTAAGGTTATATCAGAATCGCTATATTCATTGGCCAGTGCAGAGAAGTAAGTAAAACCACACGTCCAAATCCCTATCTCCATCCATGGATAATTTAGGAAAAGGACCATTTTAACTGGCTAGCTAGCTAGCCACTGGAGGACGACAGAACAAGATGCAACAATTCAAGTTTTTCTGTAAATGACGTGTGCTTTTGATGTGATTGAGGGGGGGAGCCAAATCCAAACTAGCTTCCTTTGACATTTTTATTTTTTTGGTGCACAAGGACCATTCACAGCTCAATAAGTTTAGTTCAAAGCTGATTGGCTATTATTATTTGCTTTAATTATCAAGGGAAGCCAAATGCTCTCTGGATTCCCTTGCATTCAATGCTACGGGTGGCAACAATGTCATACTCTTTTTTACCAGACAGCATCAGATAGATGGCATACACATGCTGAGACAAAGAAGTGTTGTTTCGATTGCTCGGATGCTTTCTCTGGGGAGACATATTCAGCCTCTTGCGAATTGAAGGAAAACTATGAAACACAGAGAGTCGAAAGATACATTATTTAATGTTTTTGTTGATCTACATTTATGTCTTGGCATCCATGAATACACACCACTCGTACGCAGCTCAAAAAGCTACCATATTGTTTTTTAGGGACAACAAATGTATCTTACCTAGGCTAGAACAACACAATGTTACGAAGAATGTTGTTGTTATTTTCAAGTTAGTGCAAAACTCTAGTCTAGGCTGTAAATTGCTGTGAATAGCCTGTCATTTGAATAACCGCTCAAAAGCCTGGCGTTTTGAATGCATAGGAATTTTGAAATAACTACATCTGGCCTGCCTGATTGGGCAACCATTTGGGTCCATTATGGGGTTTTCTTGGCAGTCCACAAGGTCCAGGCACATTATCAGGCCCATAATATGGTGTATTTTTTGAAAATGTCTCGGCTAACAGAAACATGGCAATGCAGGGATTTCTAGTGGGGCACATATGAATTATGATAATGCCGAGTGAGGAGAAAGTTGTATCCATAGTTTCGGCGTTTGGCTTCCGTGTTTAAAAAGCTTTAAAAAATGAAGTGGATAGTTTTAGGTGTTTTATGACCATTTTTTATCAACGTTGTATTTTCTTAGCTAATTATCGTATATACTGTATATTGACCTACGGAGGTGCAAGACTGGCAAGTCAAGTTATTTTACAAACTGAGCTGAGAAGCTAGCTAACTGTTTTTATTTGAAAACAAGAGATGGTAGAGGCTTGGAGATGCTTGAAGATGGCAGAGGATCATCATGTTTTTTCCCCAGTGGTTAATGACCTTCATGTGCCTTAAGCTTAGCGACTGCATGGCTTCCCCCAGGTGGGTGCTACATGTTTTTCATAGGTGTTTACGAAGGAGTCTACGGCTGGGGATGCCCAGAGGTGACCTGACTACTAAGTTGTTTCTTCCCTGGATATGACCATCATTTCCCCCCTGCTCAACCCCTCACCCGGGCCTCGGACGGAAGAGACGTGGACGACGCAGGTGAGGAAGGAGCGCATGGAGTACGGATCGGACACGAGATGTGACCTGTTGGACTTGCACGTCTGTGGATCACCTTGGAAGAATTTCCGGCCAGAATTGTCAATAGGCTTACTGAAATGTCAGTTGTTTTAAGAGTGTCTTTGAGATTCTTGCTGTAATGAAAAGCGCTATACCAAAGCGCTATCTATTATTATTATTATTATTACTATTATTATTATTATTATTCTCCTTTCATGAATGTATTCACAGCTAAAAAATAAATAAATAATTAATAAAAATTATGTGTAAATTGAATACAACCGGCTATGCTAGCGGAAGTTCATAGGTTAATTTAATATAGCGATCTTCGTAAATTAACTTCATGCATATTCCTTGTCATAATCGTTAGTCTCTAATTACTTACAACTGTTCCACTTTGTATCTCCACCTCCCACGCCACATTCGTACACCGCGCTTGTCATTGCTTTCCTTACATTGAAAATTAATGGGAAGGGGTTGTTTCACCGCACGGTACCCCCTGTAGTCTATACGTGCCGTAAGGATTTTGGAGATTTTCGCAAAGTAAAAAAAAGCCAAACTCTTAAGTCAACAAGGGCTAGATGTTTAGCCTTTTTTTTTAACAAGGAGTAAGGCGTATCCCACCAGGAAATCTGAATTGGCATATCCGAAAGAGGAAAAACAAAAACACATTTTCATTGGATGTCATAAGTCTATCACATATATTTAGCATAAAGGATGTTTTAAATAAAGGAAAATAATGATGTCTCTTCCTTCAGCCAATATGATAATGGATTGGATCATGACTAGTTCTATTCAACAAATGCATGCAGGTTTATGAGGCATTACAAGGTTTTAAGGATACAGTCAAGTAAATGAGCCTAGCTGCATGACACCAATGGTGAGAGAGACAGTAGAAAACATAAAAGAAAAAAGTCTAAATGTTATTTTTTTTTTACAATGTTGATTTTGGGCATAATAAAAGTTAGAAATTCAAACTTTTCAGATTGTAAAATAAATATTCAATGCAAAAGCATACTAATTATCTTGAATATATACTACTGTCCTGTATAGGCTACCTGTACCTGCATGACATGAGCCGGATAGAAAGTTGTGCATTAAAACCAGTCTATTAACGCTAAATAATACAGTCAGTCCACCCACGAAACATTAGCTTACTAGGGATTGTTTCATTTTGCAGTGCACTACACAGGAGGTTGGTGGCACCTTAATTGGGGAGAACGGGCTCATGGTAATGGCTGGAGCGGAATAATGGAATGGTATCAAATACGTCCATGTATTCAATGCCATTCCATTTGCGCCGTTCCAGCAGCCTCCACTGGTGTAGCATCTATAGCTAGGCTAGGGGTTAGGTTTAGAGTTAAGGTTGGGGGTTACATTTCAAATCCAAATCAAATTTATTTGTCACATACACATGGTTAGCAGATGCTAATGCGAGTGTAGCGAAATGCTTGTGCTTCTAGTTCTGACAATGCAGTAATAACCAACGAGTAATCTAACCTAACAATTCCAAAACTACTACCTTATACACACAAGTGTAAAGGGATAAAGAATATGTAAATAAAGATATATGAATGAGTGATGGTACAGAACGGCATACGCAAGATGCAGTAGATGGTATCGAGTACAGTATATACATATGAGATGAGTAATGTAGGGTATGTAAACAAAGTGGCATATTTTAAAGTGGCTAGTGATACATGTATTACATAAAGATGCAGTAGATGATATAGAGTACAGTATATACATATACATATGAGATGAATAATGTAGGGTATGTGATCATTATATTAAGTAGCATTGTTTAAAGTGGCTAGTGATATATTTTACATCAACTTCCATCAATTCCCATTATTAAAGTGGCTGGAGTTGAGTCAGTGTGTTGGCAGCAGCCACTCAATGTTAGTGGTGGCTGTTTAACAGTCTGATGGCCTTGAGATAGAAGCTGTTTTTCAGTCTCTCGGTTAGGAGTTAGGTTAATAAAGGGTTAGGGTTAGGTGAAGGATTAGCTAAAAGGGTTAAGGTTAGGGTTAGGGGAAGGGTTAGCTAACATGCTAAGTAGTTGCAAAGTAGCTAAAATGTAGTAAGTTAATGAAAAGTTGCTAAAATGCTAAAGTTGTCCATGATAAAATTTGAACTCGCAACATTTAGGTTGCCAGACTTTTGCGTAATAGGTATCGACACCGACCAACCACCCTGCTTTTGTTTTTGCTTTAAGTAACTATCTGTCTTATGTAACCATACCAAAAGTAACATATCATACTAAATGAAGTGTCTTGGATTAACATACAGAATAATACGAAATGCTCTGAGACCAGTGGTGTTAACCCTTCACTTCTAAAGAGCGATTAGAGAACCATAGAGCATTAAGTAGGACGGAGAAGCCAATTTAACCCCCCCTCTCATGTAAAAGCTGTAGTAAATCTTACAGTTAATTAACAGAACCTCAATTTACTGCTCTTATCTTTATTGATTATATTAACCAATAGGGGTGCTAAAAACTCATTAAGGGTATGGATTTTCATTAGCAACCTTATCATTGCTTGAAAAGTGCCTATTTAGCACATGGGGATATATCAAACCAAGCAGTGAGTTTGGTTTTGAAAGGTAATTATTAGTCATTGCTGTCCATCTTATCTTCCCTCAAGACCTCTGATTTTGGTTAAGTGATTATTTGAGATAGACTAGTAGAGAAGAACAGGACTGGTATGCCCATATATTGTGTTAAACATGCCTCTGTTTAACCTGAAATTAATTAAAGATGTGACGATGTACTTCTAAATTCTATTTGTTATTAAATGAGATAGGCGAGGATGACAGCTGTCCCTACTTGAATGTCCGATTTTTTAATGAAGTGTGATGATTGTTTTTGATTGTATTTATGACCGAGATAAAGTAATACAAGTACAGTGTATAAGCAGTATGAGGATTACAGTTCTTAGTAGTGCTGGTGTCTAATTTCAAAAGTTATTTTGCCCCTTAGCGTCACCATAGAAACAGCTACAGTGTGTTAGAGTGTTAGAACTACAGCATTATGGTTCACCTGTTGGAATGACAGGTGTGTGAGTGACATGTACTGTATATCCCAAGCTTGTACACAAGTGTTGGGCCGATTACAAACGCTATGAATAATGAAATAAAACGTGCACAGGGCTCCCGAGTGGCGCAGCGGTCTAAGACACTGCATCTCAGTGCAAGAGGTGTCGCTACAGTCCCCGCTTCGAATCCAGGCTGTATCACATCCGGCTGTGGTTGGGATTCCCATAGAGCGGTGCACAATTGGCCCAGCTTCGTCCGGGTTTGGCCGGGGTAGGCTGTCATTGTAAATAAGAATTTGTTTTTAACTGACTTGCCTAGCTATTTTTTTTTTTACATATTCTGCTCCCGTGTGCTAGAATTGAACCTACAATACAGACAAATGCATTCATCTGTTAGAAGGCATTCCAACATCTGCCAAAGGAATGCATCATAACTCACCTAAAAGAAAATTAAGGCAAATAACCTCAAAGTTGTTTTCAAGAGTGCCAGTCAGTGTGTTTGAGTCTTATTGTATGTTTATAGCTTGACCCTTAAAGCAAGGTGCAATGAAAAACTCCCACAACATTGAGAAACGACTCAGGAGGAGATGTGTTGTGGTAGTTGTTTATGGCAATAGATGCCTAGACCGTTGTAAATTAATTATGAATCTGCACGGGCCATTCACTACAGTTGAAGCTACAGATGTAGGATCTTAATTTGATCACCCTGTTGCAGGAGAACAATGTAGGAAATATTTAACTTGTAGTGTATTTGATGTTTAAAAAGCATTCTGAAGTCTGTAATTTCCGCTTTGAAATTCCTGTCTCAATTGTCCCTTACAAAAAATGTATCAACCCGTACAAAAATGTCCATTAATTATAATCCACATAATAATTAATATTGTCTCTTGCTGCAGGATTATTTTCCTGCTGTAGAAAACTGGCTCAAATTAAGATCCTACATCTGTAACACCTGTTTTCTGTTGGATTCTTGCACCAATAAATACATTTTCAGATAGTTGGCTCCTTTGGAGATTGAGGCCATTAATCCACGAGGACGGTTACTGCTACTCCCATTAGTAGGACGGGCTGTTGAGATTGCATTATGGTTGCAGAATTCTGGCAATTTTCCCCAAATTCTGAAGTTTTCCTGAAATCCTGTTTGGAGGTTTCCAGATTTCCTGATTTCTTTCTGATTCAAGGAATCACACAATCAGGATTTCTGGTAACAGTTAGCTTTTAAGAATACATAATATAATCTGTACGTCATACCAGGAGCCCTGACCTAATTATTTGCATACATCCACCCCTGTGGCCGATGAATATCAACCCAATTAAGGCAGCAACGTTATGACGTTATGACGTTATGACAGCAAACACTAGTAATAGCATCAAAATCAAAATCAAATCAAATTTTATTTGTCACATACACATGGTTAGCAGATGCAGTAATAACGAACAAGTAATCTAACTAACAATTCCAAAAAACTACTGTCTTATACACAGTGTAAGGGGATAAAGAATATGTACATAAGGATATATGAATGAGTGATGGTACAGAGCAGCATAGGCAAGATACAGTAGATGATATCGAGTACAGTATAACATATGAGATGAGTATGTAAACAAAGTGGCATAGTTAAAGTGGCTAGTGATACATGTATTACATAAGGATGCAGTCGATGATATAGAGTACAGTATATACGTATGCATATGAGATGAATAATGTAGGGTAAGTAACATTATATAAGGTAGCATTGTTTAAAGTGGCTAGTGATATATTTACATCATTTCCCATCAATTCCCATTATTAAAGTGGCTGGAGTTGAGTCAGTGTCATTGACAGTGTGTTGGCAGCAGCCACTCAATGTTAGTGGTGGCTGTTTAACAGTCTGATGGCCTTGAGATAGAAGCTGTTTTTCAGTCTCTCGGTCCCAGCTTTGATGCACCTGTACTGACCTCGCCTTCTGGATGACAGCGGGGTGAACAGGCAGTGGCTCGGGTGGTTGATGTCCTTGATGATCTTTATGGCCTTCCTGTAG
This sequence comes from Oncorhynchus kisutch, assembly GCF_002021735.2. NCBI lineage: Eukaryota > Metazoa > Chordata > Actinopteri > Salmoniformes > Salmonidae > Oncorhynchus > Oncorhynchus kisutch. Next base: position 38,662,878 of record NC_034176.2, read on the forward strand.
CATGTAGGTGTCCTGGAGGGCAGGTAGTTTGCCCCCGGTGATGCGTTGTGCAGACCTCACTACCCTCTGGAGAGCCTTGCGGTTGAGGGCGGTGCAGTTGCCATACCAGGCGGTGATACAGCCCGCCAGGATGCTCTCGATTGTGCATCTGTAGAAGTTTGTGAGTGCTTTTGGTGACAAGCCGCTGCGCCTTCTTCACGATGCTGTCTGTGTGAGTGGACCAATTCTGTTTGTCTGTGATGTGTATGCCGAGGAACTTAAAACTTGCTACCCTCTCCACTACTGTTCCATCGATGTGGATAGGGGGGTGTTCCCTCTGCTGTTTCCTGAAGTCCACAATCATCTCCTTAGTTTTGTTGACGTTGAGTGTGAGGTTATTTTCCTGACACCACACTCCGAGGGCCCTCACCTCCTCCCTGTAGGCCGTCTCGTCGTTGTTGGTAATCAAGCCTACCACTGTTGTGTCGTCCGCAAACTTGATGATTGAGTTGGAGGCGTGCGTGGCCACGCAGTCGTGGGTGAACAGGGAGTACAGGAGAGGGCTCAGAACGCACCCTTGTGGGGCCCCAGTGTTGAGGATCAGCGGGGAGGAGATGTTGTTGCCTACCCTCACCACCTGGGGGCGGCCCGTCAGGAAGTCCAGTACCCAGTTGCACAGGGCGGGGTCGAGACCCAGGGTCTCGAGCTTGATGACGAGCTTGGAGGGTACTATGGTGTTGAATGCCGAGCTGTAGTCGATGAACAGCATTCTCACATAGGTATTCCTCTTGTCCAGATGGGTTAGGGCAGTGTGCAGTGTGGTTGAGATTGCATCGTCTGTGGACCTATTTGGGCGGTAAGCAAATTGGAGTGGGTCTAGGGTGTCAGGTAGGGTGGAGGTGATATGGTCCTTGACTAGTCTCTCAAAGCACTTCATGATGACGGATGTGGGTGCCGTTTAGCTCAGTTACCTTAGCTTTCTTGGGAACAGGAACAATGGTGGCCCTCTTGAAGCATGTGGGAACAGCAGACTGGTATAGGGATTGATTGAATATGTCCGTAAACACACCGGCCAGCTGGTCTGCGCATGCTCTGAGGGCACGGCTGGGGATGCCGTCTGGGCCTGCAGCCTTGCGAGGGTTAACACGTTTAAATGTCTTACTCACCTCGGCTGCAGTGAAGGAGAGACCGCATGTTTTCGTTGCAGGCCATGTCAGTGGCACTGTATTGTCCTCAAAGCGGGCAAAAAAGTTATTTAGTCTGCCTGGGAGCAAGACATCCTGGTCCGTGACTGGGCTGGATTTCTTCCTGTAGTCCGTGATTGACTGTAGACCCTGCCACATGCCTCTTGTGTCTGAGCCGTTGAATTGAGATTATACTTTGTCTCTGTACTGGCGCTTAGCTTGTTTGATAGCCTTGCGGAGGGAATAGCTGCACTGTTTGTATTCGGTCATGTTACCAGACACCTTGCCCTGATTAAAAGCAGTGGTTCGCGCTTTCAGTTTCACACAAATGCTGCCATCAATCCACGGTTTCTGGTTAGTGAATGTTTTAATCGTTGCTATGGGAACGACATCTTCAACGCACGTTCTAATGAACTCGCACACCGAATCAGCGTATTCGTCAATGTTGTTATCTGACGCAATACGAAACATATCCCAGTCCACGTGATGGAAGCAGTCTTGGAGTGTGGAGTCAGCTTGGTCGGACCAGCGTTGGACAGACCTCAGCGTGGGAGCCTCTTGTTTTAGTTTCTGTCTGTAGGCAGGGATCAACAAAATGGAGTCGAGGTCAGCTTTTCCGAAAGGGGGGCGGGGCAGGGCCTTATATGCGTCGCGGAAGTTAGAGTAACAATGATCCAAGGTCTTTCCACCCCTGGTTGCGCAATCGATATGCTGATAAAATTTAGGGAGTCTTGTTTTCAGATTAGCCTTGTTAAAATCCCCAGCTACAATGAATGCAGCCTCCGGATAAATCGTTTCCAGTTTGCAGAGAGTTAAATAAAGTTCGTTCAGAGCCATCGATGTGTCTGCTTGGGGGGGGATATATACGGCTGTTTCATCACACACATCTTTTATCACACCATGTCACGTTGGCCATAAGGCATACGCCCCCTCCCCTCTTCTTACCAGAAAGATGTTTGTTTCTGTCGGCGCGATGCGTGGAGAAACCCGTTGGCTGCACCGCTTCGGATAGCGTCTCTCCGGTGAGCCATGTTTCCGTGAAGCAAAGAACGTTACAGTCTCTGATGTCCCTCTGGAATGCTACCCTTGCTCGGATTTCATCAACCTTGTTGTCAAGAGACTGGACATTGGCAAGACGAATGCTAGGGAGTGGTGCACGGTGTGCCCGTCTCCGGAGTCTGACCAGAAGACCGCCTCGTTTCCCTCTCTTTCGGAGTCGTTTTTTTGGGTCGCTGCATAGGATCCACTCCGTTGTCCTGTTTGTAAGGCAGAACACAGGATCCGCGTCGCGAAAAACATATTCTTGGTTGTACTGATGGTGAGTTGACGCTGATCTTATATTCAGTAGTTCTTCTCCACTGTATGTAATGAAACCTAAGATGACCTGGGGTACTAATGTAAGAAATAACACGTAAAAAAACTAAAAACTGCATAGTTTCCTAGGAACGCGAAGCGAGGCGGCCATCTCTGTCGGCGCCGGCAGATGCCCTACTGTAGCTACATGCTCTGCAAAAGCACAGTTACCTATGCTTCGGCATTATATTATAACTACATTTATATATTATATATAACAATTTGATCAAAATTCTATAGCGCTTTTAATTCGAAAAATAATCTTGATTTTCAGACAATTGAATGTTGAAAGTTTTGAGGGTTTACAATAATTGGCATAGTTTTCATTTCAAAGTCCTGATATGCCTACTGCATGTATGTGTCACCGGTCAACAACAACAGCCCATGAAAAGTCAAGTAGTAAGTGATAATGGGGAGGAAGTGTGTATTACATCCAGATGGTCAGTAAAAGGTGATAAGAAACGGGCAAAGAGCAATCTAGATCAAGAGAAAACAGCACTGGAGAATGAGAAAGGGAGGATGCAGCTGGCAGGCTGAGCCATGAAGTTTCACAAAATAATAGCCAGAGAATTCTATACCGTTGAAGTCGAAAGTTTAATACACTTAGGTTGGAGTCATTAAGACTAGTTTTCAACCACTCCAAAATGTCTTGATAACAAACTATAGTTTTGCCAAGTCAGTTAGGACATCTACTTTGTGCATGACACAAGTCATTTTTCCAACAATTGTTCACAGACAGATTATTTCACTTATAATTCACTGTATCACAATTCCAGTGGGTCAGAAGTTTACATACAATAAGTTCACTGTGCCTTTAAACAGCTTGGAAAATTCCAGAAAATGATGTCATGGCTTTAGAAGCTTCTGATAGGCTAATTGACATAATTTGAGGTGTACCTGTGGATGTATTTCAAGGCCTGCCTTCAAACTCAGTGCCTCTTTGCTTGACATCAGGGGAAAATGAAAAAAAATCAGCCACGACCTCAGGAAGAAAAATGTAGACCGCCACAAGTCTGGTTCATCCTTGGGAGCAATTTCCAAATGCCTGAATGTACCACATTCATCTGTACAAACAATAGTACGCAAGTATAAACACCATGGGACCATGCAGCCGTCATACCGTTCAGGAAGGAGACGCGTTCTGTCTCTTAGAGATGAACGTACTTTGGTGCGAAAAGTGCAAATCAATCCCAGAACAACAGAAAATGGCCTTGTGAAGATGCTGGAGGAAACAAAAGTATCTATATTCACAGTGAAACGAGTCTTATATCAACATAACCTGAAATGCCGCTCAGCAAGGAAGAAGCCACTGCTCCAAAACCGTTATATGCAACCGCACATGGGGACAAAGATTGTACTTTTTGGAGAAATGTCCTCTGGTCTGATGAAACAAAAATAGAACTGTTTGGCCATAATGACCATTATTATGTTTGGAGGAAAAAGGGGGAAGAAGAACACCATCCCAACCGTGTAGCACGGGGTTGGCAGCATCATGTTGTGGGGGTGCTTTGCTGCAGGAGGGACTGGTGCCCTTCACAAAATAGATGGCATTATGAAGAATGAAAATTATGTGGATATATTGAAGCAACATCTCAAGACATCAGTCAGGAAGTTAAAGCTTGGTCGCAAATGGGTCTTCCAAATGGACAATGACCCCAAGCATACTTCAAAAGATGTGGCAAAATGGCTTAAGGACAACAAAGTCAAGGTACTGGAGTAGCCATCACAAAGCCCTGACCTCAAACCTATAGAAAATGTGTGTGCAGAACTGAAAAAGCGTGTGCGAGCAAGAAGGCCTACTAACCTGACTCAGTTACACCAGCTTTGTCAGGAGGAATGGGCCAAAATCCACCCAATTTATTGTGGGAAGCTTGTGGAAGGCTACCCGAAACATTTGACCCAAGTTAAACCATTTAAAGGCAATGCTACCAAATACTAATTGTGTGTATGTCAACTTCTGACCCACTGTGAATGTGATGAAAGAAATAAAATCTGAAATAAATCATTCTCTCTACTATTATTGTGACATTTCACATTCTTAAAATAAAGTGGTGATCCTAACTGACCTAAGAAAGGGAATTTTACTAGGATTTAATGTCAGGAATTGTGAAAAACTGAGTTTAAATGTATTTGGCTAAGGTGTATGTAAAACTTCCGACTTCATCTGTATATATTACTTTGTCCCAAGTACCTGTAGAGCAATGTACAGCATTTGTCAATTGTTTGACAAAGGAGGTGCTGCTGACAGCATACAATTCAGCAGATGATGCAGTCAAGCGGAGCTGAGAAGACCGGAAACGGCACAGATGGAGTTGACAAACGTTAGCTCACCACAGCTGTGTGTGAGAGGCTAACGAGTGTAGAGCTGTAAGTACTGCTTGGAGAGGAGGAGGCATTTTCTAAAATCCTGGTTAAGTTGACTGGCTAAGCCGGAGAAGCCAGAAAGCAGCTCTTGAAGCAACTTCAGTTGGTAAGAGATAGTGTTTATGGAGTCAGTAGATTATCCCATTCCTAATAGTCATTGTAGAAGAAACACTGGATCATTCATTCTTACGTACAGTATTTGCTCTCCCAAAAGTTTGAGAACTCAATTTTCAGCTTTCAGATAGTAACAACTTTTTTTTAGCAAGCATGCACAACGTCAGTGACATTCCCTTGACCATTAAATAAGGACACTGGCTTCCCCATCCAATGCAAACTCTCACTGTATTTATACTGTAGCTACACCACTACAACAATTGAACACCATATGATGAGTTGAGGATGCCAAAAACATGATCTATTCCTAGACATTTTAATTGAACTATCCATCTTAACAGTAATAACTGCATCAAGCCCGAGGTTTTCTTACAGATGCCAAGCCAGTGCATGTGTTCATATGGATACGTGCATTTGATCTCCATAGAAACAGCCATGATTAATAGTACATTTTGGGGGGAAATACTGCATTTTGGAAGAATGCATACATTCATCTTACTGTGTTCCAACTACTCTAATGTGAGCATACATTTAATGGGTCCACACACACAAATACGTTTTATAAAGCTTCCCTAATATTTAATGTTTCAGTATTTTCACTACATCCGGGATAGCATACACGTTTCAGCTTAACATCCTTCTTCAGTCTGCCTTCTTCCATGTCAACAGATCCAAGACATCAGGCATTGGCTATACCACCACCTGAAAAACAATTGAGTACCTACAATTATGAGTATTAATCATGTTCATCATGATTTATTACAGAAAAAAATGATATTGGAATAACGTTAGCACAGCATTTCAACATGAACTTGATTTGGGATTTAGTTCCATATATAAAAATGGTAGAGTAAGTAGAGTGGAATTGTAAGTAGAGTGGAATTGTAAGTAGAGTGGAGAGCAAATCATGCTTAATTATATTACACTTTCTATTACATGCTGTATGTCCCAAATGGCACCCTATTCCCTATTTAGTGAAGTACGTTTAGCCATAGGCATATGGATCTTGGTCAAAATAGAGAATAGGGTGCCATTTGGGACGCATCTCATGTCATGAATAACCTTTCTTTGCGGGTGAGTAATGAAAAAAATATATATCTTCAAACTAGGAGAAACTTAAATGAGATGCCTGAATTAAATGTTTCCCTGTCAAGTAATGATGTACTAATATCCCTGCAAGAGGGTTGACAAAAGTATGCTTATATTGAAAAGACAAGGCATGTTTTAATTTAACAGTGTCATTGCAGAGCTGGTCAGTAGGGGCCCAGACCATTCACTATAGTTTCATTCATGTCTACCTCTTACACAGAGGCAACGTCCAAAAATGGAACCTTATTCCTTATGTAGTGCAATACTTTGAACAGGGCCCATAGTGCTCTGTGGTCTAAAGTAGTGCACTTTGTGGAATAAGGTGCTATTTGGGACACCATCTTTCAGTGACTTATCTGGCAAGCCATGGGGGAGAAGGTTTAAATGCTTGACAATTGCATAATGCTTCGTGTATTTGTGTTTTATATATTTTACTGCAGTGGGCTAAATCGGGGAGTGTTTCTTGGTAGTTTTAAACAAATCTACTCTGAAAAAAGTATACACCTCATTCTCATGGTTATGGTCTTTAAAAAAGAACATTTGCACCATGTCAGATATAAAGTTGAAATGTATTTAGTTTTGTGTTTACACTTTATATACAGTACATCACAGAAGACTGAAATATAACACAACTGCTTGCCATAGAAACACTAGATTAAAATAATAATAAATCATGTTTATTAATTATGAAATTATGAAAAATATGAATAACGTTCCACCCATGAGGCCACAAGGGGGCGATTTGTTCATTTGACAGCAGGAAAGGGGTACACTCTATCAATGCTCTCTGATTTGGAAAAATGGAATTAACTACTAAAAGTTGGCTTCATTCAGTTAAGATATTTTAAATTACTTGAATAATCATATTTGAGCATTAGGTCAGATGGGGACAGTTCATTTTCCAATATTTTCTATTTATTTGAATAGCTCTTGATTGGTGATTTGAGCTTTAGCCGTCTGCTGATTTTGAGAAATTGTAAACACATTCCCCAGTTTCTGTCTTCCTCCTAACTTGGTACACAATTAGTCATCAGCCTCTATTCAGACACAGCCATCTTGACTTTATTTCCCTTTCCCGTTGACAGCCATAACAGCTGCACTGGGCCAGCTTCCTGCCAAAACAGTACAAGGCTAGGGGAAGACAAGCTCTTTTACTAAGAAAAGATACCAACAGGGATCCAACAAATATTGTAACTCATGTCCATTAGATAAAACATGTCCATGACTGTAATTGTAAGTAGCAGCATCAGTAGTAGAAAAGAAGTAGATGTACTGAAGTAATAAATAATGACACTGCAAATTTGATGGCATTATGCCAAGCCATGCAAAACAACAGCTTTCAGCGACTTAACTGAGTGGGCTTGAGAATCACCTTGTTTCAACATTATAATATAATTGGTTTGCTTAAGTACTTCGTTAAGACTCAGAAAGTGGAATATAATAACCTCTAAGCATAATCAAGGTATTACCTCTTTCTGTACATCTTACTTTATTTTTTCAAAATATAGGCAGGGATGAGTTTCCATATTTATTAATCTTATTATTTATTTATTTTTAATTTGAAGCCTTTTTCTCCCCAATTTCATGGTATCCAATTGTTTTTAGTAGCTACTATCTTGCCTCATCGCTACAACTCCCGTATGTATGGGCTCGGGAGGGACGTTGGTTGAAAGTCATGCGTCCTCCAATATACAACCCAACCAAGCCGCACTGCTTCTTAACACAGTGCGCATCCAACCCGGAAACCAGCCGCACCAATGTGTCAGAGGACACACCGTGCACCTGGCAACCTTGGTTAGCGCGCACTGCGCCCGGCCCGCCACAGGAGTTGCTGGTGCGTGACAAGGACATCCCTACCGGCCAAGCCCTCCCTAACCCAGACGAAACTAGGCCAGACCGGTCGCGGCCGGTTACGACAGAGCCTGGGCGCGAACCCAGAGTCTCTGATGGCACAGCTGGCGCTGCAGTACAGCGCCCTTATCCCAGTGGTTACCACCCGGGAGGCCCCCTTATTTATTAATCTCGGTTGTCTGTATTCCCTGCAGTTCTGTACTTGCTGACTTTCAAAGAGAAGTGCATGCAGAAACCCACTATCGGGCTCAAAGAGGAGAAAGTTTCAGCTCACATTTGGCATTGTTTGAAAGAATGTATTCAAATGTCTTTCTGTTATTTCCTATTATTAATTCCTGTTGTATTTTTCTCTTGACGTACTATATGTGATTGTACTTCTAATTTCAAGTAGTAGAATCTGCTCTTTTAATAAGCTTTACATATCGGCCTCACAGCCTTCGTCAGATGTGGAGGATTTTTAAAGAGTAGATGTTTAAATACTGATGTTACACATAATCAAGAAGACCATCATGTATTGACTGCTATATGGAGATCCATCTTGGGAACAAGGTTGTGTGAAACGTTCAAACACAACCCGCACACAGCACAGCACAACACAACACTAATACTGCATGATGCCTCTAATCTCTTTATGGCAGACACCCCAGAGCTCTTGGCTGATGATCACAGAATAGCAGGTACTTTACACAGATTGGCATGTCAGATAAGTTCAGAGATAGCAGCAGTTTGATTGATAATTGCTCAGAGATACTTGTGAAGAATGGAAATGTGACAGAAAGGGTATGACAACCTCTTATAGCATCCACCTAAAAATGCAGATAATGACAATAAGGGTTATGCACAGTGACTAAAATGTGGTTGTGGGATCTGTGTGAAATTTGCCAGATTTTGGGCCAGTTTCCTTGACACATATAAAGCCTAGTAATGGACCTAAAAACATGCTCAGTGGAAAATATCTATTCAAAATGTTCTCTCGTTTTGGCTTCATTCCTGCTACTTCTCTATTCAGTCACTTGAACATTTATGATATGGGGAAATATAATATTCATGGTCTCTTTGCAAGTGACCTTCGCCTAGGCCTACAGTATGTCTGTTTTAACAGAAAGCAGACCACTCTTTACAGCAAGCCAGATTTTTTTTATCCGGTTCTAGAGGGAGAGAGCAATAGGTTTCATCTACCATTTTATGAAGCACTGCAGGATCTTCTTATAAAATTAATCTACCCCACTCAACTCTGCTGCTCATAAAATGCCCATTGATTTATTGAACTTGCACATAAACCTCTTGAAATCACTATTCCATACAATTACCAGTAAAAGTAAGGAAATGAAAAGTACACTGCACCAGTTTAGTATGATGATCTAAAGTTTTAATACAGTCTACCCAAATTAAAACTTTCCAAATCTTCTATTTGTTTCAGTAATAAATAATAAAAACCTTATATACCTATACATTGATTCATGATACATTTCCCACATAACACCTCTTTCCTTAAATGTTAACTGGGGATTCTGTAATATATTTTTCCTGTCAGGTTGTTAAAAATCTCTATTTTAAATTTTTAAAAATGCACCACATATTTTAGTTGAGCCTATAGGATTATTATGAAATGTATTGCAGTGCAGTTCCAGGATAAGACCTAATTTTGAGGTCATGAGGTCATGAGCAGCTGTAATTGTATCATAATACATATAATCATTGAGACCTCATATAGCCATGAAGATCTTATATTACCCATCAAACAAGACACACACACACACACACACACACACACACACACACACACACACACACACACACACACACACACACACACACACACACACACACACACACACACACACACACACAGCTCCTCATTGACTCTCTGCTTTTCATATACAGTAATTGGGCAGGAATTGCTGTACTTCATTGTTGAAGCGGGAAATGCCCAATCAAATATTCATGATCCCACATTTCTCAGAAAAAAAATCCATACCACCTCACTTCACTGTGTGTGTGTGTGTGTGTATGTGTGTGTGTGCCTGCCTCTTTGTGTATAGGATAGAGAGAAAGACTAGCGAAAAAGAGACCACCAAGGCTAGCACCAAGGCTATTATTTGCATATTTGTGATTTCCCTTTGTCCTGCCTTTCCTTCAGCATCAGATAAGCCTCCATGATTGAGTTTGGTATTTGTAGTGTTCAGTATGCATAGACTAGAAAATGACCAGAGCCCCTACTTGGACTTGTTGTACCTCAGTCCTTTTTCTTTGTTGATTGTACATTATTTATCTCTGGTGGAGATCCCAAGTCCCAAATGTACATAAGGTAAAAATAGAACAAAACCTGAGCTTGATTCAGAATACATTTTAAAGTATATGGTACATGCTTGTGTCATGGGTAATTCATATGATTATTTAATGTTGTACAGTGTTGTAGTGGTCAACAACCATTTTGAAGTGTAAATTAATGATTAGCAGTGAGATGGTAGGGTAAAAGCTAGGGTTAAGGTTAGAGGTCGACCGATTAATCGGGAATGGCCGATTAATGAGGACTGATTTCAAGTTTTCATAACAATCGGTAATCGGCATTTTTGGACACCTATCATGTCCGATTACATTGCACTCCACGAGGAGACATCTTGTGAGATTGCAGAGAGCCAAATCAAATTACAGAAATACTCATCATAAACATTGATGAAAGATACAAGTGTTATACATAGGATTAAAGATAAACTTCTTGTTAATCCAGCCGCTGTGTTAGATTTCAAAAAGGCTTTACGGCGAAAGCAAACCATACTATTATCTGAGGATAGCACCTCATCAAACAAACACAGACAATCATATTTCATCCCGCCAGGCGCGACACAAAACTCAGAAATAACGATATAATTCATGCCTTACCTTTTTGAAGATCTTCTTTTGTTGGCACTCCAATATGTCCCATAACATCACAAATGGTCCTTTTTGTTCTAATAATTCCTTCGTTATATCTCCAAAATGTCCATTTATTTGGCGCATTTGATCCAGAAAAACACCGGTTCCAACTCGCGCAACATGACTACAAAAGATCTAATAAGTTACCTGTAATCTTTGTCCAAACATTTCAAACAACTTTCCTAATACAACTTTAGGTATTTTTTTACGTAAATAATCGATAAAATTTACGACGGGATAAACTGTGTTCAATACCGGAGGAAAACAAAGTGGAGCGGGCTTTCAGGTCACGCGCCTCTAACAAACAGTACACTTCACTCGACCCTCGTTCTGAACAGGGCTACTTCTTCATTTCACAAAGGAAAAACATCAACCAATTTCTAAAGACTGTTGGCATCCAGTGGAAGCGATAGGAACTGCAAGCAAGTGCCTTAGAAATCTAGATTCCCATTGAAAGCTCATTGAAAAGAGAGTGAAAGAAATCCTGGTTGGTTTGTCCTTTGGGTTTTGCCTGCCAAATAAGTTCTGTTATACTCACAGACATCATTCAAACAGTTTTAGAAACTTCAGAGTGTTTTCTATCCAAATTTACTAATAATATGCATATCCTAGCCTCTGGGCCTGAGTAGCAGGCAGTTTACTTTGGGCACGCTTTTCATCTGGACGTGAAAATACCGCCCCCTAGCCTAGAGGTTTTAAACATTAGGTTTTTTACATGACACGTATTGCACTTTTACTTTCTTCTCCAACACTTTGTTTTTGCATTATTTAAACCAAATTGAACATGTTTGATTATTTATTTGAGACTAAATAGATTTTATTGATCTATTATATTAAGTTAAAATAAGTGTTCATTGTTCATTCGGTATTGTTGTAATTGTCATTATTACAAATATATATAAAAAATTGGCCGATTAATCGGTTTTACAGCTTTTTTTGGTCCTCCAATAATCGGTATCGGTATTGAAAAATTATAATCTGTCGACCTCTAGTTAAGGTTACTGTTGTATGTGCATTGTAATTACAACAATACAATAGTTACACTGTACTCCGTAGACTTACTAAATAGTTATAACAACTTGAGATCAAATTAATATCATAACAAGCACATACAATGCCAGTCAAAACTTTGGACACAGCTTCTCTTTCAAGGGGTTTCCTTTATTTTTAACATGTTTCTACATTAAAACTATGAAATAACATACATGGAATTATGTAGTAACCAAAGAAAGTGTTAAAGAAATGAAAATATATTTTATATTTGAGGTTCTTCAAATAGCCACCCTTTTCCTTGATGACAGCTTTGCACACTCTTGGCATTCTGTCAACCAGCTTCATGAGGTAGTCACCTGGAATGCATTTCAATTAAAATGTGTGCCTTGAAGGTCAGTCAATCTGGACAACTTCAAGAACTTTAAAAGTTTCTTCAAGTGCAGTCGCAAAAACCATCAAGCGCTATGATGAAACTGTCCCTCATGAGGACCACCACAGGAATGGAAGTCCCAGAGTTACCTCTGCTTCAGAGGATAAGGTCATTAGAGTTACCAGCCTCAGAAATTGTAGCCCAAATAAAAGCTTCATAGAGTTCAAGTAACAGACACATCTCAACAACAACTGTTCAGAGGAAACTGCGTGAATCAGGCCTTCGTGGCCGAATTGCTGCAAAGAAACCCTACTAAAGGAGACCAATTAAAAGAAGAGACTTGCTTGGGCCAAGAAACACAAGCAATGGACATTAGACCGGTGGAAATCTGTTCTTTGGTCTGATGAGTCCAAATTTGAGATGTTTGGTTCCAACCACCGTGAGACGCAGAGTAGGTGAACGGATAATCTCTGCATGTGTGGTTCTCACCGTGATGCATGGAGGAGGAGGTGTTATGGTGTGGGGGTGCTTTGCTAGCGATATTGTCTGTGATTTATTTAGAATTCAAGGCACACTTAACTAGCATGGCTACCACAGCATTCTGCAGCGATGCGCCATCCCATCTGGTTTGCACTTAGTTGGACTATCATCTGTTTTTCAACAGGACAATGACCCAACACACCTCCAGGCTGTATAAGGACTATTTGGCCAAGGAGAGTGATGGAGTGCTGCATCAGATGACCTGGCCTCCACAATCACCCGACTTCAACCCAATTGAGATTGTTTTGGATGAGTTGGACCGCAGAGTGAAGGAAAAGAAGCCAACAAGTGCTCAGCATATGTGGGAACTCCTTCAAGACTGAAAAGCATTTCAGGTGAAGCTGGTTGAGAGAATGCCAAGCTGTCGTCAAGTGTGCAAAGCTGTCATCAAGGCAAAGGACGGCTACTTTGAAGAATCTAAAATCTAAAAGATATTTTGATTTTTAAACAAATCAAATGTATTATTTCATAGTCTCTTCTTTGCTCTTCTTCTACACTACAATGTAGAAAATAGTTTTTAAAAATAAAGAAAAACCCTTGAATGAGTAGGTGTGTCCAAACTTTTGACTGGTACTGTTTATCTATTATACAGACTCCAGGTATGGGAATAAATTAGATAACTCATCAACATGTAACTCGTCTGCGTCCCAAATAGCACCCTATTACCAATATAGGTCATTATCAATAAAACATCACAATACAGTGCAGGGCGTTCGATTTTTTCTTCTGGGGGAAAGGAAACCTCCAGCTCTATTACAACCACTGACAAGTATGTGCTGTTTTCAAGGGATTGTTAAATGCATTATAACTACTTGGTTTTAATATCATCACCTCTTGAAGAGCATAGTCAGAACTACACAATTCCAATTAGTCCTTATTTAGCATCAGAGTTATTATGGCCAGTAACTGCATGCTTTTAAAGATCAGCAAACATCAATTGATCATGTAATTTCAGATACATGAGGGTAGCCTATCCATTTGCCATATAATTAGCTTGCTAAGCAAGTAACGTGTCATTTAGTTTGCTTCATCAGAGATGAGGCTTTTGGAAAGAGCTTGACATCGGCAAGTCCTCGTCCTGTTAAAGTTGTCAGTCGGACTGCTGTCATCAAGCAAATCAAACAATATTTGAATTTAGCAATCTAGTTTATCCCCTGAAAGTTAGCTTGTTAATTAGCCATTATTGATGTGATCTATTATTACCTAGCCAGCCCATTTAATGTGGTCTATCAATCAAGCTATCCTGTCTGTCGGCAGCAATCATGATTAAACACTTAAACCTGTCTAGGACGGGCGTTCCGCTAGCGGAACCCCACCTAAACATTCCTCTGAAAAGGCAGTGTGTGAAATTCTAAAATATTTTTAATTAATATGTAACTTTCACACATTAACAAGTCCAATACAGCAAATGAAAGATAAACATCTTGTTAATCTACCAATTGTGTCCTATTTCAAAAATTATTTACAGCGAAAGCACCATATATGATTATGTTAGGTCATAGTCAAGTCACAAAAACACACACAGCCATTTTCCAGCGAAAGAGAGGAGTCACAAAAAGCAGAAATGTAGATAAAATGAATCACTAACCTTTGATGATCTTCATCATATGACACTCATATGACATCATGTTACACAATACATGTAACTTCGCTAGGTAGGTTTACGTTGGTTGGAGAAAAAAAGTACATTAGCCGGTCTACTTACCACTATGTTTAGCCAACTGTACAACGTTTCTACCGATAGCTTGCAAAGTAAACATTATCATCTAACAGTATATTGGCAAATGCACCCTTCTGCTGCTTGACAGGGAAATTAAGCTAAACCACTCATACTTGTCAGGTGTAGTTCTTCAACCTTATGTTATATTACTCAAATATCCAATTAATGGTGGTAAATATTGAGCGATAACGTAAGGCTACCATCACGTATCTGAAATGACATGATCAATTGATGTTTACTGATCATGAAATGCATGCAGTTACTTGCTATATAAAAAATACATATTTGAAATCTGTCCACAAATAGAATATATTTTATATTTACTTTATTTTTGTCACATCCTGATCTATTACACCTTTCTTTGTGCTGTTCTCCAACCCCCTCCAGGTGTCACCTATCTTCCCCATTCCCCCTAGTGTATTTATACCTGTGTTCTCTGTTTATCTGTTGCCAATTCGTTTTGTTTGTCAAGCCTACCAGCGTTTTCACCTTGCTTCTGTCTTTTTGTAGTTCCTGTTTTCTAGTTTTCCCAGTTTTGACTGTTTCTGCCTGCCTTGACCCTGAGCCTAACTGCCATTCTATACCTTGTCACACCACCCTGGATTATTGACCTCTGCCTGCCCTGACCCCAAGACTGCCTGCCGTTCTGGACCTTTTGGACTCTGATCTGGATTACTGACTTTGACCTGCCGTTTTGCCTGCCCCTGTTCTAGTATTAAACTTTGTTACTTCGACACAGTCTAAATCTGGGTTTTCTCCTGAAACGTGGTAATTTGATTTTAGGTACCTTAACTTTTGAAAGTAAATTCTTCAGATATATATTTTTTAACTTTTAATGTTATTTTATGTTTCTTCAGAGAAAATATACGTGTAGTGTCCTATGTTTGTATTGTAATTGGAAATGTTATAAGGGGGGGAAAAAACCCTGATAGAGCTAAATATGCGCAATTGTTTTGCATGGTATAATTGGAAATATATAGCTCTGACTATGCTCTTCAAGAGGTGATTATATTTCAACCGAGTAGTTTACATTTATTAAACAATCCTTTGAAAACAGCACACAGTTGTCAATAGTTTTAGTGGAGCTGTTACATTTTATTGATAACGACCTATAGTGCACTACTTATGGGCCCTGGACAAAAGTAGTGCAATATATTGGGAATAGGGTGTAATTTTGGGATGTACACAAAGTGAATTTAATGTGAAGAAGCCAAACCACTGGGATAAAAGTCCAGCATCATTCTACTGCTATGGCACATGCTTATTAATTTATTATTGAATCACCTCTTCACCTTTTTCTTTGTGAAAAGCATTTGAAACTCCTGGAGAGTAAATGTGTGCTTGATCAAAAGACGTATGAAGATAGAAAAGAGTGCAAAAAAATATAACATGCAGTCAAGTTCTGGAGATAGTGCGTATGATACAATATTGATATAGACGGTATAAAAAAACTATGGAGAATATAATATCACCTGCAGTAAAGGGGAATCTACAGGAGTGAACTGCAACCAAATGATGGTCTGTAGGACAGGAAAGAAAGTGTCCATTCTTTTGAGTAATGAACCAGAGTCCAACAGAATGCAATGCAGCACTACAGAGTATCATCCAAGTTCATCCATTCCTCCTTTTGATCAAGATAGGTTTAGTGAAATAAGTTTAAGTCTCCCCACAAGACAACTGCAAAAGAACAGAATGGAGCTGGCTGTTCTGCCCTATCAAGTTTAGAGACACATTACCTAAGCACTTACATACAGGGAAACAGCTGTTGTAGCAATCCCTGGAGCTGCAGAGCAGGAGCAGAGTTTTCAGAAAGCGCCCATGTGGCCCCTGTGACACATCATGCAAATCCAAATAGATGCCCACGACTTTATAGGGAAAATTAATGTGAATAACACAGAATTTTGAGGAGACTGTTCAAAAACACCACATGGCACCATATGCTTGTTGAGTACAGAGCCAAAAATATGGTTTCAAAATGTTAACACAGTAATACTTGTGAGGAAGAGTTTTATTAAAGGTGTACAAGGCACTAGACAGACATTGTTAAATGCCCATAGATCCTAAACTAATATGAATTTGACTGAAACTGGTGTTTCCACTAGAACTGTCACTATCAATACAAATTGATCTTGTAACCTCAATTTCATTCTTCAGGTTTCTATGCTCTCATTTTGGAGAAGACAATGTATTATACTGTATAACAAGTTGATATCTCATGTGTTACCAAATCCCTGATTCAGAGATGCAACGTAGGGACAGAAACAGTTCCAAAATGGCAATACTATTTAGTTTGAAATTGCAAAAATTGTGACAAGTTTACCTGCCTGGTTTTTGGGAAAAGGAATATACCAAGACATTTGCTGACTTAGATCTAACACAAAGCAAACCACCAATGCTTCTAGAATGTTTACCCAAACAATTGGGACACTTTTTGAACAGGAACTTCTACTCAAAAATATAATCAGAATTAATGTAAACTGATCAAACCTTTTTTTAATCACTTACACAGCACAAATTAACATCAATCAAATTGGGGAGGAGTGATGTTTACAAAAGACAATCTGTTTTGATGAATACTTCAGAATCCATTTCAACCAACAACGGTTAGAGCAGCGGCGTCCTGTGATTCGACAATGGATGGCAGCATGGTGCTCTGCTCCACAGCTGAATGGGGACGCTAAATGCTGCAAGCAATTACCCAGTGTAAAGCACTCATGACTCCCTCCTAATTATAAACCCCAGTGAATAATCACAACCCATTGCAACTGATTGTGCAACTCTTCAGCTAAAAACTGTTGGGAGTTGCAGCTTATAGCCAGAATGGCAATTCAGCCTCTGTCTAATTCAACGATGTTCATTATACACTGAGTGCACGAAACATTAGGAACACCTGCTCTTCCATGGCATAGCGTGACCAGGTGAATCCAAGTGAAAGCTATGATCCCTTATTGATGTCACTTGTTAAATCCACTTCAATCAGTGTAGATGATGGGGAGGAGACAGGTTGAAGAATAATTTTTAAGTCTTGAGACAATTAAGACATGGATTGTGTATACAGTACCAGTCAAAAGTTTGGACCCACCTACTCATTCCAGGGTTTTTCTTTATTCTTAATATTTTCTACATTGTAGAATAATAGTGAAGACATCATAACTATTAAATAACACATATGGGAATCAAGTATTAAGCAGAAAAGTGTTTAACAAATCCAAATATATCTTATCTTCTTCAAAGTAGCCACCATTTGACTTGAAGACAGCACACTCTTGGCATTCTCTCAAAAACCTTCACCTGGAATGCTTTTCCAAAAGTCTTAAAGGAGTTCCCACATATGCTTTTTCTATCATTTCTGTTTTGTTCCCTTCTGATTCTTTCCAAGTGAAAATATTTTCTCTATATTAGGGAAAAACTCAAACATTTCTCGATTTATTTATGTTTTGTTCCCTTTTGTTCGATACATTAAAACACCTTGAGCATTTTATGAACCTTTTATCAATATTGCAAGATCTGCATGTTTGAATGATCCAACTACCAATAAAACCAGGGACAACATTATTGGATCACAGATGGAAAGTTGTGGATCGCGGTGTCTCATTTGAAGATATTGCCCTATAAGCTAGGATGGAGGAATTCATCAGAATTATACTCTAGGCAATAAGGTCAATGGCAAATGTATTACTATACTATGTTGTCTCATATTTAGACCCTTATGTGTTTTGCCTGTAGATAGACAGGAAATAGGTTTATGTCTTATGTCTTGTTGCCCAGCATTGTATTGAGTCCTGTGCTTTACTGGGGTGGATGTGAGTTAACCTCTGACCCTACAGGCTGCAACTAGATTGGTGTGATGAATTCTTAACACGATAAAGGAATGAGTTTAGGTGTTCTTTCTTCTACCAAGAAGGACTGAGCATATAGTGGACTTTGACCTTTTTTTTGTCCAGTTCACAGAGAGTGCATAGAGTACAGCAAGGACACTATATAGAAAGGCTTTAAAAAGGTGCTGTACAACATTAAATGTAACATTCTCTCCAATACAGTCTGTTTGTTGAAGAAATGAATACACTGGATCTTGCATGTCGTCTTTGATTAGTCAATTCCAATGCAGGCTATGGCTGGTAACAGTCGGTCTGATTATGCTGCTTGTCCTCCATTAGGGCCAATCACCTGGCCACCTTACTCATTATCAGAGAACCAGGGTTCTGACCACGGTAAACATCTCCAACATACAGTTGAAGTCTGAAGTTTACATACACTTTAGCCAAATACATTTAAACTCAGTTTTTCACAATTCCGGAAATTTAATCCTAGTAAAAATTCCCTGTCTTATATATCCTCATGATGCCATCTATTTTGTGAAGGGCGCTAGTCGCTCCTGCAGCAAAGCACCCCCACAACATGATGCTGCCCCCCACGTGCTTCACGGGATGGTGTTCTTCAGCTTACAAGCATCCCCCTTTGAATTCCAAACATAGCGATGGTTATTATGGCCAAACAGTTCTATTTTTGTTTCATCAGACTAGAGGACATTTCTCCAAAAAGTACGATCTTTGTCCCCATGTGCAGTTGCAAACCGTAGTCTGGCTTTTTTATGGCGGTTTTAGAGCAGTGGCTTCTTCCTTGCTGAGCGGCCTTTTAAGTTATGTCGATATAGGACTCGTTTTACTGTGGATATAGATACCTTTGTACCTGTTTCCTCCAGCATCTTCACAAGGTCCTTTGCTGTTGTTCTGGGATTGATTTGCACTTTTCGCACCAAAGTACGTTCATCTCTAGGAGACAGAACACGTCTCCTTCCTGAGCGGTGTGACGGCTGCATGGTTCCATGGTGTTTATACTTGTGTACTATTGTTTGTACAGATGAACGTGGTACCTTCAGGTATTTAGAAATTGCTCCCAAGGATGAACCAGACTTGTGGAGGTCTACAATTGGAGGCACTGAGTTTGAAGGTAGGCCTTGAAATACATCCACAGGTACACCTCCAATTGACTCAAATGATGTCAATTAGCCTATCAGAAGGTTCTAAAGCCATGACATAATTTTCTGGAATTTTCCAAGCTGTTTAAAGGCACAGTCAATTTAGCGTATGTTAACTTCTGACCCACTGGAATTGTGGTACAGTGGATTATAAGTGAAAAATCTGTCTGTAAACAATTTTTGGAATAATTACTTGTGTCATGCACAAAGTAGATGTCTTAACCGACTTGCCAAAACTATAGTTTGTTAACAAGAAATTTGTGGAGTGGTTGAAAAATGAGTTTAATGACTCCAAACTAAGTGTATGTAAACTTCCGACTTCAACTGTATGACCAGCCAGCTTTATTCATTAATTCACTAATTAATCAATTAATTAATTCTGTAAAGCACTTTGTGACAACTGCATATGTAAAAAGGACTTTATCAAATCTATTTGATGGATTGATTAATTGATTGATCCTTCCTTCATTGCCCTCCTTCATCCCTTTCCCTCATTTCCTACAGTATATCCATCGAACTGCACCCTCCTTTGTTCCTTTGGAGTTTTTGGGGCAACAATAATGCAATAGGAGTTCGGACAGTTATTTAGGCCTAAAGCTCTCACCCTGTGATCACTTTAACTAGCTAGAAGAAAGCTTGCCAGAATATTACAGCGGAATTTTGCAGTATGTAAAGGGTATGTTTTGATGTTACATATCATACACACTCAAACTGCCATACTTCCAAACCCCCAATAGATCGCAGCCATAGGGCGTGATACACTTAGAAGTAGCATGCACACTTGGAGAAGAGTATAGTAACTTATCTTATTTCGGAAGAAGAATACAGTGCCGTGTATGGTTTGGGTTAGTAGGTGCCGGAAATACTGTACATGGGTGGTGTATCGTGGATCACAATGACCAAAGGTGCCATTTACTGTGGGATCAGTTGATGACCTGTTCCCAGACATGTCAACTTGTAGTATTTGGAGTTTTACATGTATCCCTCAGGTGGCCAAGTTGACCGATTAAGAAATGCCATTGGTTTGTTGAGAAAACGTTTAAGATCTTTCATAGGCCGATGCGGAATTTGTTACAGAAAATAATCACTGCCACCTGGTGAGGTTAGCAAAGGGCTAGAATGTGCTAGGTTATCTGATGGGATCAGCTGGAATGGAGTATTCTATCATGTGACACTACGACAACGATTTGAATTAGTTGATGCTTAAACGTAACCTTGAACTTAAACTTGTTCTAATGTTCACAAGTATGGGCCCACTGTGTTCTCAACTTAGCAATTAGGCAATTACGGTGTTATCTATTGTATTCCAGATTCATCAGAATTACATGAGTATCATACTTATTAACGTAGGTACATGTTTTGCTTTGCTTCCCCACGTTGTTAAAGGAATATTTAAAATAGGATTGAATGTTAAAGCAGGCAGTTGTCTCTGGTATATTATACTACTATAAATAAACGAAGTATACATAATATACTATACAGTATTAATATTGAATGGTAAACATATCTTATGTCTTATCTTAACATATGCTGTGGTTATAATTTCTATTTTGTGCTTTGGTTTAGTTAGCATGCCCTAGTAAATTACATTTCCTGACAGATTTTTAATTAGCATTATAATTCCCATCATATACATTATTTTAATGTTTTGACATTATTTTACACAAATTCAGGCAAAGTGTAAAACCAAGTAGTGTACTTGACTCTACTTGATACGACAAAGTTACACAAAATGGCAGGAAAACGATCCATATTACCCTATGCAATCTACAATGATGTTACCAGGAAGAGAACATAAATGCTGCTACTTGATCCTTGAACCTTTTCAAGGTTACCCTATTGGTCCTGCTTGAAAAGACAGACAAAACATATTTCTATATCCTTTAGTGAGTAATAATCATTCTGGAAAGTAGAGAAAATACCATACAGTATACTTACCAAAAACAGTAGGTGGTATCTATTGAGAATGGTACAAATTATTGTCTACATCTGAAAAGTCTGAGCCACACATCATTTACTTGATTTAATTTACATGGACTAGACTTCAAACAAAAACAGACAATAGGGACATCCTGTGAAATAGGCCTAAATGCAGTATTCTCAGACCAGACAAAGGCATACATTAAACAAAAAACCAACAGGTGTTATTCAAAAAGATAAAGGAGAACCTATTTGGAGGATTGAAAAGTAACTAAGAGAGGGAAGGCTTAGAGGGATAGCAGGGGATAGAAACAAAGAGAATATGTACAAACGAAGTAAATTGATGAAGCCAAAGAGAAGGTTTTCTCTTCCGTTTTATTGATATAAGTAGAACGTTTTATCTTTCCTGGCATTGATATAAGTAGAACGTTTTATCTTTCCTGGTATTGATATAAGTAGAACGTTTTATCTTTCCTGGTATTGATATAAGTAGGTGTCACTGACTGACCCAGGTTATGATGTCCATATGTCCTGTCTTTCTGTGCTTGTCCTCAGCTTGTCACATCACACCCAAGGAGAGGAGTAAGACCTTCACTGATGACCTTCACAGACTTCCCATGGGTTCGCTCTCCATAGTCCATACACTACTGAAAAATAACCCTGCAAAATCATTCTAGGGGACTGGCCTCCAGTATGTTCAGTGTGAAAGCCAAAGAAATATCAGTGGACAATGAGGTGGAAACCTTAAAGGAGATTGATGTGTTTCCTGTGAATTTTTTTTCCTATAAAGACAAAACTTTACTGCACATTTATTTGACCACACCAGCAGCAACATTTGTAAAAAGTAAGAATTGTTGTTTTTTCCAACTATTGAAATGCTGCTCAACTTGAACTTAATTCCATTATACTATGAGTAGCATATTTACATGTTATTGTTGGACAAGTATAGTGCATGCTCATCATATTATGTCAATATATCTGAAGAGTGCTCTTTACCAAGATCCAAGACCCACTCACACATCCAAAGCAACAAGTCCAGCACAGAGTAAGAAATAATGAAATAATGCATGCTTTTTTCCAATTTCACAGGCTTGCAAAGGAATACTAAATGTCAGGCAGCATTTTAGTCAAGTAGCCAAATAATTACAGCTGCACTGAGAGTAGCAGGGGTCCAAGTTTGGTCTCACAGAAACAAAACAACAACACAGAGATCACCGCCTCACCTCACCTGCCTAGGTGGCCTCGCTCACTAAAGATACAAGGTACCAGTCCAGGGACAAACACTACAGGAATATGTTAACTGTGTTGTGCTGCTCTGTGCACCACAGATTTCCCGATGTGTAGCTACTTATGTATAGTACGCAATGGATTTCTGTGTGATTTATATAGCCTGTGTGGGTTTTTTGTGGAGCCCAATACTGGTGTGTGTGTCTATTATATCAACAGTCTCATGAGCTAGCTGATGACATTAAATTAGTTAAGCGGAAGAGCTCATTTAAAAGAATTGCATGTGCGTGTAACATTCAGCTAAACTTGTGGAATGCTCTGGAATACCCTGCTCAGTGGTCACTATAATGTCTATGCCCTTATGGCCACATGAGCAAGTAGAGGGGCGGCTTGCAACACACACACAGGCTTGCATCCCAAATGGCACCCTATTCCCTACATAAAGCACTACTTTTGATCAGAGCCCTATGTGCCCTGGTCAAAAGTAGGGAACAATATAGAGAATAGGGTGTCATTTGGAACGAAGCCATACAAAGCTCTCCTCTCAACTCGATAAGGCAAATCGGGAGGGTTTTGATCTCTATCTTATCTGGTCTGGCAGTGCAGTCTTGGGATTCTGTTTGAAGTGGTGCTGTGCCACTCTAATAGTAAAGTAATTATTGTCGCCGAAAGCCACGAATGGCCTTGAAAGGGCTTTCACTCGGCGTATCTTAATCACAGATGCACACCCACAATGCTGCCAACACCTGTACGCTACAGGATCAGCCCTTCTCAATGCCCACTATCTATCAGATAATGCCGCTTCAAGATAATAATCAACCATTTAATCAACCAGGTCTTCTATGGAAATGGGTGATTAAATGATGCAGATAAGTACGTAGGCGTTGTAGGAGCCATTGAAATGAGATGGAAGCCATCACTAAGAGAGGGAGGGCTCTCACTTTGGAACCAAAACTGGAGCAGCCCACATAAGAAAATACTACAGTTTACTATAGAATACTATAGTATTTACTAGTGGTGTAAAGTACTTAAGTAAAAATACTTTCAAGTACTACTGAAGTAGTTTTTTGGGGTATCTGTACTTTACCTTACTAATTATTTACTCCATACATTTTCCCTGACACCCAAAAGTACTTGTTACATGATGAATGCTTAGCAGGACAGGAAAATGGTCCAACACATCCCTACTGCCTCTGATCTGGCAGACTTACTAAATATAAATACATTGTTTGTATATAATGGCTGAGTGTTGGAGTGTACCCCTGATGATCTGTACATTTTAAAAACAAGAAAATGGTGCCATCTGCTTTGCTTAATATAAGGAATTTGAAATTAGTTATACTTTCACATTTGATACTTAAGTATATTTTAGCAATTACATTTACTTTACATACTTAAGTATATTTACAACCAAATACTTTTAGACTTTTATTCAAGAAGGTGACAAGGTGACTTTCACTTTTACCTGAGTAACTTTCTATTAAGGTATCTATACTTTTACTCAAGTATGACAATTGGGTACTTTTTCCACCACTGGTACTTACTATATAATTCTGGAGTAAACTGTAGTAAACTGTAGTATACCGTAGAATACTATACTCCACGCCTCGATCATGTAGTGCTTACTACAGAATGTTGTAGTATATTGTAGAATACTATAATACACACTGCACTTTCCCTTGATCATGTGCAGTACTTACTATAGAATTTTCTACTATACTGTAGAATACTATACTCTACACTATAGTAACTGTCAATCGTGCAGTGCTTACTATAGACTAGAGGTCGACCAATTAATCGGTATGGCTGATTAATTAGGGCCGATTTCAAGTTTTCATAACAATCGGAAATCTGTATTTTTGGGAGCCGATTTGCCGATTTTTTAATTTTTTTTTATCATTATTATTTTTTATACCTTTATTTAACTAGGCAAGTCAGTTAAGAACACATTCTTATTTTCAATGTCGGCCTAGGAACGGTGGGTTAACTGCCTCGTTTCACCTTGTCAGCTCGGGGGATCCAATCTTGCAACCTTACAGTTAACTAGTCGAACGCAATAACGACCTGCCTCTCTCTCGTTGCACTCCATAAGGAGACTGCCTCTTACGCGAATGCAGTAAGCCAAGGTAAGTTGCTAGCTAGCATTAAACTTATCTTATGAAAAACAATCAATCATAATCACTAGTTAACTGCACATGGTTGATGATATTACTAGATATTATCTAGCGTGTCCTGCATTGCATATAATCTGACTGAGCATACAAGCATACACGTGTAGGTAGAAGCAGGCGCGTAAACATTCATTCAAACAGCACTTCAGTGCGTTTTGCCAGCAGCTCTTCATTGTGCGTCAAGCATTGCGCTGTTTATGACTTCAAGCCTATCAACTCCCGAGATGAGGCTGGTGTAACCGAAGTGAAATGGCTAGCTAGTTAGTGAAACACGCTAATAGTGTTTCAAACGTCACTCGCTCTGAGCCTTCTAGTAGTTGTTCCCCTTGCTCTGCATGGGTAACGCTGCTTCGATGGTGGCTGTTGTCGTTGTGTTGCTGGTTCGAGCCCAGGGAGGAGCGAGGAGAAGGACGGAAGCTATACTGTTACACTGGCAATACTAAAGTGCCTATAAGAACATCCACTAGTCAAAGGTTAATGAAATACAAATGGTATAGAGGGACATAGTCCTATAATTCCTATAATAACTACAACCTAAAACTTCTTACCTGGGAATATTGAAGACTCATGTTAAAAGGAACCACCAGCTTTCATATGTTCTCATGTTCTGAGCAAGGAACTGAAACATTAGCTTTCTTACATAGCACATATTGCACTTTTACTTTCTTCTCCAACACTTTGTTTATGCATTATTTAATCCAAATTGAACATGTTTAATTATTTACTTGAGGCTAAATTGATTTTATTGATGTATTATATTAAGTTAAAATAAGTGTTCATTCAGTATTGTTGTAATTGTCATTATTACAAATACATTTTTTTAAATCGGCCGATTAATCGGTATCGGCTTTTTTGGTCCTCCAATAATCGGTATCGGTGTCGGCGTTGAAAAGTCATAATCGGTCGACCTCTACTATATACTTCTGTAAGATACTATACTACAGTACACACCATAGTATCCCTCGATCACGTACAACTTATTTAAAAATGTTTAGATCGATTGGTCTGATAGCTAGCTCTGTCGATGCTGTTTTGATTTGAAAGTGCTATCCATGAGGAGCTCACGGATGGGCTTTCTTCTGAGATTCCCCCTCGATCGTGTAGTGCCTAATATAGAATGTTGTAGTATACTATAGAATACTACTCTCCACACTGTCGTATCCCTTGATTGATTTTTCATGACTATTTAAAAAAAAAACATAAATGTGTATAGAAATGCATTTAGAAATTTGTCCAGAATGAATAGCAAAACATGTTTTACATTTATTTTCATTGTGGTTCTAGTTCAAACATCAAACATTTCACATTTACATCTAACCCCCATAAAAAATACTATAGTATATTATGGTCTAAATAGTGTATTATTACTATATTTATATACTGTAGTATTCACTGAAGTATTTTTTGCAGACTTTACTACAGTGACTGTAATATACCATAATATTCACTGTAGTGTTTTTGCTGACTTTCCTGTAGTGTTCACACTAGGAGTAAAGACAATTGGGCCAGCAACCGAAATGTTGTTGGTGCGAATCACTGACTAGGTAAAAAATCTGTCGATCTACCTTTGAGCATGGCACTTAACCCTAATTTGCTCTAGATATGAGGGTCTGCTAAAAATGACAAAACAAATTCACTGTAGTGTTTTGGCGGACATGACTGTAGTTTACTATAGTATTCACTCGTGTTTTCGCGGGCATGATTGTAGTACACTGTAGTATTTACTGTAGTGTTTTTGTGGACACGACTGTAGTATGATATAGTATTCACTGTAGTGTTTTGCGGATATTACTGTAGTATTCTATATTATTCGCTATAATGTTTTTGCTGATATTACTGTAGTATATTATAGTATTCACTGAAGTGTTTTTGCAGACATGACTGTAGCATACTATAGTATTAAATGTAGTGTTTTTGCAGACTTTACAGTAGTATACTATAGTATTCACTGAATTGTTTCTGTGGGCATTACTGTAGTATACTATAGTATTTAATGTAGTGTTTTTAAGGACATAGTATATTGTAGTAACACCTGCTGATTAGGGTTAGCTAAAATGGCGCAACTACCAGACTACGGCAATTACTGTTTATTGAGGGTAACACCTCAACCAGAACATAAGACACACAGGATCGTGACAGGCCACCTATTGAGTTGGGTCAACAGTTCTGAGCAATACAACGGACCAGACACCTTCGCAATTGAATTGAATTTTTTTTTTTTTTTATTGTAACATCTAAACGTTAGACACAGGTTCTAGGACCAATTAGGGGAAACAGTGCAGAAGCAGATATAAAGAACAAGCAAAATGTATTAAAGCTTAGAGGATTGGGTTTGCTTGTTTGACACAGATACACCAAAACAGTGACAAACAATACTGTACTTCTGATGGTGTCAGACCCTGATCTGTTTCACCTGTCTTTGTGCTTGGCTCCACCCCCATCCAGGTGTCACCCATCTTCCCCATTACACCCTGTGTATTTATACCTGTATTCTCCTTTTGTCTGTTACCAGTTCATTTTGTTCGTGAAACCTACCAGCGTTTGTTCCCCTGCTCCTGCCTGTTTCTCGCTCCTGTTTTCTAGTCCTTCCCGGTTTTGATCGTTCTGCCTGCCCTGACCCTGAGCCTGCCTGTCGTTCTGTACCTTACCCCACCTAACTGAATTATTGACCCCTACCTGCGTTTGACCTTCCGTTTGCTTGTCCCTGTTTTAGAAATAAACGTTTGTTTCTTCGACACTGTTTGCATCTGGGTCATACCTGAAATGTGATAGATGGTAGGAAAGAAAGAACAGTTAACCACCACATTTAAATAAATAGATATTTTAGAAATACAAATGATTTCATTTAAAGACAGTCACCTTATTGGAGGGTACTGCCAATAAACTGCCTGGACCTCAAACCAGCGAAGCCTCTCCAAACAAACCGACTGAAAGCAAAAGGACATTATTGCAGTGGCTTTACATAACGAACATCTTGAATATTGTCACACATGAATAAACTCACTGATGGTCAAACTAAACACACCATTCAGAATAATCGACCACACTCCAAACAAGACAGCATGGTCACAAAATGGTTGCGAACAGAAATAAACCAACAGCAACGACAGCGTACAGCCTATACGCACAAAGAACCTTCCAGGTACAAAACTCTCCCTTGAACATGACCACGGGGTGCTTTTATGCCTTTCCTTCATGTCCTCCCATAACAAGGGTGCCCATGGAAACACTGACCAAAACTTTGGTTCACACAAAATTATTCAGCTCCAAGATTGGAACTGATTGAGGTTTAGGTGAGGGTTATGGTGATGCCCATCTACTGTGGGACTCTAGTTAAAGAGCAGGCAGAGGCAAGGATGCAGTTCAGTATAAGAGTAATGGAGATGATACAGGGAATGATGACATGTGACTTGTCTTGAATTGAGACTTGGTTTGCTTTGCATGGAATATGGTGTATCTAAAAGGAGACACAGAAAGGTGCACATAATAATGGGCAATAAAAGCAATGAACATACATAATTAATTGGCTATTAATGGAAATAATCAATGACAAATGCAATAAGCATATAAATGGGTAAAGTTATGCATGAATATAGCAGCAGTACTATACAGTAGAGTCAAAGAGAGTGGAGTAGAGTTCAGTACAGTACACAGTAGAGCACACTAGAGTTGAATACATTACAATGTACTGAACTATACTCAACTTGCTGTAATGTACTCTACTGTACTGTACTGAACTCTACTGTACTCTACTGAGCTGTAGAGTATGTCCAAATTTGGTTGTGACATATAGACGTCTATGATTGGTCCAGATTTGGTCTTGTCCCGACCAACCAAATTTGGTTTTGTTTGGTGGCGGAGCTCATTTTGTTTGGCATACATTTTAAGTGAAAAATCAGACTCTCAGCACAATGCCGTTACCATTGAATTGCCCATAAGTGGACCAGTGTTAGAAAAAGATATGGGTAAAGAACACCATGCTGTAACTTTACTGCAGCTGACTGGGAGCATGCTCACACATGACCTACATCAGGGGAAGATTAAAGCGATGCGTCATCTGTATCTTGAATTTATAAACTGTTAACGCTTCATGTATATGGCACGCAGACACGTTCACTTTTTAAATGCATCAATTAATGATGCAAGAAATGGGGGACTTCTGAGAATATGCGACAAGAATAGACCCATGTCTCTAAAGTATTGATGATGGATAAAAAGTAATACAGGATATATCTGAGACCAAAAAGCAGCAGCAGGTAGCCTAGTGGTTAGAGCGTTGGACTAGTAACCGAAAGTGGACTAATAACCGAAAGGTTGCAAGATCGAATCCCGAGTTGACAATGTAAAAAGCTGTCATTGAAATTAAGAATTTGTTCTTAACTGACTTGCCTAGTTAAATAAAAACAAGGATGATAGTCTACATTTGAAAAAATGGAATATTGAAAAATGTGTCTACAACAGCACAGTGAAAGCCTATGCTGTGTTCTTTTCAAATCCATTTCTCAGTGAATGGCTACTCCTTATCTTCAACATACTGTAATAATATACAGTTCGTGTTTACACCTGAGCTTATGGCTGTCTGTCATGTTTGTTGATTGTTTAATTCAGTTTGCAAGAGCCCACGCATAGGCAAACATATTGACCCGTCACTGCCCCTCACCTTTGAGCATTCCCAGTCGAGACAGATTGTCTCTTGCATATTGTATTGATGTTGTTTATGTATATTGTGTGTTTCTATGTTTTTTTTTATTAGTGGCAAACTGTCTACTGACTATAAACTGAAGCTGACCAAATTTCAGAGAGTTTTTGCTGAAACGTTAAACGTCAACTTGAACTTCTTCTCCACAGTAGATGGGTGACACAATCTACGCCTACTGGTGAGAAAAATAGGTGGTTAAGCACTGATTCACAGTTCGCGGTGAATAAATTAAAGATTGCCATATTTTCATTGTATTTCTCCGTCAATGTTTGCACCAGCTGTTTGCAACACACTTCTGATCATGTCATCTCTGATTATGTGTCAACTGTAGAGGTTGCCAAGCCCAGCATGTGCTGTATTATTCATAGCAGGGTATTCATTGTCAGGATTTTGTTGGCTCGCAATAAAACGATTTGAACATTGGACACTCATATTGGCCTACCGGGGAGAAAATATTGTGTATTGTAATACAAAAATAAAAAATGAACAGCTGTAAACGATTAATCATACTTACCACTCATGTTCAGAAAAATAATCCACTGTATCATAGAACAGAATCAGGTTTTTAATAGAACACGCAATCCTCACATTGAGAAAGCTGTAGTTGAATTCCAGTTCTCCTTCATACTCTTTCTTTCTCTTTCTCTGTTACGCTCACCTCTTTATTGAGTTGTTGCCTCCAATGGGCTTTTCAGAGTGATTAGGGATGATTTACAATAGCTGGTCCTGGGTGCTAAAGCAATGCTACAGAGTCACTCTGGTTAAGCTGCCTTTGTATAGGCTCCATTAGTGGACTCTAGTAATTAAAGTCGGGCACAGGGATTTCTGATGCTAACGTTATATAAATATTGTTCTTGCGGTTGTTGTTACTTTTGTTATTGTTGTCGTTGTTTTTATAATACATGTGGATGTTTAGAGACATTCACTCCAACAACTTTATGTTGTGGACATGCTCATAAAGCATATTTTGCCTTCTCAACAGGCCCCTTGTTTTGTGGGTGTATAAAGTGTAAGATGCTTTACTATTTGTTAAACAGTCATTTACAAAACAAATCAAATCAAATGTGATTCATCACACCGAATACACCAGGTGTGAAATCAGTGTGTCAATGTGTGGAGGCACCGGTGCCGATGTAATGGAGGTAATATGTGCATGTAGGTAGAGTTATTGAAGTGACTATGCATAGATAATAACAGAGAGCACCAGCAGTGTAGAAGGGGGGAGGGGGGGGGGGCAATGCAAATAGTCTGGATAGCCATTTGATTACCTGTTCAGGAGTCTTCTGGCGTGGGGGTAGAAGCTGTTTAGAAGCATCTTGGACCTAGACTTAGGCGTCGCCTCTGGATGAGCATTTTCCTGTCTGCTTATGGCGGAATACAGCTCATTGAGTGTGGTTTTAGTGCCAGCATCGGTCTGTGGTGGTATGTAGACAGCTATGAAAAATACAGATGAAAACTCTCTAGGTTGATAGTGTGGTCTACAGCTTATCATGATATAGTCTACCTCAGGCAAGATATATGCATAGTCCCCCGCCCCATGTCTTACCATAGGCTGCTGTTCTATCCTGCCGATAGAGTGTATAACCTGCCAGCTGTATGTTCTTAATGTCATCTTTCAGCCACGACTCTGTGAACCATAAGATATTGAAACATTTTATGTCACGTTGGTAGGATATACATGCTTTTAGTTCATCCCATTCATTTTTCCAGCGATTGAATGTTAGCTAGTAGGACGGAAGGCAGATTAGCCACAAAAACTCTTAGTCTAATCTGAGGTGAGTAATCGCAGTTTACGGAAAAAGGAAACCATGCAATAATCTGAGACTGTGCTCAGAAAAATAATCAAATTAGCCGCCATGTTGGAGTCAACAGAAACCAGAAATTACATGATAAATATTAATTTACCTTTGATGATCTTCATCAGAATGCACTCCCAGGAATCCTAGTTCCACAATAAATGCTTGATTTGTTCGATAATGTCCGATTTATGTCCAAGTAGCTTCTTTTGTTAGCGTTAGGTACACATATCCAAACGCTCGTGCATTACTTCGGACAAAAACTTCAAAAAGTTATATTACAGGTCAAAGAAACATTTTAAACTAAGTATAGAATCAATCATTAGGATGTTTTTATCATAAATCTTCAATAAAGTTCCAACCGGAGAATTCCTTTGTGTCTAGAGGAGCAACGGAACGCAAGTCGATATCATGTGGAATGAGCGTGACCAGGAAAGGGCTCTCTGCCAGTAACCTGACTCATTCAGCTCTTATTTAGTCCCACCACACAGTAGAAGCCTCATTCAAGTTTCTAAAGACAGTTGACATCTAGTGGAATCCCTAGCAACTTCATTCATATCCCAATGTGAATTCAATAGGGCCTGGGTTGAAAATATACCAACCTCAAATTTCTCAGTTCCTGTTTGGATTTCTTCTCAGGTTTTTGCCTGTCATAAGAGTTTTGTTATACTCACAGATGTAGTTCAAACAGTTTTAGAAACTTCAGAGTGTTTTCTATCCAATACTAATAATAATATACATATATTAGCAACTGAGACTGAGCAGGCTGTTTACTCTGGGCACCTTTCATCCAAGCTACTCAATACTGCCCCTGCAGACATAAGTAGTTAATACAAAGGTAACCTGCCAAGCACAACCGAAGAAACACTGTGTTGCAATGAATAAAGGAACATTGGAAAGTGAAATACAGGAAGGAATTCAACAGCAGCAACAGCAGCAATGTGGCAAATACATAAAGCATGCACTGTTGAGACACTGGGCCCAGGTTGATCAAAGCTTCATTTTGTCACCCTCCATTTAACTCTGCAACATACTAATTATAGCAAAATTAGAAAACAGAACCAGGAGTATAAATGAATGCAAATGGTCATACCCCCGGGGAGCAGGGGGAGTAGAGAGCCAGTCAAGGAGAGCCAGGGCAGCCATTCATGCTGTACTACTTACTGTTTCTTTGCTGCCCTCCCACACTGACGTATGCAGAATACATCTGAAAGCATGTATTTTAATGTCACCCCCCTCTCTTTCAGTAAAAAAACAAAACAAAAAAACAAAACAAAAACAATCAGGAATAACACATCCCAACTTCCAAACCTGGTGAACCTGAGCAGA
The DNA here is from genome assembly GCF_002021735.2 of Oncorhynchus kisutch. Lineage (NCBI taxonomy): Eukaryota > Metazoa > Chordata > Actinopteri > Salmoniformes > Salmonidae > Oncorhynchus > Oncorhynchus kisutch. The sequence goes on from NC_034176.2 coordinate 38,695,471, forward strand.
TCAAGCGAGCCAGAGAGAGAGCGGTGAGAGTGAGGTGTAGCACAGAGTTGAACATCGTATTTGCCTACAGTCTTCCCCTTAACATAGGGTGCCTGTGTAAGTTTTAAAAAATGATCTGTTTAGCACATGACAGGTTTCATCAATCAGGAGTGAGGGCTGTAAAGGAGAGACAGTCATATGATCAAAACAGGTGGTGTCTGGCTGAGGCCTTCCTTCCGACCCAGGAACACAGTCTTCCCAGTCAGGTACGTAGCGTTGCACACAAACATCTGACAGCCCCCTCAACCCGCAACCCAACCCAACTGGGAACTACAGCTCTCATTTAGCAAAGTAGGAAGGCTCTTGAAATATTAATAGAATAAAATAAGATTACTCAATATAAGTACTACAGTCAAACATACGTGCCGAGGTCCAATCCGGCCCATGGTGGTTTAAGTAATAAAAAAATATATATATATTTAAAAAAAAATATATATATATATATTTAGATGAAAATACCTAAAAATGACTAAAAACAAATGATACTGGACCTATATTCATACTGTACAGTTTCTTGACTGTCCAGCTCACTAATAATCACTGTGCACAGTCAATGGACCTACAAGCATACATTTTCTTGACTGTCCAGCTCTTTAATAATCACTAGAAGGCCAGGGATATATTTTCGGCAAATTTTGACGACAAGGAAGTATAACCTTGAAGACCGAATGCACCCCTGGTATATGTCATTCATTTAGAATGTTCAACTTGCGAAACAACAGTATTCATCAGTATATGGAAAATGATGACATGCCAAATCAATATGTACCGTACACCTTCTGTGTGCACTCAAATGACTTGTTGTCTTACTCCCACCTTTGAGAGACGATAGCTTGAGAACAAAAGGAAAAACAGGAATTGATTACCATGCAGCATTTCTAAGGAACAGAAATATATAATTTAACCTCTCCGTGCTATGGACATTTCAGAGATATTCAGCAAAGGATTTTGACCTACTGTACACTACAGTAGCCTCCTGCACAACGTCTACCCTGCTCTCTCCTCCCACCTGCTCACTTCCTTCTACTGAAGGGGAAGAGGCAGGGCTAACATGAGAAAATATAAAGCCCCTGGGAGAGAAGAGTTCTCTATGGAAGGTTGGATTATGAACCTGTGTTTCATCTGCAGCAGAATGCCCACCATCAACCCCTTCAGCCCTGTCATAGCTGCTGAGAGACAAGTGTGTGCTCTACTCTGCTCTACATCCAGCCAAAAGAGGCCGGGATCGATCTCCCAAACGCAACATTGCAACTGCGGCGCAAACCACACTCCCTCCCAACTCCAAGCATCTTTCAGAATACCAATTCTGAAGCCCTTGTCTTTTTCAATGGATACACAAGTCTGTAACCTGCCTGCCACAAATTGGATCAGAATCAATTGAGGTTTTCTCCCTCCTGGCAGTGCCTGCAGCCTCTTATTTCAGTGCAATGACTGTGAGTCCGAGGGAGGAACAGAAAGAAAGCAACATCTGGAGGGGGATTTGTTCCTGCTTTTAACTCTCTTTCCTCCCAGTGTAACCCACTATTGAAGTAGATTACTACAGATCTCCTCAATAACTCCCATACAGCACACTGGGGCTGCCCATCTGTCTGCTCGCCTCGCCTGCCACTGTTTTATCAGTATATTTGGATTGTCAAATTTTTCTTACATCGCTGTCTGTCTACCTTGCTGCCTTTCACAAGTCCTAGAAATAGCACACATACATAGCACTCTAATTTTAATAAACCTGTTGTGGGTGTGTCCAGGCTTGGCCCCTCACTGGCCAATCAGAATGTGCTCCATGGCTAAATATGTGGTTGCTTCAAGTTGTGTATTTAGGGTATTTTATGTATTGCCTTGGAATCAACTCCAATTCCGTTATAGTTTGTTAAACAGCTTACACAAACGAAATAACAACATCTTGACCTAACCCATCTTTGCTAAATATATTAACTTGAACCTGTTTGCAGTACACATTGTTGTAAGTAATTGCATGGCTTCAATGTGGAAATACTGTATATACTGTACATACTGTAGCATTTGCACTGATATAGAGGCTAGGCCTACTGTAAATTGCATTATGGCTGAGCGTTGACGTGACAAATGTTGTCAATAAGCAAGATTAAATAAATGCTTGATGAGGCCTAAACAGAGAGCGAATAATTAGAATAAAATTCTAAACAAACAAAACATGTTTTCAATAGGCTATGTCTAACTACACGTAGACACCATAAAAGATTCCCGTGGGCATATAATATTAACACAATGCAGACTATGGAGGGTTTTACGCACATCCAACATTTTCACAGTAGCTGAACAAAGATCCAATATAAAGAGAAATGGAAAATGTCCACCCACCGTTATACTGCTCCAAAATATAATGTTTTATATAAATATTGGAACCATCTTAAAGATCGCATTCACACAAGAAGTTGCATTGTATGCTTGCCACAAACGTTCTCACTATAAAACCAGGACAGTGAATAATTACTGCCTTAACGCCAGCCGACGAAAATAGAACCAATAATGTTAAACTAATCTCCAACTATATTGTGGCAATTATTGGACAAAGTGAACGTACCCATTGAAGGTAGTGCTTTCCTGCAGTCAAATGACCAAGTGGCTTCATGGATGGAATGTTGTTAATATTTTTCATAATTTCATAATTAATAAAAACGTTATGTTTCTCTGTCAAACGGTTGTATATTTCGGTCTTCTGTGATGTACAGTTCATTTGGAAAGTATTCAGACCCTTTACTTTTTTCACATTTTGTTACGTTACAGCCTCATTCTAAAATTGCTTAAATAGTTTTTTTTCCCCCTCATTAATCTACATACAATAACCCATAATGACAAAGCAAAAACAGGTTTGTAGAAATGTTTGCAAATTTATGAAAAATTAAAAACTTAAATGTTACATTTACATAGGTATTCAGACCCATTACTCAGTACTTTGTGGAAGCACCTTTGACAGTGATTACAGCCTCGAGTCTTCTTGGGTATGACGCTACAAGCTTGGCACACCTGTTTCTCCCATTCTTCTCAGCAGATCCTCTCAAGCTCTGTCAGGTTCGATGGGGAGCGTCACTGCACAACTATTTTCAGGTCTCTCCAGAGATGTTCAATCGGGTTCAAGTCCGGGCTCTGGCTTGGCCACTCAAGGAAATTCAGAGGCTTGTCCCGAAGACACTCCTACATTGTCTAGACTATGTGCTTAGGGTTGTTGTCCTGTTGGACGGTGAACCTTTGCCCCCAGTCTGAGGTCCTGAGCGCTGAGCAGGTTTTCATCAAGGATCTCTCTGTACTTGCTCCGTTCATCTTTCCCTCGATCCTGACTAATCTCCCAGTCCCTGCCACTGAAAAACATCCCCACAGCATGATGCTGCCACCACCATGCTTCACCGTTGGGATGGTGCCAGGTTTCCTCCAGATGTGACGCTTAGCATTCAGGCCAAAGAATTCAATCTAGGTTTCATCAGACCATAGAATCTTGTTTCTCATGGTCTGAGTCTTTAGGTGTTTTTTGGCAAACTGCAAGCGGGCCGTCATGTGCCTTTTTACTGAGAAGTGGCTTCCGTCTGGCCACTCTACTATAATTGGTGGAGTGCTGCAGAGATGTCTGTCCTTCTGGAAGGTTCTCCCATCTCCACAGAGGAACTATGGGTTCTTGGTCACCTCCCTGACCAAGGCCCTTCTTCCCCGATTGCTCCGTTTGCACTGTATATAATGTGAAATATTGGGATGCAAACTCAAAATGTTATACATTTCAACTCTATCTGGCAAGGTACAGGTGTCTTCTTTTTTAAAAGACCATTACCATGTGTGTGAGGTGTATACTTTTGTTCCAAAGTAGATTTTTTTATGACTACCAAGAAACACTCTGTGTGACCCTGATTTAGCCCACTGCAGAAATTAATTAAGATTTATCATCACCATCAATATATTGATGAGTCCTTTTGCTTTGAGATTAGACTCTTTATGTGTAAAGAAAACCCCTTAGAAATATAATTATGGTGCTATCTGAAACTCAACAGGTGGAACATTAAAAAACATCATTAATTTTGCCATAAATCACCTACAATCATGAATCCTATATAGGCCTATTTAATTGATTTGTAAAAACACGAGAAACATGAACACACTAGATAGAAATAAGTCTCACCAGATCAAAGTCATTTGATCCCATTGTTTTGTTTAATTTAGTGTCTGAAGAGAACTTGTGCTGGGGCCCAGAGGAGAAAAAGAACATCTTTTCATTTAATCTAGAAGCAGCTGAGTCATTTTTCATTGCGGGTGACATTTCAAAGCTATCTCCCTCAAAGTTCCAAGTTCAGCCATCAACTCTTGCCCTTATGAAGAGAGATTGGGTGACAATTAGTTGAAAATGTCACCTAGTCTTCCAATACCAGCTGTGTACATTTGTCTTGAGACGTTCGATGGGAGACAACGTTCCTTAGCTAAATGGCACATGCAGTGAATGGGGGAACTGCACTGACAGTGCCTTATATTCTACTATACCTACCATTCAAGCTTATTCAACCATCCAGTGAGGGCTGGCAAGCACGGGACCAAAGCAAGCCAACCAAACATTTAAGCCGTGCCATTTGTTCTTAATCCAAGCGACATTTATTTGCTCTTCAAAGAGAGGAAGGCTGTAGACATTTTGATCCACATCTCTATTGACATACTGAGGTGTATTTTCTTTCTAGGCTAATATTTTAAATCCAAAAAGAAATACAGACGTAGACAAAAACAATAGACGTCTTAACATTTACATACTTTTCAACAAACATTAATGACATCACACTTGCTCATACCCACATGTTCCCACCGTATCATAACCCAATGTTGTTTCCAGTGCTTGTAAGACTCTACCCCATATGACTTCAGATTGTGTTATGCTGTTTTTTCTCTATATTTAAATAATAAAGCATTTGATTCTTCCATGTTCGTAAGACTGGAGTATCATTGGACCACCAGTAGTTAAGTAATAGCTTCGGAAAATATAAGTGCCGAAAATAATATTGTCCAACCCACTGGTGTAGTTTCTAACCATGACGTAATAAAAACATAATTAACAAACATCTCCAGTAGCTCCAATTCCAAATATCAACAAGCCCACAGTAAATAGTTGCCCTTCAAGGCTGTTCAAATCCTCAATCCAACAATTAAAGTGAAGCCCAAAGTGACCTTGTGTCAGGATTCGAAGGCAACTTCCGGGTATTTCTAGAAAACCAAGGCTGGGATTCAATCAAAGGCACGTTGTTGACAAGCACACTGCACTTGGCAATTAAACGTAATTTACGATTGAGCCAACATCTGCAGCTTTTACCACAAATGTCGGGAAAACAGACTCTAAAGTGCACATTAGACTGAATCTCAGCCCACCACCCAGATATGTGGCTTAGGCTAGCGAGCACTAGCAAAGGAGGAAAATAAAAAGAGACACTGCAGTACAGTTTAACATTTAACTGCCATATAGGATTTATGGAACAGTCTGTGTCTTCCAAACGATAATAATGATCACAAATAATCTGGGAATATGATGTGACAAGGATGTGTTAAAACAACTGCACTTGTCGAACATTCCATAATTCTTCTCCATAACACTTCTGACTGAGGTTATGTCTAAAAAGGCACACTATTCCCTTTATAGTGCATTACTTTTGACCATAGAGCGCTGGCCAAATCTAGTCCACTATATAGGGAAAAGGTTGTCATTTGAGATGCCGCCTATATCTGCTTTCGGACGGACCTGCAGTATTGTTGTTTTTCCTAAGCTGAATCCGTCAGTGATAACCAAATTGTATTCTGAGCTGTGTTCTCAGAGGACATGTGGGTACAGGATTGCATTCATGAGTAGTGAGTGGTTTGTGTCACAAATGGTACCCTATTCCCTATGTAGTGCACTACTTTTGATCTGGGCCTTTTGGACTCAGTAGTGCACTATTTAGGGAATAGGGTACCATTTGGGACGTATTGTGGTGTAAGTGAACACACATTCATGCATACTATCCTTTCAAATGTGTCTGCAGCAGCATCTGATCTCCTCCAAGAATGAGACAGGGAGAATGTTCCCCACTGTTTGGTTTATGGATTGCATTCTGAAATATTGTCATCCCTTGTTTTATTTTAGCATAACCCTGCCGCCACCAGCACATATGAGAGGATTGCATTTCGAAATAGCATTGTTTTCTGTTTGTGGTGTAGCATTACCTCTGTTCTGTGAATACAAAGATAAGGTGTTTGAATAGTTTTGTAAATTTTGGGGCCAAAGGCAAAGTCTCACTACAGCAAAATGGTTGGTCCTGCCTCTACTCAGTGAAAATGTAATTCCCTAGCAGTCCAATCCAGTAATAAAGTAATATCTAATCAGATATGCATCTTCACATGCAAGACTCTATTAAATGCATTTGAGAATTCCCCACTCTATAGAATAATGGCTTTACGAATAATTGCTTCATTTCTAACATATTTAATAAATATATTTAGTTGAATAGCATGGTTCCTCTTGATTAATGGGCACATTAGGATGGCTCTCTTTCCCACTTGATCCCCAGGCAGCAGGGCCGTGCACTGAATTTTGGGGGGAGCAGGTGTTGAAAAAAAAAAAACGGCAGCTCCCCCCAAAAAATAAGTAATTAATAACTCACAATTCATAACGTACCACTGTCTCTGTAGCCAAAATGTCAACATATAAGCCTATATATTTTCTGAAGCAACACTCACTCATCACACATTGTAAGCAAGCTAGTGCCAGTGACTCCTAGGCCTCGAAATGATGCTAGATGATTGACGGAAAGAAAGGCTATCAGCTGATCAGAGTGAATGATGATGCAAATATGCTAGCTAGCTAGCTAGTTATCTGTGCTGTCCAAACAACAAATTTGACTTGATTTTAGTTTGTTCTGCTGCTGACAACTGCCTCTGTCTCAGAGTGTGCAAAGCTGTCATCAAGGCATAGGTTGGCTACTTTGAAGAATCTAAAATATATTTAGATTTGTTAAACTTTTTTGATTACTTCCATATGTGTAATGTCATAGTTTTGATGTCTCCACTATTACTCTCCATAGTATAAACTAGTAAAAATAAAGAAAAACCCTTCAATAAGTAAAACTCTCAACGTCAACAATGGAGAGGCAACTCCGGGATGCTGGCCTTCTAGGCAGAGTTCCTCTGTCCAGTGTCTGTGTTTTTTACCATCTTAATCTTTTATTTTTATTGGCCAGTCTGAGATATGGCTTTTTCTTTGCAACTCTGCCTAGAAGGCTAGCATCCCGGAGTCGCCTCGTCACTCTTGACGTTGAGACTGGCGTTTTGCGGGCACTGTTTAATGAAGCTGCCAGTTGAGGACTTGTGAGGCGTCTGTTTCTCAAACTAGACACTCTAATGTATTTGTTCTTTTGCTCAGTTGTACACCAGGGCCTCCCACTCCTCTTTCTATTCGGGTAGAGCCAGTTCGCGCTGTTCTATAAAGGGAGTAGTACACAGCGTTGTACGAGATCTTCAGGTTCTGGGCAATTTCTCACATGGACTAGCCTTCATTTCTCAGAACAAGAATAGACTGACGAGTTGCAAAAGAAAGGTCTTTGTTTCTGGCCATTTTGAACCTGTAATCGAACCCACAAATGCTGATGCTCCAGATACTCAACACAGAAGGCCAGTTTAATTTCTTCTTTAATCAGCGCAATAGTTTTCAGCTGTGCTAACAAAATTGCAAAAGGGTTTTCTAATGATCAGTTAGCCTTTTAAAATGATAAACTTGGATTAGCTAACACAACATGCCATTGGGACACAGGTGTGATGATTGCTGATAATGGGCCTCTGTACGCCTATGCAGATATTCCATAAAAAATCAGCAGTTTCCAGCTACAATATTAATTTACCACATTAACAACGTCTACAAAGTATTTCTGATCAATTTGATGTTATTTTAATAGACAAAAAACTTGCTTTTCTTTCAAAAACAAGGACATTTCTAAGTGACCCCAAACCTTTGAACACTAGTGTATATATACGCTAGTGTTTATATACAGTGCAGTGAAAAAGTATTTGCCTACTTTTCTATATTTTTGCATATTTTTGATACTGTACTGAATGTTATCAGATCTTCAACCAAAACCTAATATTAACAAAGTTATGCAACAACCAATTCCCCGGTGTGAAAAAGTTATTGCGCCCTTACACTCAATAACTGGATGTGCCACCTTTAGCTGCAATGACTGCAACCAAATGCTTTCTTTAGTTGTTGATCAGTCTCTCACATCGCTGTGGAAGAATTTTGTTCCAGTCTTGCATGCAGAACTGCTTTAACTCAGCGACATTTGTGGGTTTTCAAGCCTGATCAGATTCAATCAAATCTGTCATTCTGCCCCTGAACAAGGCAGTTAACCCACTGTTCCTAAACCGTCATTGAAAATAAGAATTTGTTCTTAACTGACATGCCTAGTTAAATAAAGGTAAAACATTTTTTAAATAAACATAACGTTTAAAAAAAAATTAACTGCTCGTTTCAAGTCCTGCCACAACATCTCAATTGGGATTAGGTTTGGACTTTGACTACACCATTCCAAAACTTCAAATGTGTTGCTTTTTAGCAATTATCATGTGGACTTGATTGTTTGTTTTGGATCATTGTCTTGCTGCATGACCCAGTTGCACTTTAGCTTCAGCTAATAGACTGATGGCTTGACATTCTGTATAATTATGCCCTACTAAGACACTTTATGTTAGTGTTTCCTTTATAGCTACTCTAACTTGATTGACAGCCTGCTTCTTGATAGCTACAGTAGTTATGAGGTTGGGAAGCCAACTTCATAAAATTGCTATCACATCAGTGAATGCACTGTTGCTATTTACTTGCACGCAGGGATATGTGAATGAACAAACAATGAATGTCACAAAATTTGAAACATTTCCCAGACCCTTTCCAAGTTCTCATTTCACAAGCAGCTGCTGCTGGGGAGGGATCAGGAGCAGGGAACTGAAAATTGGGAAGATAGATGGTCTATAAACATCCTTTGGAAGGAGGGTTACAGGGATTTTTCTCCCAGGTAATTTATCTGAAGTCAGGCTAAATTGGATGGAAGCTTTATGCACCCTCAGAATGTATCTAAGTGCAAAACAAACTATGGGGAAGTCAATTTACTTAAGAATTAGAGCATTAAAACCAAGCAACCCAGAATTAATTAAAGGGATACTTTGTTAAAATTATTCAGTCGGATGAACTTCTGGATACTATTTTATGTCTCTGCTTCCAGTATGAAGAAAGTTAGCAGTGGCTCATGAAACTATCTCTAACTAGCATTAGCACAGTAACTATACATCTATGGTAACAGCTGTGATTTTGCTAACGCTAGTTACAGTGCATTCAAAAGGTATTCAGACCCCTTGACTATTTCCACTTTGTTACATGACAGCCTTATTCTAAAATGTATTAAATTATTTTTGGACCCCCCAAGACTCTTCCTAGAGCTGGCCGCCTGGCTAAACTGAGCAATTGGGGGAGATTAGCCTTGGTCAGAGAGGTGACCAAGAACCCGATGGTCACTCTGACAGAGCTCCAGAGTTCCTCTGTGGAGATGGGAGAACCTTCCAGAAGGACAACCATATCTGCAACACTTCACCAATCAGGCCTTTATGGTAGAGTGGCCCGACGGAAGCCACTCCTCAGTAAAAGGCACATGATAGCCCTCTTGGAGTTTGACAAAAGTCACCTAAAGATTCTCTGGTCTGATGAAACCAAGATTGAACTCTTTGGCCTGAATGCCAAGCATCACGTCTGGAGGAAACCTGGCACCATCCCTATGGTGAAGCATGGTGGTAGCAGCATCATGCTGTGGGGATGATTTTCAGCATCAGGGACTGAGAGACTAGTCAGGATCGAGGCAAAGATGAATGGAGCAAAGTACAGAGAGATCATTGATCAAAACCTGCTCCAGGTTGTCTTCATATGTGAATGTGTCTTTACCTATTCTTAAACCATGTGAAGGGATGGCGTGATTAATTACTTGTCGTCTCCACAATGTCTGTGCTCTAGTCACTCCCTCCTTTGGCATTGGGGGATGTGTGTGGTAGTGTCTGGAACCATTGTATGTCGTCTCTGATGTTGCACTTATCCTGGGTTAGTGTATGACCTAGAGGCTCACTCCCCTCAGTGAGCTTGTCCAGGAGTGGGATCAAGAAGGGGTTTTACTTGAGATGGGAGTATCTGGAGTTGACGATTGATTTATGCCATTGGATGAGTTGGTGTTTTTGTGCTATGAAATACCAGGAACGAGATCTGAACCTCGTCTTAGGGGCCAAACTGAACGATAATTTATAGCGAATGCAATCTGGCTACGGGATACTCCTTTCTCGTTTAAAAAGTCTCACCTTGTGACCCGTTCAAAACATCTGTGGTTTGTTATGTCGACTAGGGGGTGGATCTTTGCTATAAAAGATCTCAGTAGTCTTTGTGTTGTGGCTCTCAACAAATCATCGAAGAGACTGTGATTCGTCGACAAGCCATCGCTATTTAGTTTAAGTATAACTCTGACTTGTGTGATAAGTTTGTCTCTCCTCATTTGATAATACAGTAATTAACCACCACACAGGGTCTACAGTCAATCACAGACTATAAAAAGAAAACCAGCGCCACTGTTCATCGACTACAGCTCAGCATTTAACACCATAGTACCCTCCAAACTCCTTATTAAGCTCAAGACCCTGGGTCTCGACCCCGGCCTGTGCAACTAGGTCCTGGAATTTCTGACGAGCCACCCCCAGGTGGTGAGGGTAGGAAACAATATCTCCACCCCGCTGATCCTCAACACTGGGGCCCCACAAGGGTGCAATCTCAGCCCTCTCCTGTACTCCCTGTTCACCTATGACTGCGTGGCCATGCTCGCCTCCAACTCAATCATCACATTTGCAGACGACACTACAGTAGTAGGCTTGATTACCAACAACGACGAGATGGCCTACAGGGAGGAGGTGAGGGCCCTCGGAGTGTGGTGTCAGGAAAATAACCTCACACTCAACGTCAACAAAACAAAGGAGATGATCGTGGACTTCAGGTAACAGCAGAGGGAGCACCCCCCTATCCACATCAACGGGACAGTAGTGTAGAAGGTGGAAAGTTGTAAGTTCCTCGGCGTACATATCACAGACAAACTGAAATGGTTCACTCACACAGACAGCATGGTGAAGAAGGCGCAGCAGCGCCTCTTCAACCTCAGGAGGCTGAAGAAATTCGGCTTGTCATCAAAAGCACTCATAAATTTCTACAGATGCACAATCGAGAGCATACTGTCGGGCTGTATCACCGCCTGGTACGGCAACTGCTCCGCCTACAACCGTAAGGCTCTCCAGAGGGTAGTGAGGTCTGCACAACACATCACCGGGGGCAAACTACCTGCCCTCCAGGACACCTACAGCACCCGATGTCACAGGAAGCCCAAAAAGATCATCAAGGACAACAACCACCCGAGCCACTGCCTGTTCACCCCGCTATCGTCCAGAAGGCGAGGTCAGTACAGGTGCATCAAAGCTGGGACCGAGAGACTGAAAAACAGCTTCTCTCTCAAGACTATCAGACTGTTAAACAGACATCACTAACATTGAGTGGCTGCTGCCAACATACTGACTCAAATCTCTAGCCACTTTAATAATTACAAATTGGATGTAATAAATGTATCACTAGTCACTTTAAACAATGACAATTTATATAATGTTTACATACCCTACATTACTCATCTCATATGTATATACTGAACTCTATACCATCTACCACATCTTGCCTATGCAGTTCGGCCATCGCTCATCCATATATTTATATGTACCGGTACATATTCCTATTCATTCCTTATACACACACACAATTGTAAGGTAGTTGTTGTGAAATTGTTAGATTACTCGTTAGATATTACTGCATATTACTGAACAAGAAGCACAAGCATTTCGCTACACTCACATTAACAATGTGACCAATAAAATTTGATTTGATTTGAGTGGATTTTCAGCCTTCACTAGCATGAAAACGAAATATAGGCACAGACTGTGTGTGGAAAATGATTTAAGACTGAGACTCTCTCCAATACAACCCAACCATGCAGAGTTATGTGCATCCTTTCAAGCTCACGCATCTGCTTAACCTGTGGTGAGTTATTCACAATTTCGATGAATATGTAATATTTTATACGTTAGATGGCAAAATTATTGATTACTATAAAATTATTATTTGTGCCCTCGTCCTATAAGAGCTCTTTGTCACTTCCCACGAGCCGGCTTGTGACAAAAACTCATTCTTATGTTTAATAAATATATCGTATAGTGTGTGTGTGGCAGGCTTACAATGATGGCAAAAAACAACATTTGAGAGTGCGCTGATCCTGGTGCTAGAGGGGGTACGCAGCTGAATATTGAAGGTTTGTAGGGGTACGGGAATATAAATAGTTTGTAAACCACTGCTTTAGGGGAAGCCAGCATCCTAACAGTGCAATGTGCATCCGCCAACATTCCTTTCCAGTATGCAAGAGCAGTGGCGACCCGTCATTCAGTGCAGGTAAGGCACTACGTCACAGCCAAATCTACGGGTAGAGCTCGAAAATTCAAGTCCCTTGGGGGCTGCCATAGAATTACATGAAAAGTGCCCATCCAATAAAGATCAAGGTCATTGGTCAGATAAAATGTCACCAAATCATGTTATATCTACCATAGCTTTTATTAGACTGATCATGTCAACGTCATACTTTCAAAAACTTCCTCGTGAATCGAGTCGATAATCTGCTAGCAAATCTTTTTCAATCCTTGTCATATGAAGAGAAATTATAGATAAAACCTATCTGTGCTCATCGGCCATTGGAGTCAGAAGTTTGCATAAACTTAAGTTGTAGTCACTAAAACTAGTTTTTAAACCACTCCACATATTTCTAACCAAACTATGGTCAGTCCCCACCTGTACTTTGGCAAGTCTGTTAGGACATCTACTTTGTGCATGACACAAGTCATTTTTCCAACAATTGTTTACAGACAGATTATTTAACTTATAATTCACTGTATCACAATTCCAGTGGGTCAGAAGTTTACATACACTCAGTTGACTGTGCCTTTAAACAGCTTGGAAAATTCCAGAAAATTATGTCATGGCTTTAAAAGCTTCTGATAGGCTAATTGACATAATTTGAGTCAATTGGAGGTGTACCTGTGGATGGATTTCAAGGCCTACCTTCAAACTTAGTCCCTCTTTGCTTGACATCATGGGAAAATCTAAATAAATCAAACAGGACCTCAGAAAAACAATTGTAGACCTCCACAAGTCTGGTTCATCCTTGGGAGACGTTTCCAAACGCCTGAAGGTACCACGTTCATCTGTACAAACAATAGTACTCAAGTATAAACACCATGGGACAACGCAGCCATCATACCGCTCAGGAAGGAGACGTATTCTGTCTCCTAGAGATGAACGTACTTTGGTGTAAAAAGTGCAAATCAATCCCAGAACAGCAGCAAAGTACCTTGTGAAGATACTGGAGGAAACAGGTACAACAGTATCCATATCCACAATAAAACGAGTCCTATATCTGCATAACATGAAAGGCCGCTCAGCAAGGAAGAAGCCACTGCTCAAAAACCGGAATAAAAAAGCCAGACTACGTATTGCACTGCACACTGACAAAGATTGTACTTTTTGGAGGAATGTCCTCTGGTCTGATGAAACAAAAATAGAACTGTTGGCCATAACGACCATCGTTTTGTATGGAGAAAAAAGGGGGATGCTTGCAAGCTGAAGAACACCAAACGTGAAGCACGGGGGTGGAAGCATCATGTGGTGGGGGTGCTTTGCTGCAGGAGGGACTGGCTTCACAAAATAGATGGCATCATGAGATAGGACAATTATGTGGATATATTGAAGCAACATCTCAAGACATCAGCCAGGAAGTTAAAGCTTGGTCGCAAATGGGTCTTCCAAATGGACAATGACCCCAAGCATACTTCCAAAGTTGTGGCAAAATGGCTTAAGGACAACAAAGTGAAGGTATTGGAGTGGCCATAACAAAAACCTGACCTCAATCCTATAGAAAATCTTTGGGCAGAACTGAAAAAGCACGTGTGAGCAAGTAGGCCTACAAACCTGACTCAGTTACACCAGCTCTGTCAGGAGGAATGGGCCAAAATTCACCCAACTTATTGTGGGAAGCTTGTGGAAGGCTACCCCAAAGGTTTGACCCAAGTTAAGCAATTTAAAGGCAATGCTACCAAATACTTATTGAGTGTATGTAAACTTCTGACCCACTGGGAATGTGATGAAGAAATAACAGCTGAAATAAATAATTCTCTCTACTATTATTCTGACATTTCACATTCTTAAAATAAAGTGGTGATCCTAACTGACCTGAAACAGGGAATTTTTACTTGGATTAAATGTCAGGAATTGTGAAAACCTGAGTTTAAATGTATTTGGCTAAGGTGTATGTAAACTTCCTTCTTTACACAGAAACTTGGAAATCACAAATTTAACAATGAGGGGTTTGGAAGGAATCAGTGGCAAACTGCAAGCGCTGCCAAACAATCACTAGCCTGCTATTCATTGGAGTGGGTGTGCGGTCCAAATCTGGGTTTATTGTTCTCTTTTCCAAGCTTAAAAGGATAAACATTCAACACCATGGGCCATAAAAGATTGAAAATATTCGCCATTCTGTCAACTAAGCATGACTACTGGCGCGTTCAAAACAACTGGAAACTCGGAACTGGGAAATCTCAGACTTCATTGAGTTTTTTTTTGCTAGCGTGTAGTTAACTTAGCTAGCCCCATTGAGACTGTGTCTGTGCATCGATCTAGATTGAGCAAAACAAAACATGGCAGTGTTCGCCTCAGCTATATCACTGGAATAAAGACCTCCTCCATTATTGAAAGAGATTGTAACATGTCACATTTCAAAATAGGGATACTTAATGTTAGATCCCTCACTTCCAAGGCAGTTATAGTCAATGAACTAATCACTGATCATAATCTTGATATGATTGTCCTGACTGAAACATGGCTCAAGACTGATGAATTTACTGGGTTAAATAAGGCCTCTCCTCCTGATACACCTGTTAACATATCCCCCGTACATCCTGCAAAGGTCGAGGTGTTTTTCCTCATAATCCTGGACTATTGGACCACCATCTTATTATGTTTGCAATCGCAACAAATATTCTATTCAGACCCCAACAAAGGATGTACTATAAATTCTCGGACTACCCAAAGATTCCTAGATGCCCTTCCAGACTGCCTCCAACTACCCAAGAATGTCGGAGTACAAAAATCGGTTAACCACCTAACTGAGGATCTAAATTTAACCTTGCGTGATACCGTAGATGCAGTCGGACACCTAAAAACATTTGTCACAAGACATTTGCTCCCTGGTACACAGAAAATACCAGGCCCTGAAGCAAGCTTCCAGAAAATTGGAATGGAAATGGTGCTCCACCAAACTGGAAGTCTTCCAACTAGCTTGGAAAGACAGTAGCATGCATTATCAAAGAGCCCTCAATGCTGCTCGATCATCCTATTTTTCTAACTATTGAGGAGAATAAGAACAATCCAAAATGTATTTTTGATGCTGTTTCAAAGCTTACTAAAAAGCTGTGTTCAACAAGAGAGGATAGCATTCACTTCAGCAGTGATACATTCATGAACTTCTTAGATGAAAAGATCATGATCATTAGAAAGCAAATTACGGACTCCTTTTTGAATCTGCATATTTCTCCAAAATAATGTGGATGTGCCTGCCCTTGATCTGTCATTTTGCCTGCCCCCTGTTCTAGTAATAAACTTTTGTTACTTCGACACAGTCTGCATCTGGATCTTCTCCTGAAACCTGATAGTACGAACTGGCCAAGACTGACCCAGCAGACTCAGACCAGCTCCACAATATTTTCTCCCTGCAAAGAGCCACCATTGGAAGACACAAGGAGTTACTTAAATGTCTTATGGAGGGACTCCATACCTTGGCAGAACGCCATGACCAGGCGTTCGATACAGTACTGGATCAATTTCGCAGGTTCCCCACTGGACAGTGGGTCAACACCCATAATTTCCCAGCCTACCCCAGTGTCCCGAGAACCCCGCTTACCTCCTCTGGAGCGCTACGATGGAGATTCTGGAACCTGCCGGGCTTTTCTCTCCCAGTACTCCCTCATTTTCGAGCTGCAGCCTTCTTCGTTCCGCTCGGTCCATTCGAAGATAGCGTACATCATAACGCTGATGTCCAGGGGGGCACTCGTCTGGGCCACAACGGTGTGGGACCAACAGTCCGCCATCTGCCTCAGTCTGGAGGAGTTCGTGGAGGAAGTTGGGAAAGTGTTTGATTCTCCGTTGTCCGGGAGAGAGGCTGCTTGTAAGCTGATCCAGCTGCGTTAAGACTCGCGTAGTGTGGCAGACTATGCAGTGGATTTTCGAACGTTGGTGGCTGAGTGTGCCTGGACCCTTTGCATTATTCAATATGTTCCTGCACGGAATATCGGAGGAAGAAAAGGACAAGTTTGCATCCCGAGAACTACTGACGAATCTCGACTCGCTCATTGCCTTGACCATTCGGATCAATGGGCGACTACAGGAGCGAAAGAAGGAGAGGAGGTACGATTTCACTCACTCGTCCAAGGCTTCCAGCTCGCCTCTGACACATCCTGGAAGTCCCCGACAGCTAAGTTGAGGCTACATGAGTTTCCCCGAGAGTCTCTGAAGTCTGCCAATTCACCTCTTCCCGAGCCAATGCAACTAGGCAGAGCTAGGCTGTCCCCAGCCAAATGGCTATACAGGTCTAACACGAATAGTTGCCTGTATTGCGGGACTACTGGTAATTTCATGACCACCTGTCCACTAAAAGACCAGGCTCACCGGTAGGAGCAAGTACTCTGGTGGGCCATATGGAGAACTTTCATTGCCTGAAGTCAGCACAGCCTGCCCCGGGACATCTTCCTGGGGTCTCGGAAGGTGCCCCGGGCCTCAACGCCATTCCCGCTTAGTACCAGGACCTCCGGGAGGTGTTCAGTAAGGTCTGGGCCACTTCGCTTCTGCCGCACCAACCCTATGACTGCGGGATCGACCGTCTCTCAGGCACCACTCCACCCTGGGGATGACTGTACTCTCTGTAGGGTCTGGAGACCAAGGCTATGGAGACCGATATCAAAGACTCCTATTTTTCCAAATTAATTGAGGAAAATAAGAACAATCCAAAATTAATTTTTGATACTGTCGCAAAGCTAACTAAAAAGCAGCATTCCCAAGAGAGGATGGCTTTCACTTCAGCAGTGATAAATTCATGAACTTCTTTGAGGATAAGATCATGATCATTAGAAAGCAAATTACGGTCTCCTATTTAAATCTGTGTATTCCTCCAAAGCTCAGTTGTCCTGAGTCTGCACAACTCTGCCAGGACCTAGGATCAAGAGAGACGCTCAAGTGTTTTAGTACTATATCTCTTGACACAATGATGAAAATAATCATGGCCTCTAAACCTTCAAGCTGCATACTGGAGGTTCTGTTTTAGTACCACTATTGTTTTCAATGTATATTTTACCACTTGGTGATGTCATTCAGAAACATAATGTTAACTTTCACTGCTATGCGGATGACACACAGCTGTACATTTCGATGAAACATGGTGAAGCCCCAAAATTGCCCTTGCTGGAAGCCTGTGTTTCAGACATAAGGAAATGGATGGCTGCAAATGTTATACAAAACAGAGATGCTTGTTCTAGGTCCCAAGAAACAAAGATATCTTCTGTTGAATCTAACAATTAATCTTGATGGTTGTACAGTCATCTCAAATAAAACTGTGAAGGACCTTGGCGTTACTCTGCAACCTGATCTTTCTTTTGACGAACATATCAAGACTGTTTCAAGGACAGCTTTTTTCCATCTATGTAACATTGCAAAAATCAGAAAACGTCTGTCCAAAAATGATGCAGAATAATTAATCCATGCTTTTGTCACTTCTAGGTTAGACTACTGCAATGCTCTACTTTCCAGAGACCCGGTTAAAGCATTAAATAAACTTCAGTTAGAGCTAAACACGGCTGATAGGATCTTGACTAGAATCAACAAATGTGATCATATTACTCCAGTGCTGCCTCAGGACTACCTGGGCTGATGACTCCTTGCTGTCCCCAGTCCACCTAGCTGTGCTGCTGCTCCAGTTCAAACTGTTCTGCCTGTGGCTATGGAACCCTGACCTGTTCACCAGATGTGCTACCTGTCCCAGACCTGCTGTTTTCAACTCTCTAGAGACAGCAGGAGCGGTAGAGATACTCTTAATGATTGGCTATGAAAAGCCAACTGACATTGGCTGAACTGTTGCACCCTCGACATCCACTGTGATTATTATTATTTGACCCTGCTGATCATCTATGAACATTTGAACATTCTGTTGTAATCTCCACCCGGCACAGCCAGAAGATGACTGGCCACCCCTCATAGTCTGGTTCCTCTCTAGGTTTCTTCCTAGGTCCTGGCCTTTCTAGGGAGTTTTTCCTAGCTACTGTGCTTCTACACCTGCATTGCTTGCTGTTTGGGGGTTTATGCTGGGTTTCTGTACCTTACTTTGAGATATCAGTTAATGTAAGAAGGGCTTTATAAATAAGTGTGTTTTGATTTGATTTGCAGGGTTCATCCGTCCTTCTGCCTCCCCCGCTGGCATCACTACCGGGGCCTCAACAACATCACGGTGAAGAACATCTACCCGCTACCACTCATCTCCTCGGCCTTCGTTCCGCTCCAGGGGGCGGTCGAAGCTGGACCGACGAAACGCCTACCACCTGGGGTGGATACAGGAAGGGGACTTGTGGAAGACTGCCTTCAACACGGCAAGCGGTCACTATGAGTTCCGTTCATGTGGTCCCCAGCTGCTGACCGGGCGTTCCAGGATCTCAAACACCGTTTCACCACAGCTCCCATCTTGGTTCATCTTGATCTGTCTCACCAGTTCGTGGTGGAGGCCGAGTGGGGGCTGTCCTGTCCCAGCGTTCTGCCTTGGACCTCAAGTTACATCCCTGCATCTTCTTCGCCCATCGCTTCAACGCCATGGAGAGGAACTATGATGTGGGGAAATGTGAGCTTCTCGCGGTGAAGATGGCGTTGGAGGAATGGAGGCACTGGCTGGAGGGGGCAGAACATCTGTTCATTGTGTGGACAGACCACAAGAACCTGGAATATCTCCGCACCACCAACCTTCTCAATTCCAGGAAAGCTAGGTGGGCCCTGCTTTTCACCCAGTTCAACTTCTCCCTCTCCTACTGATCGGGATCCAAGAATGTCAAGCTGTATGCGCTGTCACGTTGCTATAGCCCAGCGGCTACACCCACGGAACCCAAGACCATCCTTCCCACCTCGTGCCTGGCGACAGCACTCAGCTGGGGAATAGGGAAGCAGTTCCATGAGGCACAGCGTTCCCAGCCGTGCCCCGGGGGGGGGGGCCCAGATAACCTGATGTTTGTTCCTGACGCTGTCCGCTCCTTGTGCCTGAAGTGAGCCAACTCCTCCAAGCTTGCCTGCCACCCGGGCTCCCGTCGGACCCTGGACTTTTTGCGACCAAGCTTTTGGTGGCCTACCATGGGTCAAGACTCCCCAGCAAGCTCTGGCTGGTCTCCTGCAACCTGTACCTGTTCCTCACCATCCCTGGTCTTACATTTACCTGAACTTCACGGGTCTCCCCTGTCTGATGGCAACATCGCCATCCTGACAGTAGTGGACCTGTTTTCCAAAGCCGCCCACTTCATTCCTCTCCCCAAGCTACCCTCTGCCAAAGAGACGACCCAGCTCATGATGTAGCACTTCTTCCGGATCCATGGACTCCCAGTGGACATGGTCTCCAACCGGGGTCCTCAGTTCTCATCCCGGTTCTGAAAGGCGTTCTGCACACTCATTGGGTTGTCGGCCAGCCTGTCCTCCGGGTTCCACGCCCAGTCCAACGGACAGTTGGAGCGAGCCAATCAAGACCTGGAGACGACTCTTCGCTGCCTGGTTTCCGCCACCATCATCACCTGGATCCAGCAACTAGTGTGGGTTGAATATGCCCGCAACACCCTTCCTTGCTCTGCCACGGGTCTCTCGCCCTTTGATTGTTCCCTGGGTTATCAGAACACACTCTTCCCGGAGCAAGATTAAGAGGTCGGCAGCCCCAGATGTTTGTCCGCTGCTGTCTTCGTACCTGGAAGAGAGTCCGGTCAAATAAAACTATGGACCTCGGCTTTACTCTGAATACCGGTCTCTCTTTTGACGAAGATATCAAGAATATTTCAAAGGCGGCTTTTTTTTACATCATCGTAACATTGCAGAAATCTTAAATGTTTTGTCCAAAAATGATGCAGAAAAGCTAATCCATGCTTTTGTGATTTCTAGATTAGACTACTGCAATGTTCTACTCTCTGGCTACCCGGATAAAACCCTAAATAAACTTCAGTTATTGCTAAACAAGGCTGCTAGAATCCTGACTAGAACCCAAAAAATGTATCATATTACCCAAGTGCTAGTCTCTCTACACTGGCTTCCTGTTAAGGCTAGGGCTGACTTCAAGGTTTTACTGCTAACCTACAAAGCATTACATGGACTTGCTCCGGCCTATCTCTCTGATTTTGTCCTGCCGTATATTCCTACACGTACACTACGGTCACAAGACAAAGGCCTCCTTATTTTCCCAATAATTTCTAAGCAAACAGCTGGAGGCAGGGCTTTCTCCTACAGAGCTCCATTTTTATGAAATGGTCTACCTATCCATGTGAGAGACGCAGACTCGGTATCGACCTTTAAGTCATTACTGAACACTCATCTCTTTAGTAGATCCTATGATTGAGTGTAGTCTGGCCTAGGGGTGCGAAGGTGAACGGCCCTTGTTGTCTCTGCCTGGCCGGCTCCCCTCTCTCCACTGGGATTCTCTGCCTCTGACCATATTACGGGGGCTATACTCAGCCTTGTCTCAGGGTAGTAAATTGGTGGTCTGTTGATATCCCTCTAGTGGTGTGGGGGCTGTGCTTTGGCAAAGTGGGTGGGGTTATGTCCTGCCTGGTTGGCCCTGTCCGATGGTATCGTCGGATGGGGCCACAGTGTCCCCCCCGACCTACCCCTGTCTCAGTCTCCAGTATCTATGTTGCAAGTCTATTATATCTGTTATATCTGGTGTTATTCTCCTGTCTTATCTGGTGTCCTGTGTGAATTGATGTATTCTCCCTCTAATTCCCTCTCCCTTTCCTCCCGGAGAATCTGAGCCCTGGGCTCATGCCCCAGGACTACCTGGCCTGATGATTCCTTGCTGTCCCCATATTCACCGGACGTGATATTTTGTCCCGGCCTTCTGTTATCGACTCTCTCTCTACCGCACCTGCTGTATCGACCTCTGAATGCTTTGCTATGAAAAGCCAACTGACATTTGCTCCTGAGGTACTGAGGTTTGAACATCTTGAAGAACAATCTGGCCTTACATAGCCATGTACTCTTACAATCTCCACCCGGCACAGCCAGAAGAGGACTGGCCACCCCCTCAGAGCCTGGTTCATCTCTAGGTTTCTTCCTAGGTTCCTGGCTTTCTAGGGAGTTTTTTCTAGCCACCATGCTTCTACATCTGCATTGCTTGCTGTTTGGGGTTTTAGGCTGGGTTTCTGTATAAGCAGTCTCAAATAAAATAAAATAAAATTGTATTTGTCACATACACATGGTTAGCAGATGTCAATGCGAGTGTAGCGAAATGCTTGTGCTTCTAGTTCCGATAATGCAGTAATAACCAACGAGTAATCTAACCTAACAATTCCACAACTACTACCTTATACACACATAAGTGTAAAGGGATAAATAATATGTACATAAAGATATATGAATGAGTGATGGTACAGAACGGCATAGGCAAGATGCAGTAGATGGTATCGAGTACAGTATATACATATGAGATGAGTAATGTAGGGTATGTAAACATAAAAGTGGCATAGTTTAAAGTGGCTAGTGATACATGTATTACATAAAGATGGCAAGATGCAGTAGATGATAGAGTACAGTATATACATATACATATGAGATTAGTAATGTAGGGTATGTAAACATTATATTAAGTGGCATTGTTTAAAGTGGCTAGTGATACATTTTTTCCATCAATTTCCATCAATTTCCATTATTAAAGTGAGCTGGAGTTGAGTCAGTATGTTGGCAGCAGCCACTCAATGTTAGTGGTGGCTGTTTAACAGTCTGATGGCCTTGAGATAGAAGCTGTTTTTCAGTGTCTCGGTACCTGCTTTGATGCACCTGTACTGACCTCGGGTGGTTGTTGTCCTTGATGATCTTTATGGCCTTCCTGTGACATCGGGTGATGTAGGTGTCCTGGAGGGCAGGTAGTTTGCCCCCGGTGATGTGTTGTGCAGACCTCACTACCCTCTGGAGAGTCTTACGGTTGTGGGCAGAGCAGTTGCCGTACCAGGCGTTGATACAGCCCGACAGGATGCTCTCGATTGTGCATCTGTAGAAGTTTGTGAGTGATTTTGGTGACAAGCCGAATTCCTTCAGCTTCCTGAGGTTGAAGAGGAGCTGCTGCGCCTTCTTCACAACGCTGTCTGTGTGGGTGGACCAATTCAGTTTGTGTGTGATGTGTACGCCGAGGAACTTAAAACTTACTACCCTCTCCACTACTATCCCGTCGATGAGGATAGGGGGGTGCTCCCTCTGCTGTTTCCTGAAGTCCACAATCATCTCCTTTGTTTTGTTGACGTTGAGTGTGAGGTTATTTTCCTGACACCACACTCCGAGGGCCCTCACCTCCTCCCTGTAGGCCGTCTCGTCGTTGTTGGTAATCAAGCCTACCACTGTAGTGTCATCCGCAAACTTGATGATTGGGTTGGAGGCGTGCATGGCCACGCAGTTGTGGGTGAACAGGGAGTACAGGAGAGGGCTCAGAATGCACCCTTGTGGGGCCCCAGTGTTGAGGATCAGCGGGGTGGAGATGTTACCTACCCTCACCACCTGGGGGCGGCCCGTCAGGAAGTCCAGGACCCAGTTGCACAGGGCAGGGTCGAGACCCAGGGTCTGGAGAGTTTGGAGGGTACTATGGTGTTAAATACCGAGCTGTAGTCGATGAACAGCATTCTCACATAGGTATTCCTCTTGTCCAGATGGGTTAGGGCAGTGTGGTTGTGATTGCGTCGTCTGTGGACCTATTTGTGTGGTAAGAAAATTGGAGTGGGTCTAGGGTGTCAGGTAGGGTGGAGGTGATATGGTCCTTGACTAGTCTCTCAAAGCACTTCATGATGACGGAAGTGAGTGCTACGGGGCGGTAGTTGTTTAGCTCAGTTACCTTAGCTTTCTTGGGAACCTGGCCCTCTTGAAGCATGTGGGAACAGCAGACTGGGATAAGGATTGATTGAATATGTCCGTAAACACACCAGCCAGCTTGTCTGCGCATGCTCTGAGGACGCAGCTGGGGATGCCGTCTGGGCCTGCAGCCCTGCGAGGTTTAACACGTTTAAATGTTTTACTCACATCGGCTGCAGTGAAGGAGAGTCTGCAGGTTTTGGTAGCGGGCCATGTCAGTGGCACGCTGTGTAATACTCCCTTCATAGAACAGCGCAAACTGGCTCTAACCAGAATAGAAAGAGGAGTGGGAGGCCTCAGTGCACAACTGAGCAAGAGGACAAGTACATTAGTGTCTAGTTTGAGAAACAGACGCCTCACAAGTCCTCAACTGGCAGCTTCATTAAATAGTGAAGAGGCGACTCCGAGATGCTGGCCTTCTAGGCAGAGTTCCTCTGTCCAGTGTCTGTGTTCTTTTGCCCATCTTAATCTTTTGTTTTTATTGGCCAGTCTGAGATATGGCTTTTTCTTTGTAACTCTGCCTGGAAGGTCAGCATCCCGGAGTCGCCTCTTCACTGTTGACGTAGAGACTGGTGTTTACGGGTACTATTTAATGAAGCTGCCAGTTGAGGACTGGTGAGGCGTCTGTTAGCTAACACAATGTGCCATTGGAACACAGGAGTGATGGTTGCTGATAATGGGCCTCTGTACGCCTATGTAGATATTCCATAAAAAATCTGTCGTTTTCAGCTACAATCGTCATTTACAACATTAACAATGTCTACACGTTATTTCTGATCAATATAATGTTAATTTAATGGACAAAAAAATGCTTTTCTTTCAAGTGATCCCAAACTTTTGAACGGTAGTGTACATTTGATCGATTGATTGATTCAAGACAACTGTGAACTCTGACTGGGAAAATTTTGAACGGTCATCCAACTCGGAATACCAAGTCGGGAACTCAGGACTCTTTATAGAGCTCCGACCTGAAGATCACTGATGTCATGATTCTACCTTGTTTTTTTTCAGAGTTCCAGTTGTCTTGAAAGCACAATAAATCCAGAGAATGCCAGACTTTGATGCCAAAATTTGCCCACCAAGGACTGCTGCGCAACCTTCCTGTTCAAGTGAGCACAGCACAACAAGGTCAGTTCAACAAGGTCAGTTAAAAAATGTATTGTATGCTGCTGCATAAATGATGTAATATGCCAGGGAGATACAGTGGGGCAACAAAAGTATTTAGTCAGCCAAGCAAGTTCTCCCACTTAAAAAGATGAGAGAGGCCTGTAATTTTCATCATAGGTACACTTCAACTATGACAGACAAAATGAGAAAAAAAATCCAGAAAATCACATTGTAGGATTTTTTATGAATTTATTTGCAAATTATGGTGGAAAATAAGTATCCCCCTGCTTAAGCCAGTACATGTCCAGGCCCGTCTGAAGTTTGCTAGAGAGCATTTGGATGATCCAGAAGAAGATTGGGAGAATGTCATATGGTCAGATGAAACCAAAATGTAACTTTTTGGTAAAAACTCAACTCGTCATGTTTGGAGGACAAAGAATGCTGAGTTGCATCCACAGAACACCATACCTACTGTGAAGCATGGGGGTGGAAACATCATGCTTTGGTGCTGTTTTTCTGCAAAGGGACCAGGACGACTGATCCGTGTAAAGGAAAGAATGAATGAGGCCATGTATCGTGAGATTTTGAGTGAAAACCTCCTTCCATCAGCAAGGACATTGAAGATGAAACACACCGCCCGGGCAACGAAGGAGTGGCTTCGTAAGAAGCATTTCAAGGTCCTGGAGTGGCCTAGCCATTCTCCAGATCTCAACTCCATAGAAAATCTTTGGGGGGAGTTGAAAGTCTGTGTTGCCCAGCAACAGCTCCAAAACATCACTGCTCTAGAGGAGCCAGAATACCAGCAACAGTGTGTGAAAACCTTGTGAAGACTTACAGAAAACGTTTGACCTCTGTCATTGCCAACAAAGGGTATATAACAAAGTATTGAGATAAACTTTTGGTATTGACCAAATACTTATTTTCCACCATAATTTGCAAATAAATTCATAAAAAATCCTACAATGTGATTTTCTGGATTATTTTTCAAATTTTGTCTGTCATAGTTGAAGTGTACCTATGATGAAAATTACAGGCCTCTCTCATCTTTTTAAGTTGGAGAACTTGCACAATTGGTGGCTGACTAAATACTTTTTTGCCCCACTGTATGTATACTGTAGCTAAGAAAATAATATTAAGTGTATGTTGTGTAGTAAGCTCTTAGTAGCCCATGTGCCTCCCCCCCCCCATTTTTTTATCCTACGGTTCTGACTTGGTGTACATGGAGAATACTGTAAGGGCGCATGTTCTGAATTCTGTCGCTGTACATTTCAAAAGTGCTGAAAAAATAGTTATATTGACTAGGTCCGTCCTAGCTCGCTCATTAATGTCTTAATCAAAATAACGGATTGCCCATTATCCGCTTGTCATCCCCTTATGCCATAGTTTGTACATCTCAATTGTCAGTAGAAACCACATTTGTTTAAGCAAGTCAGCCATATCAGCAATGTTTTTTTAAGTCAGTAAATGAGGCTGAATTAACTGTTTTGCTCCAAGACAAGGCTCCGCTGATTGCCAGGTGTAGCAGTGGTAAGGATTCACTCCATGGTGCTGAAAATAAAACTCTGTTGTTGGGTCAGCTTTATGTAGGCCCTAACAGTTTGTGGGAACTGGTTATCACCGTTATAGTGCAATTCATGTATTGTTTAGTGTTGTATTGTGTTGTGTAGTGGCTTTGCTGGGATGCATCTAAAACATTTTTGGGGAATTTGCCCCACCAAGATTTATGTGCTAAAATTGCCACTGTGCAAGAAGCTCAAACCAGAGATCTGTATTTAATGACGAGATGCTCATGTCTCCGCCCTAACAATGGGAGTCATTGTCCCAAAGGTGTGAAGGCAGGCAACAAGCTTAGGCCTGCATATTATGCCCATAGAAACACATTGGGCTTATTCTGGAGAGATTTTGACGAGAGTGAGCCCTCTCACTTCGCCTCTTCCTCTCTTCTGAAACTCTCACTGGAGCAAGCAGTGCCCCTATGTCTTACTATATGTCATGCCATACTCTTTTGGTCCAGACAGCATCAGATACATGGTCTACACATACTGAGACAGAGGGGCGCTGTTTCACTCGCTCAGATGCTTTATCTGAGATTGATGCCTCTTTCTGTCGGCGAGCGTCTCAGTCAAATAAATGATAACTATTTCAATATTTTATTTGGACAGGCAAGGAGATACGGTAGGGAGGCCCCCCAAGATCCACCAATAGCGCCGTCCCTGTCCCAGAGTATCCCTTTAAACTCAGATGGAGTTACCCCAGCCCTTGATTGAGAGCTCGTTGTATATGTGCAGATCCCCTGTCACCCAACAATATTCCTGTCCTCAATCACTGCACTAATGATCCATTATGTAGCTGCTATAAGTCACAATCACTCTAAAAGTAACCTCCAACGCTAACAAATTATTTGATCAACCGAGTGTAGAACACTCCATTATGTGAAAACAGAGATTCATGTACGTTATTTCATTAGATGTACTGTACTGTATGTCTAATAGTTACACAAGAGCACAAAAAAAGTAATAGCTGTAAACTATGGGACTATATAATAACATTTTAATTCACTGAACATAAGTGAGGGATAACAAGCTGTGCCCTTCAGCACAACAACTCCATGGGCATACGGTTATCATGGTGTTTTGACATTAACTCAGTGTAATGTCATAAAGCTAATAAACAAAAAATGTAAACGTCAGAGTTTACATTATTAGCATTAAAACAACATTTTGACAGCTTCTAATTTGCCAGCAAGAAAATCCATCAACGACTAAAAACAGCAGTTGCATTTTGATGGCCACGTGGGAAATCTGCGTCGAGCAGTGATTCCCCTGACTCAGTTCTAATGAGAGGCCTGTTCAACTCTAAACTGAGCTTGATCTACATAACCGTTTGTAAACTGAAGTTGTTTTTTATGTGATTTCGTATTCCTTAGCCAAATAGATGACAGTTTTCCCGATCTACGTATTGATTTATGTCTGGGGTGAGAAGGTTAATTAAATATGAATAGTAAGGCAGGAACATAATATTGAGCATGGAAGACAGGGAAAGGAGAGGAGTCAGTAGGGAATGAATATCTGTCACCAAATGAACAGGGATGGGGGATGATCTGCACACAGGAGGCTGCTGAGGGGAGGACAGCTTATAATATTGGCTGGAATAGAGTGAATGGAATGATATCAAGCACATATTCCGTTCCAGCCATTATTATGAGCCCATACTCCCCAATTAAGGTGCCACCAACCTCCTATGTATCTGCAGTAAGGCACTTGGGCTCAATTCAAGGTTTTGTTATGCATCTGTAATGTGGTGGTACGGTGCCCATGGACTAACAGGGGGATAGGAGGAGACATTTCACAGAAACACTTCCAGACACCTGACACCTAGTTTGAATTCCAAATGGCACCCTATTCCCTACATAGTGCACTATATAGGGAATAGGGTAACATTTGGGACACATACCTAGCTTTAGACAGCAGAGTTAGCAGGAATAATTCATTTCCCCAAAGGAAACCTCCAAACAATTCATTCAAACCCCATTTTAAATTAGTCATATATCAGTGTCAAAAGCCTAATTTATTCTCCCTGCTCCTTAAAAACAAATATAAGTCAACATCGAATCAGTAAATTGTATTTTCAACACCTGCCATTTTGAAGATTAAGACTAAGTTCCTTTCAGCATGGGCATTTAAAGGTCTGTGGTTTCTAACTATTGCACAGAATTTAATATGAAAATAACAGCCTCTGCCCGTCCAGACCCCGAGGACTATCCTTATCAGCCATGTGAGGTCTGAGACATCAACCAGATTTTGAGTCTCTGAAATTACAGCACGTTTGTTTTTACTACTGCCCTCAGCAGTCTGTGATAAAAGGGGACTAGCCAGACAGTGACGGATATTTATGTTGAAAGTCAATTTCAGCTTTAAGCTGTCTTGCATATTCTATGACTTATAACAGACAAGTGGACACTTCAATTCAAGTGAGATCTGATGGCCGAGATAAGTATCGCTGTTTGGAAAGAAAATCTAGAAAATGGCTTTCATCTCATATCAGTGAGAAATCCCCATGAGTAAAAGATATAATAGCAAAACCTTGTGAAGTTATTTTTACATGTTTTGCAAAAAAATAAAAATGCAAACACTGCACATCTATCACTCCAGGCAGGCTACAGCAAATGCTCAAAGTATTTGAAAGATTTCAAATATATGTGAACCCAGGTCTAGTAAAAACAAAACATCCCTAACTCATACTGTAGGTAGGGCACTTTGACCGAGAGAGTCCAGAGTGACCCCACATGGTTTCTAGTCTGTACAGAGGTATTGGTACATAATGCTTCCGCCAGAATAAAAACCAATCCCCTCATGGCAGGTGAAAAATGACCTATCAATATTGTACCAATGCGGAACATTCAACAGGAGAGGGATCATGACAAGTTTAAATATGGCCCGCAGCCGTCTTTCTTCAGCTTTCGGAAGGTTATGGATCCTGACTCCTATAAAACCCTCCACTGCTCACCAGCCAGCCAACCTTCTGCTGCATTTGTTGTTCATCTTCTCATCGTATGGCGCCCTAAAAGACCAAGGCTGTGTGCGTCTGAAATGGCAGCCTATTCTCTATTTAATGCACTACTTTTGATCAGAGCCCTATGGCTATTGTCAAGAAATACGCTATATAGGGAATAGGGTGCCATTTGGGATGCAGCCCCAACAAGTCCCTGTGCTTCCATCTTATTCATCAGCAACACCAGAGACGATCATGCTGAGCAAAGTAATACAGCCATGAGTGCTGCTGATTCACCTGAGAAGATTCACTGGCTGCCGGTATTGATCCCTCGCCCGGGCCTGTGCCCAAGAATATAATTTCCACCATCACCAGACAGCAGGAGGAGGATACCAGGGTGGCTCGCTGGAAACACACAGGGAACACTTGATTAGGAGATAAAGCACAACACTCTGGGATCCAGTGAGTAGCTAGGGATTTAGATTTAATGGAAACAATGCAAACTTGTAGGTAAAGAGAATGGAAATGGAAGTAAACAGAGAGGAAGTTGACTTCTCAGGATAAGACCCAGATGGAGACAACTAGAGTAACAGATGTTTATTGAACAGGGGCCAGGCAAAAGACAGGTCAAAGGCAGGCAGAGGTCCCTTATCCAGGCAGAGTCAATAAGGTACAGAACAGCAGGCAGGCTCTGGGTCAGGGTTGGCAGAATGGTCAGAAGTGGGGAAACAAAGAAACAGAACTTGAGAAAGCAGGGAGACAGGAAATGCGCTGGTAAGACCTGACAAGACATGACAAACTGGCAACAGACAAACAGAGAACACAGGTATAAATACACGGGGGATAATGATGAAGATGGGGGATAATGATGCAGATGGGTGACACCTGGAGGGGGGTGGAGACAAACACAAAGACAGGTGAAACAGATCAGGGTGTGACAGGGAAGCAATGAAGGCTGTAAGTACATGAACACTGCCATAAGTTTAATAAGTATCAGACCCTTTTTTTCAATTTTTGCCTAAAATGAAATTCCCAAATCTAACTGCCTGTAGCTCAGGACCTGAAGCAAGGATATGCATATTCTTGATATCATTTGAAAGGAAACACTTTGAAGTTTGTGGAAATGTGAACTTAATGTAGGAGAATATAACACATTAGATCTGGTAAAAGATAATACAAACCAAAAAAACTGTTTTAAAATTATTATTTTTTATCTTCATCTTTAAAATGCAAGAAAAAGTATTGTTGCAGATTGGATGCAATTGTGCTTTTGTCCACTAGATGGCAGCAGTGTGTGTGCAAAGTGAAGCATTTCAATACTGGACAATATAACTCTGACCAAATGTGGCGAATTGGTCAATTGATACATTTTCAAGTGCATAACTATAGAGAACATACAAAAATGATATGGTAATACAAAATGTAAGTGTACACACTCCCAGGAGTGTCATGCATGATGGATCATTAGCTTATACACTAACTTTCCTACATCTAGATGACCGAGCAGGGTGGGCGTGGTGCCAGATAAAGCAGGGGTCTAACTTTGACTATAAAAGTTCCTACCTTTGAATATAAAAATGTATTTTATCAAACAAAACTATGCCACATTTTATCTCTGGGACACTCAGGATGACAAATCAGAGCAAGATTACATTACTGAATGTAAGTACATTATTTACCTTCAGATGTGAATGTATCAAATCAGTTGCCATGATAAACGTTTTTTTGTTGTTGCGCACTCTCCTCAAACAATAGCATGGTATTTTTTCACTGAAATAGCTACTGTTAATTGGACACTGCAGTTAGATTAACAAGAATGTGCGCTTTCTGCCCATATAAGACATGTCTATGTCCTGGGAAATGCACTTGTTACTTACAATGTCATGCTAATCACACTAGCGCACGTTAGCTCAACCGTCTCGGTGGAGGGACACCGATCCCGTAGAGGTTATTAAGTTTGAGTTGAGTTCAATTTTCCACCCACTTACAGTTTTCCACATAGCTCAAAGCAGTGTATGAACTTATCATGACAGTGTTTTAACTGTGAACCTCCCCTCTCTGGTTAATACACTAAATCAAGCTTGTTGCTCTTCAAATTGAGAGCCAGGGTTATTTTTAGGGCCAATTGCCCAATAAGTTTTGAAAGATAAAGTCCAGATAAGAAAGCTATAGGCAATCTTCTCCCTAATCTATTTTACTGAGAGGAGACTTTGAATGCCTCAGGATACAATTACAACCAGGGAGAGTTAGAGCCAAGCGTATGGATAGACTTAACATAGACTATTGTATAGAATGTGTATAACTGGGATGTATTGAATATTGAAAGTACTGTTCTCTTGTTCTACACTTGGAAAAAAAGGTGCCATCGGGAACCAATACAGTGCATTGCGAAAGTATTCACCCCCCTTAGAATTTTTCTTATTTTGTTGCCTTACAACCTGGAATTAAGATAGATTTTGGGGGGTGGTTTGCATCTTTTGATTTACACAACATGCCTACCACTTTGAAGATGCAAAATATGTTTTTATTGTGAAACAAACAAGAAATAAGACAAATGTCTCTATAAGCTTGGCACATCTAGCCACTGGGATTTTTGCCCATTCTTCAAGGCAAAACTGCTGTAGCTCCTTCAAATTGGATATGTTCCACTGGTGTACATCAAGTCTTTAAGTCATTACCACAGATGCTAAATTAGATTGTGGTCTGGGCTTTGACTAGGCCATTCCAAGACATTTAAATGTTTCCCCTTAAACCACCCGAGCATTGCTTTAGCAGTATGCTTAGGGTCATTGTCCTACTGGAAGGTGAACCTCCGTCCCAGTCTCAAATCTCTGGAAGACTGAAACAGGTTTCCCTCAAGAATTTCCCTGTATTTAGCGCCATCCATCATTCCTTCAATTCTGACCAGCTTCCCAGTCCTTGCCGATGAAAAACATCCCCACAACATGATGTTGCCACTACCATGCTTCACTGTGAAGATGGTGTTCTCGGGGTGATGAGAGGTGTTGGGTTTGTGCCAGACATAGCATTTTCCTTGATGGCCAAAAAGCTTCATTTTAGCCTCATCTGACCAGCGGGTTTTCATGGGTTTGCCCTCTCTTGGCAGGTTTGTTGTGGTGCCATATTCTTTCCATTTTTTTATAATGGATTTAATGGTGCTCCGTGGGATGTTCAAAGTTTCTGATATTTTTTATAACCCATCCCTGATCTGTACTTCTCCATAATTTTGTCCCTAAACTGTTTGGAGAGCTCATTGGTCTTCATGGTGCCCCTTGCTTAGTGGTGTTTCAGACTATGGGGCCTTTCAGAACAGGTGTATATATGCTGAGATCATGTGACAGATCATGTGACACTTAGATTGCACACAGGTGGACTTTATTTAATTAATTATGTGACTTCTGAAGGTATTTGGTTGCACCATATCATATTTAGGGGCTTCATAACAAAGGGGGTGAAAACAGATGCATGCACCACTTATCCATTTTTTTAAAATTATTTTTGAATTTTTTGAAACAAGTAATTTTTTAAATTTCACTTCACCAATTTTGACTATTTTGTGTATGTCCATTACATGAAATCCAAATAAAAATCTATTTAAATTACAGGTTGTAATGCAACAAAAACACCAAGGGGGTGAATACTTTTGCAAGGCACTGTAAAGGTTCTTTGGCTGTCCCTATAGGATAACACTTTTATGAACCCATTTTGGTTTATTTTTTGGTTCCAGGTAGAACTCTTTTGGGTTCCATACAATGCATAGAACTTGACCTCTTGCCAGGTTCCCCTCTCAGTAGAGGATTCTAACATCAAGGGTCTGTTCCTGGTTCAATAAATAAATATAGCTCATTTAGGGAGGGAATGCAACAACAAACTATTGAATCTTTCATGTTCACATGATTTCTTTGACTATCAAACTATGAGTAATACATTTATGCGTTGCGATCTACATTCTTGTAACTGAAATGTTACAAACAATTATTAATTAGTAATTATCCAGTTTATTTCAGATGGAGTTTGAGGAGTTGGAAGGAGATGGGTAAATGGGGAGTCATCATTTGAAATGAAAGCTTTAAAAATGAACTGAGCTTTCCCGTTTTTCCACCTTCAAGAGACATCTTCAACATCAAGGCACTCTGAACACTTCCTCAAGATATACATTATAACTACTGCTCTTCAGGATTGTCATAATCTGTATGCTTTGAATACTTTCTCTATGACAGCAAACCACAGCAACAACCTGTCTTACAGTGTTGCACTGATGTAGAGTACATTTTCAACAGCACATTAGCATTCCATCTTGAGTGAGGAGATTTAGCACTGACAGTTCTCAAAAGAAAACATGAGGGTTTGTGTGAGTTGGTAAGATGGAGGGTCTACTGGTTCTCCACTCCTGGCTCTCCAGGGCCCTATTTCTGCCAATCGATCAAGCCCAGTGGGTGAAAACATTCCTGAAAACCTGAAACTTCTACGGAAGTCACAATGCAGATCCATACTCATTGCTACATACAGCATGGTGCAGAACTGTGTGTCTCAACAGTACAGGAAACCGATCTACTCACTGAAGATCTCAGAAGAAGTCATGTGGACAAGAGAATAACGACAAAGGAACTAACACTACCAAGTCATGTGGACAAGAGAATGAAGATAAAGGAATCCAGAAGGCATGCACTTTATCTGACAGTACACATTGGAACAGGAATGGGAGTTAATGACAATGTAATCCTCTTCAACACCCTGCTACATCCCTCCACCATAACAAAGACTTCTTCACTAATGTCCTCTGGCACATGAAAAGAAAGCCTTGCATACTGCACATTAAACTTCCTTACATAAACATTTGAAGCTCCAAACATCATCAAATACAGAGTATCTAATATCGTCTCCCATTCTAGCTTTATGGTAGCTTGCAGTTGATGTCTTAATAATGCACAGAGAGATACTGTATCTCTGATGAGACTGAATGGTGTATAATGGAGCAAGGTTGTGTTTAGGTGTAACAAGTAGAACTGTTCAGAATAATCCCACCAACACAATACACCAATGAAATGGAATACATTTATATGCAAAAAGGCAACCTGTGGAAGCTAAATAGACAGCAGGTAATAGATAATAAGAGCATCTTAAATACAAAAGACCTGTTAGCTCGCTATCTGTATTGTCAAACACAGTATATGTGCCCCAAATGGCACCCTATTCCCTACTATTTTTGACCAGGACCCAATAGGGAATGCTGGGCCATTTGGGAAGCATTCAGTAGCAGTAGTTCCTATCTCAAGGTTAATATGTAAAAATATATATATATGATGATGCACTGTTTTAATGTGATGCCATTAGAATATTCATGTAAATAACCTTTCGCAACTATAAAAGTTTTTCCAGGAGATGTTTTACATCCAGACCCTAATTCATTTATTATTCAGTAGTGTTCTATTATGTTTTACCTGTAAGGTTTATGTGTAGGGCCATGCCTTTTGGTGCAGGTTTTGTTGCTGCAGGTAGAAAATCCTAGGAATACTCTCCATTGAATACAGGCGGTAAACATCAACACCTCTCATCGAATAGACAGTACCTTCGGAAAGTATTCAGACCCCTTGACTTTTTCAACATGTTGTTATGTTACAGCCTTATTCTAACTTGATTAAATAAAACATTTTCCTCAGCAATCTACACACAATACCCTATAATGACAAAGCATTTTTTTTAGACATTTGTGCAAATGTATTAAAAATAAAGAAAAATAAATACTTTATTTACATAAGTACTCAGACCCTTTGCTATGAGACACACAATTGAGCTCAGGTGCATCCTGTTTCCATTGATAATCCTTGAGATGTTTCTAAAACTTGATTGGAGTCCACCTGTGGTAAATTCAAATGATTGGACATGATTTGGAAAGGCACACACCTGTCTATATAAGGTCTCACAGTTGACAGTGCATGTCAGAGCAAAAACCAAGCCATTAGGTCGAAGGAATTGTCCATAGAGCTCCGACGCAGCATTGTGTCGAGGCACAGATCTGGGGAAGGGTACCAAAACATTTCTGCAGCATTGAAGGTCCCCAAGAACACAGTGGCCTCCATCATTCTTAAATGGAAGAAGTTTGGAACCACCAAGACTCTTCCTAGAGCTGGCCATCTGGCCAAACTGAGCAATCGGGGAGAAGGGCCTTGGTCAGGGAAGTGACCAAGAACCCTCTGTGGAAATGGGAGAACCTTCCAGAAGGACAACCATCTCTGCAGCACTCAACCAATCAGGCCTTTATAGTAGAGTGGCCAGATTGAAGCCATCCTCAGTAAAAGGCACATGACAGCCCACTTGGAGTTTGCCAAAAGGCACCTAAAGACTCTCAGACAATGAGAAACAAGATTCTCTGGTCTGATGAAACCAAGATGAAACTATTTGGCCTGAATGCCAAGTGTCACGTCTGGAGGAAATCAGGCACCATCCCTACAGTGAAGCATGGTGGTGGCAGCATCATGCTGTGGGGATGTTTTTCACCAGCAGGGACTGGGAGACTATTCAGGGTCTAGGCAAAGATCAACAGAGCAAAGTACAGAGAGATCCTTGATGAAAACCTGCTCCAGAGCACTCAGGACCTCAGACTGGGGTGAAGGTTAACCTTCCAACAGGACAACGACCCTAAGCACACAGCTAAGATAATGCAGGACTGGCTTCTTTCTTTAATGAGTCCAACGCAAAGGATAAACTGCTTTGTCGAGACAAGGCCCAAATTCTCATCATCCGCGTGAAGAAAAAACTGAGAAAAAGTGGGAGGGGGCCTTGGTGACAATTTGCCGAAAAGTAGGTAAACCACCACTTCCCTCTGTATTATTGGCCAATGTGCAATCATTGGAAAACAAACTGGACAATCTACGACTATCTTACCAACGGGACATTAAAAACGGTAATACCTTATGTTCCACCGAGACTTGGCTGAACGACGACACAGATAATATAGAGCTGGCTGGCTTCTCCGTGTTTCGGCAGGACAGAGCAGCTACATCTGGTAAGATGAGGGGCGGGGGTGTGTGTCAATTTGTCAATAACTGCTGGTGTGCGATGTCTAATATTAATGAAGTCTCAAGGCCTGAGTAAGAATACCTCATGATCTGTAATCTGTAGACCACATTATCAACCAAGAGAGTTCTCATCTATATTATTCGGGGCCATCCATTTACCACCACAAAATGATGCTGGCACAAAGGCCGCACTCAACGAACTGCATAAGGCCATAAGAAAACAAGAAAATGCTCACCCAGAAGCAGTTATTCTAGTGGCTGTGGACTTTAATGCAGGCAACCTTAAATCTGTTTTACCAAATTTCTACCAGTATGTCACATGTGCAATCAGAGGCAAAAAAAACTCTAGACCACCTTTAGTCCACAGACAGAGCCACATAAAAAAAACTCTCTGGCCCTCCATTTGACAATTCTGACCATATTTCTATCCTCCTGATTCCTGATTACATGCAAAAACTAAAGCAGGAAGTACTAGTGACTAGCTCAATATGGAAGTGGTCAGATGACACAGATGCTACGCTACAGGACTGTTTTGCTAGCACAGTCAGTCAACAGCTTCATCAGTAAGTGCCTCGACAACGTCTTCCCCACAGTGACAGTATGTACATTTCCCAACCAGAAGCCATGAATTACAGGCATATTCCACACCGAGCTAAAGGCTAGAGCTGCCACTTTCTAAGAGCGGGACACTAATCCGGACGATTATGAGAAATCCCGCTATGCCCTCAGACAAAGCATCAATACAGGACTAAGATTGAATCCTACTACACCGGCTCTGATGCTTGTCAAATGTCACAGGGCTTGAAAACTATTACGGACAACAAAGGGAAACCCAGCCACGAGCTGCCCAGTGACGCGAGCCTACCAGACGAGCTAAATGCCTTTTATGATCGCTTCAAGGCAAGCAACACTGAAGCATGCATGAGAGCACCAACTGTTAAGGACGACTATGTGATCACACTCTCTGTAGCCAATGTGAGCAAGACTTTTAAACAGGTGAACGTTCACAAAGCTGTGGGGCCAGACAGATTACCAGGACGTGTACTCAAAGCATGCATGGACCAACTGGCAAGTGTCTTCACTGACATTTTCAACCTCTCCCTGGCCGAGTCTGTAATACCTACATGTTTCAAACAGACCACCATAGTCCCTGTGCCCAAGAAAGCGAAGGTAACCTGCCTAAATGATTACCGCCCATATCCATGAAGTGCTTTGAAAGGCTGGTCATGCCTCAAATCAACCCCATCGTGCCAGAAAACCTAGACCCACTCCAATTTGCGTACCCCCCCCCAACAGATCTACAGATGACGCAATTTCAATCACACTCTGCCCTTTCCCACCTGTACAAAAAGAACACCTATGTGAGAATGCTGTTCATTGACTACAGCTCAGCGTTCAGCACCATAGTGCCCATAAAGCTCATCACTAAGCTAAGGACCCTGGGACTAAACACCTCCCTCTGCAACTGGATCCTGGACTTCCTGACAGGCCGCCCTTAGGTGGTAAGGGTAGGCAACAACACATCTGCCACGCTGATCCTCAACACTGCATGCTTAGTTACCTTCTGTACTCCCTGTTCACCCACAACTGTGTGGCCAAGCACGTCTCCAACATCATCATTAAGTTTGCTGACGGCACAACAGTGGTAGGCCTGATCACCAACATCGATGAGACAGCCTATAGGGAGGAGGTCAGAGAACTGGCAGTGTGGTGCCAGGACAACAACCTCTCTCTCATTGTGAGCAAGACAAAGGAGCTGATCGTGGACTATAGGAAAAGGAGAGCCGAACAGGCCCCCATTAACCTCGACGGGACTAAAGTGGAGCGGGTCGAGAGATTCAAGTTCCGTGGTGTCCACATCACCAACAATCTAACTTGGTCCAAACACACCAAGACAGTTGTGAAGAGGGCATAACAACACCTTTTCTCCATCAGGAGACAAAAAAAAATTGGCATGGGTCCCCAGATCCTCAAAAGGTTCTACAGCTACACCATTGAGAGCACCCTGACCGGTTGCATGGTATGGCAACTGCTCGGCATCTTACTGTGAGGTGCTACAGAGGATAGTGTGCATGGCCTAGTACATCACTGGGGCCAAGATTCCTGACATCCAGGACCTAGGCTTCTTAACAACATCTACCCCAAGCCATAAGACTGCTGAACAACCAATCAAATGGCCACCCGGACTATCTACATTGCCCCCCTTGTGTTACTTTTTCATTGATTAGATGTATTCTTTTATTTTTATTTTTATTTAGTCAAAATGTATCAACTCTATTTCTTGAGGGGGAGGCCCCGGTGCACAACTGAGCAAGAGGACAAGTACATTAGAGTGTCTAGTTTGAGAAACAGACATCTCACAAGTTCTCAACTGGCAGCTTCATTAAAAACACCAGTCTCAACGTCAAGAGTCAAGAGGCGACTCCGGGATGCTGGCCTTCTAGGCAGGGTTCCTCTGTTCAGTTTCTGTGTTCTTTTGCCCATCTTAATCTTTTGTTTTTATTGGCCAGTCTGAGACATGGCTTTTTGTTTGCAACTCTGCGTCGACCTTCCCCTCTCGCATGTCCGGTCGGGAGTTGCAGCGAAGAGACAAGACTAAAACTACCACATGGATACCACAAAATTGTGGAGAAAAAGGGGTATATATATATATATATATACAGTGAAGGAAAAAATTATTTGATCCCCTGCTGATTTTGTACGTTTGCCCACTGACAAAGAAATGATCCGTCTATAATTTTAATGGTAGGTTTGAACAGAGACAGAATAACATTAAAAAAATCCAGAAAAACGCAT
This sequence comes from Oncorhynchus kisutch, assembly GCF_002021735.2. Lineage (NCBI taxonomy): Eukaryota > Metazoa > Chordata > Actinopteri > Salmoniformes > Salmonidae > Oncorhynchus > Oncorhynchus kisutch. Next base: position 38,734,213 of record NC_034176.2, read on the forward strand.
GTCAAAAATGTTATAAATTGATTTGCATTTTAATAAGGGAAATATGTATTTGACCCCCTCTCAATCAGAAAGATTTCTGGCTCCCATGTGTCTTTTATACAGGTAACAAACTGAGATTAGGAGAACACACTTAAAGGGAGTGCTCCTAATCTCAGTTTGTTACCTGTATAAAATACACCTGTCCACAGAAGCAATCAATCAGATTCCAAACTCTCCACCATGGCCAAGACCAAATAGCTCTCCAAGGATGTCAGGGACAAGATTGTAGACCTACACAAGGCTGGAATGGGCTACAAGACCATGAGAACGGTGAGGCATCAGCCCAGAACTACACGGGAGGATCTTGTCAATGATCTCAAGGCAGCTGGGATCATAGTCACCAAGAAAACAATTGGTAACACACTACGCCGTGAAGGACTGAAATCCTGCAGCGCCTGCAAGGTCCCCCTGCTAAAGAAAGCACATATACTGTACATGCCCATCTGAGGTTTGCCAATGAACATCTGAATGATTCAGAGGACAACTGGGTGAAAGTGTTGTGGTCAGATGAGACCAAAATGGAGCTCTTTGGCATCAACTCAACTCGCCGTGTTTGGAGGAGGAAGAATGCCTCCTTATGACCCCAAGAACACCATCCCCACCGTCAAACATGGAGGTGGAAACATTATGCTTGGGGGGTGTTTTTCTGCTAAGGGGACAGGAAAACTTCACCGCATCAAAGGGACGATGTACGGGGCCATGTACCGTCAAATCTTGGGCGAGAACCTCCTTCCCTCAGCCAGGGCATTGCAAATGGGTCGTGGATGGGTATTCCAGCATGACAATGACCCAAAACACACAGCCAAGGCAAAAAAGGAGTGGCTCAAGAAGCACATTAAGGTCCTGGAGTGGCCTAGCCAGTCTCCAGACCTTAATCCCATAGAAAATCTGTGGAGGGAGCTGAAGGTTCGAGTTGCCAAACGTCAGCCTCGAAACCTTAAAACGTGTTAAGGCGAGGGGTTCCCCACAGGGAAAATTCTTTAGAAATATTTAACCTCCACACATTAACAAGTCCAATACCTCAAATAAAAGATAAACACCTTGTTCATCTACCCAGCATGTCAGATTTCTTAAATGTTTTACGGAGAAAACACAACATATATTTATGTTACACCACCACCAAACCAAAGAAAAAACGTAGCCATTTTTTCCAGCAAAAGATAAAAATCACAAAAGCAGGATAAAAAAAAATCTATCACTAACCTCTTGAAAATCTTCATCAGATGACAGTCATATGACATGTTACACAGTACATTTATGTTTTGTTCGATAATATGCATTTTATATCCATAAATCTCGGTTTACATTGACGCCATGTTCAAAAAATCCTCCAAAATATCCGGAGGAATTATAGAAAGCTACGCCAGATAACAGAAATACTCATCATAAACTTTGACTAAAGATACATGTTCTACATATAATTAAAGATACACTGGTTCTTAATGCAACCGCTGTGTCACATTTTTTTTTACGTTACGGAAAAAGCCTTGCAATAATAAACATTGCAATAATCTGAGATGGCGCTCAGACGTAACAATATTTCTCCGCCATGTTGGAGTCAACAGAAATACAAAATTACAACATAAATATTCCCTTACCTTTGATGATCTTTCATCAGAATGTAGTGCAAGGAGTCCTAGTTCAACAATAAATTGTTTTGTTTCATAATGTTCAATTCTAGTGTCCAAGTAGCAGCATTTGCTATCACTTTCAGCTCACATGGCCAAAAAATGACTTCTGCTCCAGGATAACTTTGCATGAAAACTTCCAAAAGACATATTACAGGTCGAAGAAACTGGTCAAACTAAGTGCAGAATCAATCTTCAGGATGTTATAATCATATATATCCAATAGCATTCCAACCGGATCATTCGTTTTCATCTGGGGCTGATTGGAACAGCCGTAGCAATCAAAGACAAATGCGCCACAACAAAATGGCATTCTTTTGCGACACCGACTACTTTCCTTCCCATTAGGTCAAAGTTCACAGCAAATGCTCCATTACACTTTCTACTGAATGAGGATATTTAGTGGAAGACGTAGGAAGTGTTTCCAGATCCATAAGTTGTTGGGAAGGGAGGGGGCGATGACGTCAAAGTTGCCCCAACTTTCAGGATTTCAAAACTTGTTTGGAAGATTGCCTGCCCTGTGAGTTCTGTTATACTCACAGACATAATTCATACGGTTTTAGAAACTTCAGAGTGTTTTCTATCCAATATTAATAATAATATGCATATATTAGCAATTTAGGACAGATTTTGATGCAGTTCACTATGGGCACGCAATTCATCCAAATTGGAAATACTGCCCCCTATCTCTAACTGGTTTTAATGACTTGGAGAAGATCTGCACAAAGGAGTGGGACAAAATCCATCCTGAGATGTGTGCAAACCTGTTGGCCAACTACAAGAAACGTCTGACCTCTGTGATTGCCAACAAGGGTTTTGTCACCAAGTACTAAGCCATGTTTTGCAGAGGGGTCAAATACTTATTTCCCTCATTAAAATGCATATCAATTTCCAAAAAATTGTACATGCGTTTTTCTGGATTTTTTGTTGTTATTCTGTCTCTCACTGTTCAAATAAACCTACCATTAAAATTATAGACTGATCATTTCTTTGTCAGTGGGCAAACGTACAAAATCAGCAGGGGATCAAATACTTTATTCCCTCACTGTATATATACATTTATTTTATTTCACCTTTATTTAACCAGGTAGAATAGTTGAGAATAAGTTCTCATTTGCAACTGCGACCTGGCCAAGATAAAGCAAAGCAGTTCGACACATACAACAACACAGAGTTACACATGGAATAAACAAACATACAATCAATAATACGGTGGAAAAATCTATATACAGCATGTGCAAATGAGGTAGGATGGTAGAGGTATGGCAATAAATAGGCTATGGTGGTAAATGAATTACAATATAGCAATTAAACACTGGAATGGTAGGATGTGAAGAAGATGAATGTGCAAGTTCAGATACTGGGGTGCAAAGGAGCAAGATAAATGAATAAGTAAATACAGTATGGGGATGAGGTAGATTGGATGGCCTATTTACAGATGAGCTATGTACAGGTGCAGTGATCTGTAAGCTGCTCTGACAGCTGGTGCTTAAAGCTAGTGAGGGAGGTAATAGTCTCCAGCTTCAGAGCTTTTTGCAGTTCGTTCCAGTCATTGGCAGCAGAGAACTGGAAGGAGAGGCGGCCAAAGGAAGAATTGGCTTTGAAGGTGACCAGTGAGATATACAGTGGGGAGAACAAGTATTTGAAACACTGCTGATGTTGCAGGTTTTCCTACTTTCAAATCATGTATCATAGGTACACTTCCGGCTCTCACAGACCTGCTAGGTTTTCTTTAAGAAGCCCTCCTGTTCCCCACTCATTACCTGTATTAACTGCACCTGTTTGAACTCGATGCTTTTCTGCAAAGGGGACAGGATGACTGCACCATATTGAGGGGAGGATGGATGGGGCCATGTATCGCGAGATCTTGGCCAATAACCTCCTTCCCTCAGCAAGAGCATTGAAGATGGGTCGTGGCTGGGTCTTCCAGCATGACAACGACCCAAAACACACAGCTAGGGCAACTAAGGAGTGATTCCGTAAGAAGCATCTCAAGGTCCTGGAATGGCCTAGCCAGTCTCCAGACCTGAACCAAATAGAAAATATTTGGAGGGAGCTGAAAGTCCGTATTGCCCAGCGACAGCCCCGAAACCTAAAGGAACTGGAGATGGTCTGTATGCAAGAGTGGGCCAAAATCCCTGCTGCAGTGTGTCGAAACCTGGTCAAGAACTACAGGAAACGTATGATCTCTGTAATTGCAAACAAACATTTCTGTACCAAATATAAAGTTCTGCTTTTCTGATGTATCAAATACTTATGTCATGCAATAAAATGCAAATTAATTACTTAAAAATCATAATGTGATTTTCTGGATTTTTGTTTTAGATTCCGTCTCTCACAGTTTAAGTGTACCTATGATAAAAATGACAGACCTCTACATGCTTTGTAAGTAGGAAAACCTGCTAAATCTGCAGTGTATCAAATACTTGTTCTCCCCACTGTACCTGCTGGCGCACGTGCTACAGGTGGGTGCTGCTATGGTGACCAGTAAGCTGAGATAAGGCAGGGCTTTAACTAGCAGAGACTTGTAGATGACCTGGAGCCAGTGGGTTTGGCGACGAGTATAAAGCGAGGGCCAGCCAACGAGAGCATACAGGTCGCAGTGGTTGGTAGTATATGGGGCTTTGAGGACAAAACGGATGGCACTGTGATAGACTGCATCCAATTAGTTGAGTAGAGTGTTGGAAGATATTTTGTAAATTACATCGCCGAAGTCGAGGATTGGTAGGATGGTCAGTTTTACGAGGGTATGTTTGGCAGCATGAGGGAAGGATGCTTTGTTGCGAAATAGGAAGCTAAATCTAGATTCTAGACACAGTTGAAGTCGGAAGTTTACATACAACTTAGCCAAATACATTTAAACACAGTTTTTCACAATTCCTGACATTTAATCATAGTAAAAATTGCCTGTCTTAGGTCAGTTAGCATCACCAATTTATTTTAAGAATGTGAAATGTCAGAATAATAGTAGAGAGAATTATTTATTTCAGCTTGAATTTCTTTCATCACATTTCCAGTGGGTCAGAAGTTTAAATACACTCAATTAGTATTTGGTTGCATTGCCATTTAAATTGTTTAACTTGGGTCAAACATTTCAGGTAGCCTTCCACAGGCTTCCCACAATAAGTTGGGTGAATTTTGGCCCATTCTTCCTGACAGAGCTGGTGTAACTGAGTCAGGTTTGTAGGCCTCCTTGCTCACACACGCTTTTTCAATTATCCCCACAAATTTTCTATGGGATTGAAGTCAGGGCTTTGTGATGGCCACTCCAATACCTTGATTTTGTTGTCCTTGAGCCATTTTGCCACAACTATGGAAGTATGCTCATAGTGGATAATGCGGAGCCTCCCAAGTGGATAGTGGATTATGCAGGGCCTCCTGGGGTGGCAGGTAGCTTAGTGGTTATAGAGTTGGACTTGTCACCGAAAGGTTTCAAGATCGAATCCCTGAGCTGAAAAGGTAAAAATCTGTCGTTCTGCCCCAGAACAAGGCAGTTAACCCACTGTTCCTAGGCCGTCATTGAAAATAAGAATTTGTAACTGACTTGCCTAGTTAAATAAAGGTTAAATAAAAAAGTATATTTAAATAATCTTAACTGAGCTGCCTAGTGAAATACATTTAAAAAATGCTTGGGGTCATTGTCCATTTGGAAGACCCATTGGCGACCAAGCTTTAACTTTCTGACTGATGTCTTGAGATGTTGCTTCAATATATTCACATAATTTCCCCCCTCATGATGCCATCTATTTTGTGAATTGCACCAGTCCCTCCTTCAGCAAAGCACCACCACAAGCCTCCCCCTTTTTCCTCCAAACATCAGACCAGAGGACATTTCTCAAAAATGTACTATCTTTGTCCCCATGTGCTGTTGCAAACCGTAGTCTGGCTTTTTTTATGGTGGTTTTGGAGTAGTGGCTTCTTCCTTGTGGAGTGGCCTTTCACGTTATGCCAATATAGGACTTGTTTTACTGTGGATATAGATACTTTTGTTCTGGGATTGATTTGCACTTTTCACACCAAAGTACGTTCATCTCTAAGAGACAGAACACGTCTCCTTACTGAGCGGTTGCGTGGTCCCATGGTGTTCATACTTGCGTACTATTGTTTGTACAGATGAACGAGGTACCTTCAGGCGTTTGGAAATTGCTCCGAAGGATGAACCAGACTTGTGGAGGTCTATACATTTTTTTCTGAAGTATTAGCTGATTTCTTTTGATTTTCCCATGATGTCAAGTAAAGAGGGACTAAGTTTGAAGGTAGGCCTTGAAATACATTCCCAGGTACACCTCCAATTGACTCAAATTATGTCAATTAGCCCATCAGAAGCTTCTAAAGCAATAAAATAATTTATCTGGAATTTTCCAAGCTGTTTAAAGACACAGTCAACTTAGTGTATGTAAACTTCTGACCCACTGGAATTGTGATACAGTGAATTATAAGTGAAATAATCTGTACACAATTGTTGGAAAAATTACTTGTATCATGCACAAAGTAGATGTCCTAACTAGAGGTCGACCGATTAATCGGATTTAGAGGTCGGTCGATTTTCAATTTTTGGGTGCCGATTTGCCGAATTGTATTTTTTAATACCTTTATTTAACTAGGCAAGTCAGTTAAGAACACATTCTTATTTTCAATGACGGGCTAGGAACCGTAGGTTAACTGAACGACAAATTTTCACCTTGTCAGCTCGGGGGATCCAATCTTGCAACCTTACAGTTAACTAGTCGAACGCAATAACGACCTGCCTCTCTCTCTCGTTGCACTCCACAAGGAGACTGCCTCTTACGTGAATGCAGTAAGCCAAAGTAAGTAGCTAGCTAGCATTAAACTTATCTTATAAAAAACAATCAATCATAATCACTAGTTAACTACACATGGTTGATGATATTACTAGATATTATCTAGTGTGTCCTGCGTTGCATATAATCTGACTGAGCATACAAGCATACAAGTATCTAAGTATCTGACTGAGTGGTGGTAGGCAGAAGCAGGCGCGAAAACATTAATTCAAACAGAACTTTAGTGCGTTTTGCCAGCAGCTCTTCGTTGTGCGTCAAGCATTGCGCTGTTTATGACTTCAAGCCTATCAACTCCCGAGATGAGGCTGGTGTAACCGAAGTGAAATGGCTAGCTAGTTAGCTCGCGCCAATAGCGTTTCAAACGTCACTCGCTCTGAGCCTTCTAGTAGTTGTTCCCCTTGCTCTGCATGGGTAACACTGCTTCGAGGGTGGCTGTTGTTGTGTTGCTGGTTCGAGCCCAGGGAGGAGCGAGGAGAGGGACGGAAGCTATACTGTTACACTGGCAATACTAAAGTGCCTATAAGAACATCTAATAGTCAAAGGTTAATGAAATACAAATGGTATAGAGGGAAATAGTCCTATAATTCCTATAACAACTACAACCTAAAACTTCTTACCTGGGAATATTGAAGACTCATGTTAAAAGGAACCACCAGCCTTCATATGTTCTCATGTTCTGAGCAAGGAACTGAAACGTTCGCTTTTTTACATTGCACATATTGCACTTTTACTTTCTTCTCCAACACTTTGTTTTTGCATTATTTAAACCAAATTGAACATGTTTCATTATTTACTTGAGGCTAAATAGATTTTATTGATGTATCATATTAAGTTAAAATAAGTGTTCATTCAGTATTGCTTTAATTGTCATTATTACAAATAAATAAATAAAAATTGGCCGATTAATCGGTATCAGATTTTTTGGTCCTCCAATAATCGGTATCGGCATTGAAAAATCATAATCGGTCGACCTCTAGTCCTAACCGACTTGCCAAAACTATAGTTTGTTAACAAGAAATTTGTGGAGTGGTTGAAAAACAAGTTTTAATGACCAACCTAAGTGTATGTAAACTTCCAACTTCAACTGTATATATAAATATGAAGAAAAAAATGTGGACAATGCTAGAAATACCTGTAAAAGCACTGTGCCTCAAAAAGTGCACCAAAAAGCATGGTACTAATTATGTGACATGAGCAGTGTTTTACTCGATTTTCCATGGCAGAAATTAAAACACGAAACAGACCTAACTGTTTGGTCTTTTAAAAACCTGCTATATGTCGAATATTGTGTGCTATAGCTTTCGAAAATACAGAAATGTCTCTGGATGACAACATAAAGATCCTTCTTTCCAACTTTAGGGCTGTTTTCCACAACAAATTAAATCCACTTTGTGTTTTGCTTCCTTGCCACGATACTTCTAAGTATTGCGATATTGTTAATGTCTCAACCCTAAACCTGTCAACAAGTCTCTGCGTCAATATCCACAAACAGAGTGCCTGCATCCCAAATGGCACCCATAGGCTTATAGGGCTCTGGTCAACAGTATTGTACTATCGAGGGAATAGGGAGCCTTTTGGGATGCACAGAGAGTTGGCATCTTTTCACTCATGATGTTGCTGCGAACCCTCATTTACCGGTTATTCAAGGTTGAGGAGGAAGATGTGTGGTTGGTTGGTGTGGTGGTGACCATATGAAGGCTGTGATATTAAACGATCAGAGACAAAGTGCGAAATCCAACAAAGTTTTGCTTATCAGTCTAATTAACCTATCTTGAGCGAGACTGCATCTCTAAATCACCTCCCATCTGTTGGAGCTGTGTCGCTGCCATTACTGCCTCTCCTCTCCACCCCCGTCTCAGCAGATATGCCAGCAATCAATCAGAATGTGCTGCTCACACACACACACGCGTAGGCACACACACCCATGCAAGGAAGCACACATGCAGAAAAGAACACACACACAAACACACACACACACTCTCTCACTCTAACTCTCTCAATTAGACTACACACCATACATCCTCACTACCATAAATCACCAACAGGACACAGCTCCATAACGTAGCACAGTCCACACCTCATTATTTTAATACATACCTGTACATCTGCCATGGTCTTCACAATGATTTGAGGTACACTGTCCCAACCTGTTTGGATGTTTAATAGACCTAGTGTCACGCCTGCTCCCACTCTCCCTCTCTGGCGCTCGAGGGTGCCAGGCTACCTTTCATTACGCACACCTGTCACCATCATTACGTGCATCAGCGCTCATTGGACTCCTTCACGTTTTGATTGCCTCCCAAGATGAGGCTGGTGTAACCGAAGTGAAATGGCTAGCTAGTTAGCTCGGCGCTAATAGCGTTTCAAATGTCACTCGCTCTGAGCCTTCTAGTAGTTGTTCCCCTTGCTCTGCATGGGTAACACTGCTTCGAGGGTGGCTGTTGTTGTTGTGTTGCTGGTTCGAGCCCAGGGAGGAGCGAGGAGAGGGACGGAAGCTATACTGTTGCACTGGCAATACTAAAGTGCCTATAAGAACATCTAATAGTCAAAGTTTAATGAAATACAAATGGAATGTGCTGCACACACACCCATGCAAGGAAGCACATATGCAGAAAAGAACACACACACAAACACACACACTCTCTCGCTCTTAGACTACACACCATACATCCTCACTACCATAAATCACCAACAGGACACAGCTCCATAACGTAGCACAGTCCACACCTCATTATTTTAATACATACCTGTACATCTGCCATGGTCTTCACAATGATTTGAGGTACACTGTCTCAACCTGTTTGGATGTTTAATAGACCTAGTGTCACGCCTGCTCCCACTCTCCCTCTCTGGCGCTCGAGGGCGCCAGGCTGCCTTTCATTACGCACACCTGTCACCATCATTACGCGCATCAGCGCTCATTGGACTCCTTCACGTTTTGATTGCCTCCCCTATAACTGTCTGTTTCTTCTGTTTCATCCCCGTGTCAGCATTATTGTGGATTCCATTTACCCTGTCCAGACGCTGTCCATATTCTGTTCCTGTCAGTGGGTATTAAATGTTCAATCCCTGTACCTGCTTCTCGACCCCAGCGTCAATCCTTACAGAATTCTGAAAACACTATACGAAGCATCAGGGAGGTTTTTGTTCGCCGATGGAAGTGGGGGTGCCTCAGCTGGCTCGTCAGGCTTTCATGCTTTAGCTGATTCGAAAGGTTTCTTTTCCCCGGTTGGGTCGGCAGGCTCCCATCCCACGTCTTGCGTCAACCGGCTAGTTGGGCTCCTACGCCTCAGCTGGCTCATCAGGCTCCCATCCCACGTCATGCCTCAGCCGGCCAATCAGGCTCCCACGCCTAAGCTGGCTCGTCGGGCTGCCACGCCTCAGCTGGATTGTCAGGCTCCCACGCCTCAGCTCCCACGCTTGTCCAGAGCCCATGCCTCGGCCAGCCCGTCAGGCTTGCCCAGGTGGGACCCAGGGTGGCGCCCCTATGGGGGGGGGGGGATACTGTCACGCCTGCTCCCGCTCTCCTTCTCTGGCGCTCGAGGGCACCAGGCTGCCTTTCATTACACACACCTGTCACCGTCATTACGCGCATCGGCACTCATTGGACTCACCTGGACTCCTTCTCGTTTTGATTGCCTTCCTCTGTTTCATCCCCATGTCAGCATTATTGTGGTTTCTGTTTCCCCTGTCCAGACGCTGTCCATATTCTGTTCCTGTACGTGGTTAAATGTTCACTCCCTGTACCTGCTTCTCATCTCCAGCGTCGATTCTTACACCAAGCCATATTTTGTCATGTACAGTGCCTTGCGAAAGTATTTGGCCCCCTTGAACTTTGCGACCTTTTGCCACATTTCAGGCTTCAAACATAAAGATATAAAACTGTATTTTCTTGTGAAGAATCAACAACAAGTGGGACACAATCATGAAGTGGAACGACATTTATTGGATATTTCAAACTTTTTTAACAAATCAAAAACTGAAAAATTGGCCGTGCAAAATTATTCAGCCCCTTTACTTTCAGTGCAGCAAACTCTCTCCAGAAGTTCAGTGATGATCTCTGAATGATCCAATGTTGACCTAAATGACTAATGATGATAAATACAATCCACCTGTGTGTAATCAGGTATTTGCCTGAAATGTGGAAAAAGGTCGCAAAGTTCAAGGGGGCCGAATACTTTCGCAAGGCACTGTAGTAACTAGAGCACCGAAGACTAGAGTGTTCTGAGAGATAAGGAATATACTGTCAGTCAGGGATCCCCAATTATGGTCGGGGGACCGGAAACATAGTTATAAATTATTTGTACACTGCAAAGTGACCACAAGATCATAGTATTTTTTTTAATGTCAGAGCAATAGGAACAACAGGGCTATTCTCAGGACTAGAGATGGACTCTCTCTCCCACAGTATGTCCTAGCAGCACCCCCCCCCCCCCCCCCCCCCACTATGTCATCCCCAGGTTGAAGCTTCCGCAACAGGGCCTTCTCTAGGTTTTCTCCTAGGTTCTGGAACTCCCTCCCTCCAGCCATCCATGACTCAGAGTCCATCACTGTCTTTCAGTCCCCCCGAAAGCCCCCACCCCCCCAACCACCACCCTCCACCACCACACACACATGCACACTCACACACAAGCAAAGAAATACACTCCTCTCTTCATCGTACTGAGCAGCACCTAACCCAAACCCTTACCCGAGCCCTTACCCTAAACCGGGTTCATATCCAAATCCCAGCCCTCCCCATGCACTGATACATCACATTATTTTTACGCTCTAATTATTATTATTATTATTATTACCATCTGTGTCCCGGATCCCTCCGGAACTGTCATTATGCACACCTGGTCCCTATTCCCATTCATTAGTAATTGTATAAGTGTGCCCTTTGTTCACCATTGTCCTGTCGATTATTGTTACAAGTTCTGTTGGTCGCGTGAGTACCTGTGCTGTGTTGTTTTGGCTTTCATCCGCGTGGATTGCACAGATGATTACGGGTCTCGTCCTGTGTGGTATCAATGTGCGCTTGTGTTATTTATTAGAGGTACTCCTCGCTCTTTTGTTTGGTTTTCAACCCTGTGTTTTGTATACGTGTTTGCTTGGTCTTTGTCCCCGTGCCTATTACACATTCCTGTGCCTGTCTCCTGATCCCTTTATACCGACGTGACAATCTGTGTCTAATAAGAGAAGGTTGGTAACATTGCTGCCCTTGACACAGCCAAAGTAATAAAAAAAATGTTAAGGCCCATTTGTTACTGTAATTGAGTATCAATGGTGTGGTGGGGAGTCAGTGTGTGTCCCAAATCAACCTGGTCTCAGAGCAAAACATTATATTTTACTCAAATCCGTGTCACACCATTTAGTATGATATGTTACTTTATGTTAGGTTACATTAAAGACCATAACATCCACAGGTAGAATACAACTAAACTCACACACTGGAGGAGAACGCTTCAGAGATAACGGATGTTGAAGGTATTGCAATAGTGTAACAGTTCCACCCTCTACAAGTTGGATTGGGTTTTGGAGGAATGCAAATACCTGTGAGAAATTCCTTGGTAACACAGCCAGTACCCCACAGAGCACAGCATGTGGGTTCTCTCTCCTCTCCTCTGCTCTGTTCTCACCTCCTCCAGCCCATGCTGTGAATCCTGGGGGTGGACACCAACAAGCTTTCAGTCTCACTGCAGAATTAGACATTCGTCCACATTCTTCAAATGTCAAATTTCGAAGTTGCACCAAACCTCAAATTTCAAACCTCAAAGAAACAATACTCCGAGCCGCAGCTCCATACTACTTGTTAAACAAGGAAAATTGACACTATATACTTGTTGTTAGGGTGGGATTGGCATGGGGGATATGTGGATGACTTTAACCACTTATTTGGATTCATCATGTCTTACTCACTGGTTGAAAACAGTTTCGTCCAAATCAGATGTTAGGTACTATAATTATTACATATTATATGAATCCTATCAAATAAAATTGCCAATTTGGGTGCAATCAATAAGCTTAATTTCTCAGAGATCAAATTATATTTCCACAAAGAAAGGCTTCTGGAATGCTTAACTGTTTCTAACTACAGAAACAATTTCAGAACAATCTGTAAGAGTGGATGTCATGGCTTGTTTAAATGACATGGAACAACCCTGGAGTCAATGTGAATGCAACGCTTGATGCTTGGTTCCTCCTGCCACCACTTCCACAGATGTTAGGTATGACTTAAGGCCCTTAGACAGTTGTCATGGCAGCACGGTAGACGCTAGTTAGCAGACAGATTGTGGTGTGAGTGCAGCTCGATCAGGGTTGAAATAACAGTGAAATAACAGAAATACTGATCATCTCCCACAAATGCACCCTAAACATGATGTTACAGCAGATTTCAGTGCAGAATCTCTGGCTCTTGCAGATGTTGCCCATATGGCTGTAAGGGCTTTATTTAACTAATAGTCCTGTTTACATCCTCATCTATATTTATGAAGTGTCTGGTAAAATCTGCTGCCATTAGAAGGAGGAAAAACAGTGACTGGCATGTACAGTGGTTCTTCCTTTAAAAGTTTTGAGCTTATGCCATGACCGTTTGTTGCAGATTGTGATAAACTGAGTCATTCTGTCATTGCACCACACTATACACAAGGGGGAGTTAGAACGCTGATCTATCAGTAGTCTAAACTGTGGCACAAATTGATTATCTTTTCGTAAATTAATGGAGGTATGAATGTTTCAGTCCTAGAGGCCTCTCTTCTCTGGCACAAGAGTCCTGAGGCACAACAAAAAAAATAGCTGGCGGTGGTCATGGAGTTGAGAGAGAACTTTGGTAAATACAATAGTGCAATTACACTTGACATGTGGACTGACGATTTTCGAAAAATAGACATGGTGGGCTGTTGGTTTCTCTCCCTCTAAAACCAGAAAAAAATCATTCTAAATAACAAAATAGCTTTATTTACCACAGTGTGAAAGAGTGATAGTCCCTCTATATAAAGTCCGTTTCTGAAACACGAAGTCCTTCTTCGCGGATGTGAAGAAAAAACGGAATGAAAGAGATTCCAGCAAGGATTTGTCAGCGTAAAGCTGAGTGACTCACTCATTCGTGGCTTTGGATCAAAATAAATAATTACCAACATTCTTTCTGATAGTCTTTAATAAAGAATCCAAGTTAATCTGCTCATGTTGTGAGTGTTGAATTATTTGTAACATTGTGGTTACAACGAAGAAAGTAAATAATCTGGTGTGTTGTAAACTTGTCATTTTTCCTTATTTTACTTTTTTTTGTAAGATTTTATTAGATCTTTTTAGAGAATACAAAACATGCACATACAAACGACAACTACATCACACCTGCCCAGACCCACCTGCTCACACCACCATCTCCAGCTCCGGGCATCACTCGCCTAAACTGCACCATTTTGTTACTCTCCGTCGCCCACACACTTTAAACATTTGGATAATAAAGCATTTAAAGGCTGACATTGGTTGATTTTAATAATTCTGACAGCCATATTTCTAACTCCACCTGTAACTTCTGGACTTTTTAACATTCCCAGAAGGCATGTATTATTATAACCTAATGACAAATTTACCTGGTAATCTAATTTAATTTACTGCAGGCCTAAGACCTATGGGTTTAACCTTCTGAATGAATGATTATATTGAAGATAGACAAACATTCACAACTCCATTCATTTACAAAAGGATAGTCTAATTGCTCGGCTAGGTGAGAAAAATCCCCCAATTTGTACCACAGTTTAGACTAACGATAGATGCTGCGGTCAGTCAGAGTTGAGTCCTTTTGTAAAGTGTAGCCTAATGGCAAAATAAGGGCAAACTTGCAATGTATTTGATGCTTACGTAATCTAAGGTTTTACATTTTTAACTCAATATCACAAACCAGATTTGCCCTGACAAAAAATGCATCAACCCTTATAAATATATACATTTATTATAATCCATATAATAATTGCTAAAGACAATCAGAAATAATGTGTCTTTAAACCTGCATTATAATTTAGGCAATTTAATATATTAATTTAGGCTTGGCCTATTTCGCAGCATAAAGCTATCTATGTCAGCATTATTTATTTATTTAACCAGGCAAGTCAGTTAAGAACAAATTCATATTTTCAATGATGGCCTAGGAACAGTGGGTTAACTGCCTTGTTCAGGGGTAGAACGACAGATTTTTACCTCATCAGCTCAGGGATTCGATCTAGCAACCTTTCGGTTATTGGCCCAAGGCTCTAACCACTAGGCTACCTACCGCCTCAGCATAAAGCTGAGACTCACTCATTTGCCGCTTTGGATCAAAATAAATAAGTACCAACAATCTTTCTGATCGTCTTTAATAAAGACATTTTTTTACCAAGTTAATCTGCTCATGTTGTGTGTGTTCAATTATTTCAGACATTGTGGTTACAATGAAGAATGTAAACGAAATAAATCAAACAAATCATATTCAGAATGAATAATCAGATGTGTGTTGCAAGCTTGTCATTTTTCACCCACATGCACTTTCAAGATTTGGATAATAAAGCATTTAATGTCTGACATTGGTTGATTTTAACTCTACCCATAACTTTTTGACTTTTTAACATTCCCAGAAGGCATGGATTATTATAACCTAATAAAAAAGGAACCAGGTAATCTAATTTAATTTACTGCAGAACTAAGACCTATGGGTTTATCCTTCTGAATTATTATATTGAAAATAGACTGAAACATTCATACCTCCATTAATTTATGAAAGAATAGTCTAATAGCTCGGCTCTGTGTGAAAAATACCCCCAACTTGCAATGTATTCGATGCTTAAGTATTCCAAACCTCATACAACCGCAAAATGTCAGATAAAGTGTATACTGTACAGTATTTGTTCATCAACATCTTTATGCTTTCGTTCCTAAAATAATGATAAAAAAGACTCTGAAAATGTAGATGTTTATTTTAACTACTGTACATCTCAGCTACATTTTAGTTGCACTTACCACCAGCATCACGACCACGGGTAAATCTTGTTTAAATGATCAATGTATTTGATGCATTGTTGTATCGTCAGTGTCTAAAGACAAAACGTTGATAGCCTTCACCAGTTCCGCTTTGCTTGTAGGCTTGGCAGAGTTACGGATTAATGTTTTCAGTTGATGCCAAACAAGTTCGGCCGGGCTTAAATCAGAGAGAGAAGTAGAGAGAATTAAAAAATATTTGTAGATATACTGTAGGCCTACCGAGTCTTACTAGTGTTGAGTAATGTGCTGTTACAAGTGTTGTAGGTCTATTTACTCTGCTGGCGTTTTGACCCAGTTTATGCCCTCGTTTGCAACGCAAAACCGGGCAGAAGTGTGTTTTGGGTGATCGTCTGCATTTGTAGACAAAAAAATGACATTAGCCTAACAGCCAACATTAGGTAAAGAATAATTGAAATATACATGTAAATAGGCCTAAACATAACAAAATATTGCTATAATCCTACCTTGAAAGAAACAATGTAGTCCCAGAAACAACTCTCTGACACAGGGTCCAGCATATCTCTTGATGATTTCTTCCTCAAAGAACTCTCGAGCCATGATACGTGAACAAGGAGGCAACAGTGAATTATTGTGGAACACAGAGCAGTCCGTGAGGTGTAGGCTATAATATTTTATGTAACTTTAGCTTTTATAAATAGCTAATCAACAATCAAATATGGGCCTGGTCCCTGGCGAGAAATTGCCCCCCAAATGGTTGGGATTCGGCTTGCTTGATTTGCTTCATTATTTCTGTAGCAATTTTGAGTAAATTGCTCAAGGGCCACGGTTGATTCGTCCATGAAGATGACGTCATTGAATGTTTCGCCAGCTTTGGGCCTGATGCATGCAAAGTTCTTTGTTTCTCAGACGAATCATTGGGTCAAAACTACAGAACAGTACAAAACAAGAGAACACACATGTTTAATGTTCAAAATATAAATTAAATATATATATATATATATATACCACTACCATTCAAAAGTTTGTGGTCACAAATTTTGTCCATTAAAATAACATCAAATTGATCAGAAATAAAGTGTAGACAGTGTTAATGTTGTAAATGACTGTTTGAAACGGAATATCTACATAGGCATACAGAGGCCCGTTATCAGCAACCATCACTACTGTGTTCCAATGGCACATTGTGTTAGCTAATTTATGTTAGCTAAGTTTATCATTTTAAAAGGCAAATTGCTCATTAGAAAAACATTTTGCAATTATGTTAGCACAGCTGAAAAACGTTGTTCTGATTAAAGAAGCAATAAATCCTTCTTTAGACTAGTTGAGTAACTGGAGCATCAGCGTTTGTGGGTTCGATTAGAGGCTCAAAATGGCCAGAAACATATAACTTTCTTCTGAAACTCATCAGTCTATTCTTGTTCTGAGAAATGAAGGCTATTCCATGCGAGAAATTGCCAAGAAACTGAAGATCTCCCTTCACAGAACAGAGCAAACTAGCCCTAACCAGAATAGAAAGAGGAGTGGGAGGCCCCTGTGCACAACTGAGCAATAGGACAAGTACATTAGAGTGTCTAGTTTGAGAAACAGACGCCTCACGTTCACAACTGGCAGCTTCATTAAATAGTACCCGCAAAACACCAGTCTCAACGTCAACAGTGAAGAGGTGACTCCGGGATGCTGGCCTTCTAGGCAGAGTTCCTCTGTCCAGTGTCTGTGTTATTTTGCCCATCTTAATCTTTTGTTTTTATTGGCCAGTCTGAGATAAGGCTTTTTCTTTGCAACTCTGCCTAAACGACCAGCATCCCGGAGTCGCCTCCTCACTGTTGACATTGAGACTGGTGTTTTTCTGGTACTATTTAATGAAGCTGCCAGTTAAGGACTTGTGAGGCATCTGTTTCTCAAGACTCTTCCTAGAGCTGGCCAGGGGTGTAACCAAGAACCCGAGGGTCACTCTGACAGAGCACTAGAGTTCCTCTGTGTAAATGGGAGAACCTTCCAGAATGACAACCATCTCTGCAGCACTCCACCACTCAGACCTTTATGGTATAGTGGCCAGACGGAAGCCACTAATCAGTAAAAGGCACATGACAGCCCGCTTGGAGTTTGCCAAAAAAGCACCTAAAGACTCTGAGACCATGAGAAACCAGATTCTCTGGTCTGATGAAACCAAGATTGAACTCTTTGGCCTGAATGACAAGCGTCATGTCTGGAGGACACATGGCACCATCCCTACAATGAAGCATCCCTACCATCTCTACAGTGGTGATGGCAGCATCATGCTGTGGGGATGTTTTTCAGTGGCATAGACTGGGAGACTAGTCAGGATTGAGGCAAAGATGAATGGAGTCAAGTACAGAGAGATCCTTGATGAAAACCTGCTCCAGAGTGTTTCAGGACCTCTGACTGGGGCTAAAAGGTTCACTTTCCAACAGGACAATGACTCTAAGCACACAGCCATTACAACGCAGGACTGGCTTCGGGGACATGTCTCTGAATGTCCTTGAGTGGCCCAGCCAGAGCCCAGACTCGAACCCGATCTAGCATTTCCGGAGAGACCTGAAAATAGCTGTGCAGCAATGCTCCTCATCCAACCTGAAAGGACTTGAGAGGATCCACAGAGAAGAATGGAAGAAAAATACCCAAATACAGGTGTGCCAAGCTTGTAGCAATATACCCAAGAAGATTCAAAGCTGTAGTTGCTGACAAAGGTATTTCAATAAAGTACTAAGTAAAGGGTCTGAAAGCTTATGTAAATGTGATATTTTCGGGGATTTTTATAAAATAGCAAAAATGTCTAAAAACCAGTTTTTCCTTTGTCATTATATGGTATTGTGTGTAGATTGATGAGGGAAAAACACAATTTAATACATTTTAGAATAAGGCTGTAACATAACAAAATGTGGGAAAATTCAAGGGGTCTGAATACTTTCTGAAGTAACTGTGTGTATATATATATATATATATATATATATATATATATATAAATATATATATATACAGTGCCTTGCGAAAGTATTCGGCCCCCTTGAACTTTGCGACCTTTTGCCACAATTCAGGCTTCAAACATAAAGACATAAAACTGTATTTTTTTGTGAAGAATCAACAACAAGTGGGACACAATCATGAAGTGGAACGACATTTATTGGATATTTCTAACTTTTTTAACAAATCAAAAACTGAAAAATTGGGCGTGCAAAATTATTCAGCCCCCTTAAGTTAATACTTTGTAGCGCCACCTTTTGCTGCGATTACAGCTGTAAGTCGCTTGGGGTATGTCTCTATCAGTTTTGCACATCGAGAGGCTGAAATTTCTTCCCATTCCTCCTTGCAAAACAGCTCGAGCTCAGTGAGGTTGGATGGAGAGCATTTGTGAACAGCAGTTTTCAGTTCTTTCCACAGATTCTCGATTGGATTCAGGTCTGGACTTTGACTTGGCCATTCTAACACCTGGATATGTTTATTTTTGAACCATTCCATTGTAGGTTTTGCTTTATGTTTTGGATCATTGTCTTGTTGGAAGACAAATCTCCGTCCCAGTCTCAGGTCTTTTGCAGACTCCATCAGGTTTTCTTCCAGAATGGTCCTGTATTTGGCTCCATCCATCTTCCCATCAATTTTAACCATCTTCCCTGTCCCTGCTGAAGAAAAGCAGGCCCAAACCATGATGCTGCCACCACCATGTTTGACAGTGGGGATGGTGTGTTCAGGGTGATGAGCTGTGTTGCTTTTACGCCAAACATAACGTTTTGCATTGTTGCCAAAAAGTTCAATTTTGGTTTCATCTGACCAGAGCACCTTCTTACACATGTTTGGTGTGTCTCCCAGGTGGCTTGTGGCAAACTTTAAACGACACTTTTTATGGATATCTTTAAGAAATGGCTTTCTTCTTGCCACTCTTCCATAAAGGCCAGATTTGTGCAATATACGACTGATTGTTGTCCTATGGACAGAGTCTCCCACCTCAGCTGTAGATCTCTGCAGTTCATCCAGAGTGATCATGGGCCTCTTGGCTGCATCTCTGATCAGTCTTCTCCTTGTATGAGCTGAAAGTTTAGAGGGACAGCCAGGTCTTGGTAGATTTGCAGTG
The DNA here is from genome assembly GCF_002021735.2 of Oncorhynchus kisutch. Taxonomy (NCBI): domain Eukaryota; kingdom Metazoa; phylum Chordata; class Actinopteri; order Salmoniformes; family Salmonidae; genus Oncorhynchus; species Oncorhynchus kisutch. Next base: position 38,753,727 of record NC_034176.2, read on the forward strand.
GTCTGATACTCCTTCCATTTCAATATTATCGCTTGCACAGTGCTCCTTGGGATGTTTAAAGCTTGGGAAATCTTTTTGTATCCAAATCCGGCTTTAAACTTCTTCACAACAGTATCTCGGACCTGCCTGGTGTGTTCCTTGTTCTTCATGATGCTCTCTGCGCTTTTAACGGACCTCTGAGACTATCACAGTGCTGGTGCATTTATACGGAGACTTGATTACACACAGGTGGATTGTATTTATCATCATTAGTCATTTAGGTCAACATTGGATCATTCAGAGATCCTCACTGAACTTCTGGAGAGAGTTTGCTGCACTGAGATTAAAGGGGCTGAATAATTTTGCACGCCCAATTTTTCAGTTTTTGATTTGTTAAAAAAGTTTGAAATATCCAATAAATGTCGTTCCACATCATGATTGTGTCCCACTTGTTGTTGATTCTTCACAAAAAATACAGTTTTATATCTTTATGTTTGAAGCCTGAAATGTGGCAAAAGGTCGCAAAGTTCAAGGGGGCCGAATACTTTCGCAAGGCACTGTATATATATATATACACAGTACCAGTCAAAAGTTTGGCACACCTACTGATTCCATGGTTTTTCATTATTCTACATTGTAGAATAATAGCAAAAACATCAAAACTATGCAATAACACATGGAATCATGTAGTAACCAAAAAAAGTGTTAAACAAATCAAATATATTTTATATTTGAGATTCTTCAAAGTAGCCACTTTGCCTTGATTACAGCTTTGCACACTTGGCATTCTCTCAACCAGCTTCATGAGGAATATTTTTCCAACAGTCTTGAAGGAGTTCCCACATATGCTGAGCACAGCCTTTCCATAAGTCCTCTCAAGTTTCTTCAAATGTCTTCTTACTGTGATTAGAGCGATGTTGATGTTGTTCCATGATACCAGCAGATTCCAGAAGGCCTTTGCCGATCGCTCATTATCTTCATCCATCAGTGATTCGATGGCTTGAAAGAGTTACTGGAAATGGAATACAATGTAAAAATGTGCAGCAGACAGTAAAGGCCAGCAGTAGATTCATTAAAACATTATTTTTAGCATTATTAGGCCTACTGTACCTGTTCATTTTCCTGGGCTTTCGCGTTCTGCGTAACACAGGCATCTGATGATAGTGTTTGCGAAATAGCACTGTCCGTGATCGTTCATTACATTGGAATACAAAAGAAGCCATCCACCCATGGTGTATTGGTTAGCCTACAATTAGGGTCTGGAAGTGTTAGGATTATTTTGCTCTTCACTCACAGTCACTTAGCAGTCTACAGTAGGCTGACTCCCATCTGGTCACGTTGTACAGTGCCATATTTTCCTAATGGAAACCGTGAGGCCTAAAGTACATAGGCTACTGTAACATGTATTTTAATTTTTCTTGGAATAGAAACACCATAATATTAATCAAATTAATTAAGCTATTTTTCTAAAAACGAATCCCATTTAGTCTGTAACAAAAAATGTTTTAACCTCTAGCGACGAGCAATCCCGTATCCGGGAGCGTAATCATAGCCTCAAGTACATTACCAGAACGCAACGTTTCCTATTCATGAAAATCGTAAATGAAATGAAATAAATGTATTCAAACACAAGCTTAGCCTTTTGTTAACAACACTATCATCTCAGATTTTCAAAATATGCGTTACAGCCAACGCTAGACAAGCATTTGTGTAAGTTTAACATGGCATAATGCTATGCTAGGCTGTGCTGGAAGCAGGCAACATTTTCAAAAAAATAAGAAAAGCAACCAAATTAAATAATTTACCTTTGAAGAACTTCAGAAGCTTTCACTCAAGAGACTCCCAGTTAGATAGCAAATGTTTGTTCATCCTGCTTGGCTGAGAAATCGACAGAAAAATACTTAAACTATAACGCATTAGCATAACGTAACTTTTTCTATTCATGAAAATCGCAAATGAAATGAAATAAATATATTGAAACACAAGCTTAGCCTTTTGTTAACAACACTGTCATCTCAGATTTTCAAAATATGCTTTTCAACCAAAGCTACACAAGCATTTGTGTAAGAGTATTGAAAGCCTAGCATAGCATTAAGCCTAGCATTCAGCAGGCAACATTTTCACAAAAACAAGAAAAGCATTCAAATAAAATGATTTACCTTTGAAGAACTGCGGATGTTTTCAATGAGGAGACTCTCAGTTAGATAGCAAATGTTAATTTTTTCCAAAAATATTATTTGTGTAGGAGAAATCGCTCCATTTTGTTCATCACTTTTGGCTAAGAAAAAAAAACGAAAATTCATTCACTACAACGTTGAACTTTTTTCAAAATTAACTCCATAATATCGACAGAAACATGGCAAACGTTGTTTAGAATCATCCTCAAGGTGTTTTTCACATATCTATTCGATGATAAATCCTTCGTGGCAGTTGGGTTTCTCCTTAGTAGCAAACGGAAAAGTACTGCAGCTGGAGATTACGCAATAATTGCAACGGAGGACACCAAGCGACCACCTGGTAAATGTAGTCTCTTAGGGTCAATCTTCCAAAGATATGCCTACAAATACGTCACAATGCTGCAGACACCTTGGGGAAAACGTGGAAAAGGTAAGCTGACTCCTAGCTCCTCCACAGCCATATAAGGAGTCATTGCCATGAGGCGGTTTCAAAAAATGCGGCACTTCCTGATTGTATTTTTATCTGGGTTTTTTCTGTAACATCAGTTCTGTGGCACTCTCAGACAATATCTTTGCAGTTTTGGAAACGTCAGAGTGTTTTCTTTCCAAAGCTGTCAATTATATGCATAGTCAAGCATCTTTTCGTGACAAAATATTTTGTTTAAAACGGGAACGTTTTTCATCCAAAAATTAAAAGAGCGCCCCCTATATCGAAGAAGTTAAAGTCTCTAGTACAGCCAATATTAAAAACAGTCAAATACATTCCTGAATTTAATCGCTTTCGCTGACATGTTGCGGTTTATTCATTGTTTATTCATTTATTCAAGGCTCCCTTTGTGATTTTTTGTTTTATAACTAAAATGCTTGGCTGTATTTTAAGACATGGATGACTTGTATGCTTTGCCAATAGGTAAGTTACGCTAAAACAGCTACAGTAAACAGGACTCTTAGGTTTACAGCTCAATGTCATTTCAATAACTTAGCTTCTCGAAGATGCCCTCTGGTGGTCCAACTAGTACTAACTAGCATTAATGGCAAGAATGGCTGACAGTTAAATAACGTGACATAGAATTCTGCAGCACCCCGCAAGGTGTGCTGCAGTACGACACAACTTTTAAAGGAAGAACCATCGTAGGAGCAAAAGTTGTAATTGCTTTCTGATATTCTCAATATAGTGCACAACTTTTTTACCAAGGCCTATATGTGTGATGATATGGACTGCATATCCAGCATTACAAACAGGCAATTTTTCTTTCATTAGTTCCCTATTCTTGGACTAAATTGTTGGTACAGAATCATAAATAATCCGTTTTGACTGGAGCAGGCTCCTCCTTCCTATGATATACTGCCCATAGAAATACATAGAATCAATCAGCCAAAATGGTGTGGACTGAGGGGCCCCCTTGCCCCCTTAAATCAAGCTGCTGCCACCAATGTCACAATCACTTGACATTGGAGCAGAATGAATGGGGGGACTGTTCGTCCTTTATACCTGTCAGTGTTGCCATGTCACAAAGATTAATTGCACCTAAAATTCATTAGCACTAGGCCCTACCCCTTATCAAACAGTCACAAGTTTATGAGCCAACAGTTCAGCACATAACATAAAATTAAGTGAAATCCAATAAGCTACGGAACAACAAAGATGAATCTTCAGTCAGACGCTTGTCAGATAAAAATGATTTCATACATAAGTCCATGTCTTAGCCTAGTGAGAAATAAAACCTCACACTCATATTCTTGCCAGACAAAATAAGTAATGAGCAAAGGTCAGTTAATAAGAGGACAAAACATTTTCATCATAACTATGACCTCCATAAACCATCCCTGTGATCCGGTTGACTGTGGGTGTGTGCCTATAGGCCCAGGTCGAAAGTAGTGCATTAAATAGGGAATAGGGTCCATTTGAGATGCAGACTGTGGGAGAGCATACTGCACCAGCCACTGTAAAACTCTTAACTGTGTGTTTTCAGGTAATACAGATAGAAAATCCCATGCAATATTTTCGCTAACCATTCCTTCAATTCTTTCACTCTTGTTGTTGGAGCTTTAAAGTAGCAAAGTGCATGCCCCACCCATCTGAGGATCTGTATTTTTAAGTAATATATTTCCTGTGAATTTGAAGTAGCCTAAACATGAGAAAGTTGATTTGGTGTCTCTAACTTGAACGGTTCAAGAGTTACTGATGGTGAGTTGTTTTATGCAAATGTGTGAACATCTATATAGATATAGTTGATAAAAGTTAAGAATTAGAATTTAGGATAGCCTGAACTTGAGAAAGTTGGTTTGGTGTACAGTGGGGCAAAAAAGTATTTAGTCAGCCACCAATTGTGCAAGTTCTCCCACTTAAAAAGATGAGAGAGGCCTGTAATTTTCATCATAGGTACACTTCAACTATGACAGACAAAATGAGGAAAAAAATTCCAGAAATCACATTGTAGGATTTGTAATGAATTTATTTGCAAATGATGGTGGAAAACAAGTATTTGGTCACCTACAAACAAGCAAGATTTCTGGCTCTCACAGACCTTTAACTTCTTCTTTAAGAGGCTCCTCTGTCCTCCACTCGTTACCTGTATTAATGGCACCTGTTTGAACTTGTTATCAGTATAAAAGACACCTGTGCACAACCTCAAACAGTCACACTCCAAACTCCACTATGGCCAAGACCAAAGAGTTGTCAAAATTTTAGACCTGCACCAGGCTGGGAAGACTGAATCTGCAATAGGTAAGCAGCTTGGTTTGAAGAAATCAACTGTGGGAGTAATTATTAGGAAATGGAAGACATACAAGACCACTGATAATCTCCCTCGATCTAGGGCTCCATGCAAGATCTCACCCCGTGGGGTCAAAATGATCACAAGAACGGTGAGCAAAAACCACAGAACCACACGGAGGACCTAGTGAATGACCTGCAGAGAGCTGGGACCAAAGTAACAAAGCCTACCATCAGTAATACACTACGCCGCCAGGGACTCAAATCCTACAGTGCCAGACGTGTCCCCCTGCTTACAGTGTTCTGACCTCTCCAACATGTCTTTTAGCCGCAACACAGCTTACAAGTCTTTTGGGTCGATTTGTACTCCCTCGCTGCATACAATGTACCTCACTTGGCGTCTGAAGACTTCACACTTTTCTGTCCACAGTTTGATACTGTGCTTCCTCATCTGACCAAGCACTCTTCTCAGGTCTTCCACATGTTCACTGAATGTCTGGAATAGTAGAGAACATCATCCAGATATGGAGAACAGCAGTCATCTCTCATGCCCTCTAGAACTCCTTACATACACCTCTGGAAAGCGGATGGGGTGTTGGTCAAACCAAAGGGGATGCGGACCTACTCATATAGCCCCCAGGGGGTGCTGAATGGGATGGTTTGTCTTGAGCTTTCATCCACAAAGCCTTTTGATGGTAAGCGCTGCCTTGGTCAAGTATCGAGAACCATCTGTATCCCCCTAGGTTATCCATTAGGACTTGTATCCGTGGCAACGGATGCCAGTCAGGGATGGTCTTGCGATTCAGCTCCCTGAAGTAGACACATAAAGGCAGGCTGCTGTCCTTCTTGCGCATGCAGACCACCGGGATGAATATGGAGATGTGGATCTCTTGACCCTGCCTCTCTCCAGTAGGTTTTGGACATATTCTTACACCTCCTTGTATAGAGGTTTCAGAATGGAGTTGTAACACATCAGATTCTTCATACAGCATTCTTAGGACTATTTTCTGTTCAACTTCCTGTAGATGTTCTAAGTCAACAGGTGGGTGCCTGTTGACTCCTCCCTCCGGCCAGGCTCTGATAGTACATTTTACCTCAGCTATTTGACTTGTAGGAATGGTAAGTCCTTTCTTTCCCACTTTTACCAGACAGCTCAGATACATTTCTTCATGGGCCATCACTTTACTGGCAGAGACCATGGTTTCAATAGCTTTTTCTTTGACATTCATCACCTCACTCAGCAGTGCACTGAGATTGACACCATTAGTCTGTTCACTGTTTTCTCTGATGAGTTCCTATATGACATTAAAGCCTAGTACTGAACAGTCTACACTTCTCTGACTAACTAGCATAGGCACATGTATGGCCATTTTCCCATGTTTACTACTCAGAAGCTCCAGACATACCCAAATCTAACTGCCTGTAGCTCAGGCCCTGAAACAAGGATATGCATATTCTTGGTACCATTTGAAAGGAAACACTTTGAAGTTTGTGGAAAGGAATGTAGGAGAATATAACACAATAGATCTGGTGAAAGATAATACAAAGACAAAACCAACCTGTCTTTTGTATTTGTACTTGTACCATCATCTTGGAAATGCAAGAGAAAGGCGATAATGTATTATTCCAGCCCAGGTGCAAATTAGATTTTGTCAACTAGATGGCAGCAGTGTATGTGCAAAGTTTTAGACTGATCCAATGAACCATTGTCTTTCTGTTCAAAATGTTGTATCAAGACTGCCCAAATGTGGCTGATTTGTTTATTAATAACTTTTCATGTTCAAAATTGTGCATTCTCCTCAAACAATAGAATGGTATTCTTTCACTGTAAGTATTCGGCCCCCTTGAACTTTGTGACCTTTTGCCACATTTCAGGCTTCAAACATAAAGATACAACAACAAGTGGGACACAATCATGAAGTGGAACGACATTTATTGGATATTTCAAACTTTTTTAACAAATCAAAAACTGAAAAATTGGGCGTGCAAAATTATTCAGTCCCCTTAAGTTAATACTTTGTAGCGCCACCTTTTGCTGCGATTACAGCTGTAAGTCGCTTGGGGTATGTCTCTATCAGTTTTGCACATCGAGAGACTGAATTTTTTCCCCATTTCTCCTTGCAAAACAGCTCGAGCTCAGTGAGGTTGGATGGAGAGCATTTGTGAACAGCAGTTTTCAGTTCTTTCCACAGATTCTCGATTGGATTCAGGTCTGGACTTTGACTTGGCCATTCTAACACCTGGATATGTTTATTTTTGAACCATTCCATTGTAGATTTTGCTTTATGTTTTGGATCATTGTCTTGTTGGAAGACAAATCTCCGTCCCAGTCTCAGGTCTTTTGCAGACTCCATAGGGTTTTCTTCCAGAATGGTCCTGTATTTGGCTCCATCTTCCCATCAATTTTAACCATCTTCCCTGTTCCTGCTGAAGAAAAGCAGGCCCAAACCATGATGCTGCCACCACCATGTTTGACAGTGGGGATGGTGTGTTCAGGGTGATGAGCTGTGTTGCTTTTACGCCAAACATAACGTTTTGCATTGTTGCCAAAAAGTTCAATTTTGGTTTCATCTGACCAGAGCACCTTCTTACACATGTTTGGTGTGTCTCCCAGGTGGCTTGTGGCAAACTTTAAACAACACTTTTTATGGATATCTTTAAGAAATGGCTTTCTTCTTGCCACTCTTCCATAAAGGCCAGATTTGTGCAATATACGACTGATTGTTGTCCTATGGACAGAGTCTCCCACTTCAGCTGTAGATCTCTGCAGTTCATCCAGAGTGATCATGGGCCTCTTGGCTGCATCTCTGATCAGTCTTCTCCTTGTATGAGCTGAAAGTTTAGAGGGACGGCCAGGTCTTGGTAGATTTGCAGTGGTCTGATACTCCTTCCATTTCAATATTATTGCTTGCACAGTGCTCCTTGGGATGTTTAAAGCTTGGGAAATCTTTTTGTATCCAAATCCGGCTTTAAACTTCTTCACAACAGTATCTCGGACCTGCCTGGTGTGTTCCTTGTTCTTCATGATGCTCTCTGCGCTTTTAACGGACCTCTGAGACTATCACAGTGCAGGTGCATTTATACGGAGACTTGATTACACACAGGTGGATTGTATTTATCATCATTAGTCATTTAGGTCAACATTGGATCATTCAGAGATCCTCACTGAACTTCTGGAGAGAGTTTGCTGCACTGAAAGTAAAGGGGCTGAATAATTTTGCACGCCCAATTTTTCAGTTTTTGATTTGTTAAAAAAGTTTGAAATATCCAATAAATGTCGTTCCACTTCATGATTGTGTCCCACTTGTTGTTGATTCTTCACAAAAAAATACAGTTTTATATCTTCATGCCTGAAATGTGGCAAAAGGTCGCAAAGTTCAAGGGGGCCGAATACTTTCTCAAGGCACTGTAGCTACTGTAAATTGGACACTCCAGTTAGATTAACAAGAATTTAAGATTTCTGCCAATATCAGATATGTCTATATCCTGGGAAATGTACTTGTTCCTTACAACCTCATGCTAATCACATTAGCGTATGTTAGCTCAACCGTCCCACGGACGGGACACCGATCCCGAAGAAGTTTAATTCTCTACGGGGAAACAGTGCTGCTACATCAGTAACCCTCATCAACCCAGATACCTGTTCTGCAACCAGGGGTGCTGCATGTGCTGACCCATTGCTCACAGTGTCTTTGGTTGTTGATGCGTTGTTGGTCTCGGTCGGTGTAGTGTCATTATCTGTGACTGATAATAGTTAATCAAGTTGATCATGCAGGTGAAGTAGGCAGGGCAAGCCCTCGCCCTCCAGCTTCAGTATCTCCTCGCCCTTGATGTAGTCAATGATGTAGTCAAAAAGTTATTGTTCGTTGGACTCAGATGCCTCTGGAATGTCTCTTTCGCTCTCGTGGTCTAGTGCCACTGATAGTGTGTGCAGCTGGCTTCCATTCATTGATGATAACTGTTTCTGAAGATCCCAAATAATCTTGCGGCGCCATCATTACTGGATGTCTCAATCCGCTCTCTGGTGACTCTCGAAATTGTCCCTGTAACCTCAGCTTTCTGGATAACTTTCGAAGCCTTCGCAGCTCTGACGTCCGTATCACCCAGTTGTAGGGTCAGCAATTCACCAGATGGTGGTGCTATCCCGGACGAGCCCCCAAAATGTTACCGGCCTCGGTCTGTAGCTGAGGTGGCCTGTTATAGTAAAAATAACGGACACAAGTTTACGTCTGCAAAGTTCAGGCGCTTTCTTATGCTGAAGAATGTTGTTTTTTTCTCTTGTTCAATTGTCTATTTTCTTGTTCAAACTTTTATCAATGTATTTCCCATTCACATCAAACAAGTGCACACTTTAAATTACACAACATAAAAGCCCTTTACCTGAAGCAGAATTAAAAAATATTCCACAAATTACCCTGTCTTACTGTAGGATTTCACATGAAAACCAAAATGTATTTCCCATTCATACAATAGAAATATCGATTTCGATATTAGAACGTTCGGAAGTTCTGTTACATACCTGTAATAGTAAAAAGAACGGACACAAGTTTACGTCTGCAAAGTTCTGCCACTTTATTTATTCTGAAGAATGGTGCTCGCACTTGGCAAGAACTTGCTGTTTCTCCTACTACCACAGTACAACAGCACCATCTATTGACCTGATGGACTACTGTCATACCTCCTAACTTGTTGTCTAATTTCTTTGGAAAGTGGTCAAAATTTATGTTGTTTACAAAAAGTTTTAGAAAATGTTGATGCGGTTACTAAGACAGCTGTAACTTTTTATCTGAATAAGATATTTTTGTTCCACGGGCAGATATGAAAAGCAGGGAAGTAGATCAAGATGTCATACACTAACCTTTTGTCTAAATTGTTGTAAAAGTGGTCAAAGTAGCTGACTTGTGTCAAAAGTTGCAATTTGCATTTACGGTGATTGGAAGTTGGAACTGATGATGACACAATGGGGAGCTTTAGAATGTTGAGGAAATCCCATGCAGGTGGATGGAGGACAAAAAGAAGGATAAAAAGTTTAATGGGAAACTTCACCACTAGACACTATTTGGGGTGTTTTTCCAGTCTCCCTACATCATTATGAGTGATGAAAGGGTGTTTCAGACATAATTATGCACTATTGCTGTAATTTTTAATGTTCACGTCCGGAGAGTTCAACCAATGACGTCTTTGGTTGATTGAGTCTGTTGTCTGATCTAAAAATGAATGGAGTCATGTTTTGTAGCAATTATTGTGGCCTTTGTGTTTCACCGATTGCATGATCACGTGATCACGGGAGTAGATATGGATGTGGTAATGGAAGAACTTGAGGTTTTGGTCACTAGTTGTGTGGTTGTGGTCAGGAGTTGTGGTGAGTGGTTGTGGACAGGGGGTTATGGTCAGTAATTGTTTTGTTGTGGTCAATAGTTATGTGGTTGTGGTAAGTAGTTGTGTGGTTCAGTAGTTGTATGCTCAATATTTGTGTGGTTGTGGACAGGAGTTATGGGCAGTAGTTGTGTGGTTGTGGTCAGTAGTAGTCAGTAATGGTCAGGAGTGTTGTAGTTGTGGTTTAGTAGTTGTGTGGTTATGGTCAGTAGCTGTGGTCAGTAGTTGTGGTGACTATTTTTGTGGTTGTGGTCATTAGTTGTGCAGTTCTGTAGTTGTATGCTCAATATTTGTGTGGTTGTGGTCAGTAGTGGTGGTGGGTAGTTGTGGTCAGTGATTGTGTTCAGTAGTTGTGTGGTTGTGGTCAGTAGCTATGGTTAGTAGTTCTGTGGTCAGCAGTTGTGTGGTTGCGGTCATAAGTTGTGTGGTTTTGCTCAGTAGTTGTGGTCAGCTGTTGTGTGGACATTTGTTGTGTGGTTGTGGTCAGCAGTTGTGTGATTGTGGTCAGTAAATATGTGGTCAGAAGTTGTGTGGCTGTGGTCAGTAGTTGTGGTCAGTAGTGGTGTGGTTGTGGTCAGGAGTTGTGGTGAGTGGTTGTGGACAGGGGGTTATGGTCAGTAGTTGTTTTGTTGTGGTCAGTAGATGTGTGGTTGTGTTCAGTAGTTGTATTGTTGTGGTCAGTAGTTGTGTGGTTCAGTAGTTGTGTGGTTATGGTCAGTAGTTGTGGTCAGTGGTTTTGCTCAGAAGTTGTGGTCAGTAGTTTTGGTAAATAGTTATGTGTAAATAGTTATGTGGTTTTGATCAGTCATTTTGTTAAGAAGTTGTGTGGTTTGATAGTTGTGGTCAGTAGTTGTGTGGTTGTGATCAGTAGTAGTCAGTAGTGGTCAGGAGTGTTGTAGTTGTGGTTTTGTAGTTGTGGTCAGTAGTTGTGTGGTTGTGGTCAGTAGTAGTCAGTAGTGGTCAGGAGTGTTGTAGTTGTGGTTTAGTAGTTGTGGTCAGTAGTTGTGTGGTTATGGTCAGTAGCTGTGGTCAGTAGTTTTGTGGTTATGGTCATTTGTTGTGCAGTTCTGTAGTTATGGTCAGTAGTGGTCAGTAGTTGTGGTCAGTAGTTGTGGACAGTAGTGTTGTGTCTGTGGTCAGTAGTTGTGGTCAGTAGTTGTGTGGTTGTGGTCACTGGTTGTGGTCAGTAGTGGTTAGTAATTTTGTTGAGTAGTTGTGTGGTTCATTAGTTGTGGTAAGTAGTTGTGTGGTTGTGGTCAGTAGTTGTAGTTTAGTAATTGTGGTCAGTAGTTGTGTGGTTGTGGTCAGTAGTTGTGTGGTTGTGGTCAGTAGTTTTGGTCAGTGTTTCGACCACAGTTGTTGCAGGTGAAAACTGAAAGAAATGTGATGAGAAGTGATCAGGTAAAATATAAAGCAAGTGAACGGAGACAGCATTGCCCTATCCAATAAGAGCAGCAGGATCAATGTACACCCCACCCTTCTCTGTACAGACAGGGAAGCTAGCCAGTTGAGTTATTTAGAGCACAGGGCATGATCCTGAGAAAGAGGACGAAGGTAGTGAGCATTAGAAAACATCTCTATTGTTCCAGGTTGTCCAGACCGAGGAAGCATTAGAAATCTTCTCTGTGTCATTCGGGGTCATGCCATAATGCACTGTAATTATTTTGGTAGATACACTATATATACAAAAGTATGTATTAGTGGATTCAGCTATTCAGCCACATCCATTGCTGACAGGTGTATAAAATCGAGCACACCGCCATGCAAACTCCATAGACAAACATTGGTAGTAGAAGGGCCATACTGAAGAGCTCAGTGACTTTCTGCACTTCTAGAGCTGCCCCGGTCATCTGTAAGTGCTGTTATTGTGAAGTGGAAACATCTAGGAGCAACAGCAGTTCAGCCTCGAAGTGGTAGGCCACACAAGCTCACAGAACGGGACCGCCGAGTGCTGAATCATGTAGCATGTAAAAATCACCCGTCATTGGTTGCAACACTTACTACCAAATTCCGAACTGCCTTTGGAAGCAACATCAGCACAATAACTGTTTGTCAGGAGATTCTTGAAATTAGGTTTCCATGGCCGAGCAGCCGCATGCACACAAGCCTAAGATCCCCATGCACAATGCCAAGCATCGGCTGGAGTGGTGTAGAGCTCGCCGCCATTGGACTCTGGAGCAGTGGCAACGTATTCTCTGGAGTGATGAATCACGCTTCACCATCTCTGGGTCTGGCGGATGCCAAGATAGCGCTACCTGCCCCAATGCATAGTGCCAACTGTAAAGTTTGTTGGAGGGGGAATAATGGTCTGGGGCTATTTTTATGTTTCGGGCTAGGCCCCTTAGTTCCAGTAAATGGAAATCTTAACGCTACAGCATACAATGCCATTGTAGACGATAGGGTGCTTTCAACTTTGTGGCAACAGTTTGGGGAAGGCCCTTTCTTGTTTCAGCATGACAATGCCCCCGTGCATAAAGCGAGGTCCATACAGAAATGGTTTGTCGAGATCGGTGTGGAAAAACTTGACTGGCCTGCACAGAGCCCTGACCTTAGCCCTATCGAACACCTTTGGGTTGAATTGGAGCACCGACTGCGAGCCAGGCCTAATCACCCAAAATCAGAGGCCAACCTCACTAATGCTCTTGTGGCTGAATGGAAGCAAGTCCCCGCAGCAATGTTCCAACATCTAGTGAAAAGCCTTCCCAGAAGAATGGAGGCTGTTACAGCAGAAAAGAGAAGACCAACTCCATATTAATGCCCATGATTTTGGAATGAGAATTCATTTTTGCTGTTGTGCTAGCTGTTAGGTCCAAAACAGATTCACAAATCATGGGAATTTGTCGAGCTATGAAGATGTCTCCTTCCGAGGCATGTGTTGCTTGGCAACCACTCTGCAGTTGCCTTGGCAACCCTGCTGCCTCCATGGCTAAAACCAGTGTGAAAAACATGCTAACAAACGTTTGTGCTATGAACCTAAATAAATACTGCACTCTTGACACACAAAACTTCTTTGCTAGATTCATGATAGTGGTTAGACAAAGCAAGGAGGGAGTTCCATCCCTTTATGTACATTTATTAAAATAGGCAAATACACCTGGTGTATTTATGCAAATTAGGCACATCATTGTCTTTATTTTAACACAAAATGTTATGTGCTATAATTCGGTCAATATCTAATGGATTATGAAAATTCAAAAAATTCTTCATCCATTGTCCAACTGTTTTATTTATTCATTTTTTTTATTTTTAAATACAATTTCATTACCGTTGCTACTTTAAAGTGCTTCCCAGACACCAAAGAAAGGTAAATTATTGTGTCTTCCTAAACCTGAGACACCTGCTGGATCCTTTCACCTTGTGTGCAGACCAACAAGCTCTGACTCTTACTGCAGAATTAGATGTTAATCCACATTCTTCAAATGTCAAATTTAAAAGTTGCTCCAAACCGAAAATTTTTAAGCGTTTTATTTTGCTGCTGCTCCTCTGTATCATTCCATTTCTCCAAATGTCAAATTTTGAAGTCAAAGGTTAAGTTTAGGCACTCATTCAGAATGGTTAAGGTAAGGTTTAAAGTTTGGGATAGGGTTAAAACCAAAAAACAGTGTCCACAATTGGGATTGAATGCAAACTTCTGATCAAGAGTCATGGGATTACCACCACCCTTATCCACAACGCCTTAGCTAAACCCAAGCCAACTTGATGGTAATAGCTCTCACTGTTGCCCCTAGTGGCCGGTTTTGAAGGCATTTCCTGACGTCCTCAGGACATGGATAAATGTGAACGTGAACTCAAGTCTAAGATGCTTTTTATGCCAGTTTTACATCCAATACACAACAGGAGGTAACCTATATGATGTGCTTAATGAAATATGATATTAGAAGCTCTATTCACACAACAGCTCCAAATCTGACAATTATCATCCAGGACATTATTTGACAGAACATTGAGTTAAGCATGCAAATGTTCTATAAACAGAGGGTTGGCTATGTCATCTTGGTTCAGATTAATACCGGGTGTCACTGTGACTATTATGGAATTTTGGGTAACGATTAATTATCATGCAAATAGCTTTGGTTATAATTGTCATTTTAGTTGAAAAATGTTTTGCACTTGAAATGCATCTTTGAAAATTAACTATGACATACCTAATGAATACAACACAGCATTGGTGACAACACTGTCTCAAAAAATGAATCTGACCATTTGAAAATTACGCTTCTCCTTCCAACCATGCTGTTCCGCTTGTAAAATTGTTACCAACTTTCCCCACTTCATGTAAAAATGAAAAACCGATATTGGGTAAACTATATCTACTTAAATATAAAGTTGGATCCCCCTACTCCTAAAATGTGTATTAAGGCGATTATGACTATACATTTTTTTAGTTTGAGGTTATTGTCCATAATTGTAGATTACATGATAATTGTCCCAGCCCTAATCACGGCAACACATAGCAAATTAGTCCTGCGGTCATCACTGCTGCAGGAAGAGAAAGAGAAAGAAAAAAAGAGAGTGAGAGAGACCTGGAGAAAGATGAGGAGAAGCATGACATAACGGACTACTTCTGCCCTCTACTGGTGTCTGGTAGCTTGAGACAATTTACCTGATGAGCCATAGGGGTATACTGCAAAGCAGAATTAATGAGTTAGCCAAATAACTTTGATAAACAACCAAAAATAACTACTGATATTCTGGTTCATTAAGAAAGCTAACCTTCGATATGTGTTTTTGGTGGTAGAGTCAATTAGACCATGTCCATTTCAAGATTATTTGTCCAAAAAATAAAACGTTATTTCAGAATATTTACGCCAGTTAGCTGGCTAAATCATTGAACCTATTTTGTAGTAAACCCCTCTGGGCTGAGTCTGAAGCAATAGCAACACAGGATTATCAAATAGGGCCTACAGGATCCAGCTATGTATTACACTCATTGCATTTATAACTGTACAGAAGAGCTGTGTAACATACCAAATGCATTACGAAAAAGGTTTTGTAACTGACAGCCATGGACACCAGGAAGAGTAGCTGCTGCTTCTGCAAAAGCTAATGGGGATTCAAATAAGCAAATAATAAACAAATAAACCGGGCTACTCAGTCACTTTAAAAAGTCCAAGTACTTCAGCAGAAGAAAGACAAAAACTTATTTCAAACTGTTCTTGACTTTTAAAACAAGGTCCCTTTGATCAGGAAATTGCATTACAAAGGCCTTTT
This sequence comes from Oncorhynchus kisutch, assembly GCF_002021735.2. NCBI lineage: Eukaryota > Metazoa > Chordata > Actinopteri > Salmoniformes > Salmonidae > Oncorhynchus > Oncorhynchus kisutch. The sequence continues at coordinate 38,769,186 of NC_034176.2, forward strand.
ACAGATTTTTAATTCACAACCTCCATAATGAGCTTATGAATTATGAGTTTTCCAGAGGAAATAATGGATTTGTATGCAGAACGAGCAGGCGGAATGACAGCAGCTATAAATGAAAAACATGACTTATGCAGTCACACTCACCCATTATGGAAATGTCATGTCATTTCTTTCCTCTCAGACGTTAATGTTCTTAACTGTAAGACGTTAAATGGGTCATTCCACCAATTCGGTGCCCTTTGAGAAGTGTAACTTGGTAAAAAAAAAAAAAGATTTCACATCCTTTTTACATTGTCATAAAGAGCACATGTTCAACTTAACATAAAACACGTTTTCTCATCCCGAGGTTAAATAAAAAAATGACTATAGTAAGTGCCTATTAATTGTGAACTCTGAGCGGTTGTTTTGGACCCAGTACCGGGTCAGGCGATAATTGGGGGTACATATCATTTGAAAGCTACAGCCCCTGTCTTTTTGGAAATCAAACAAAAAATCTTACTGCTGGCAATGTTATAAGAATCTCCCCACCCTGGTGGTTATTGTAAAGCAATGCATGTCCATCTCCATCCACATTACCTTGTATGCATTCTCCACATGTGCCAGTTAATATATCTCACTCGTTTACAATAGAGAAAAAGAGATGCCATGTGATCTCCTACCGATATCTAGCGGGAATCAGACAGGGGATATATTTACATCAATGGCTAGGTGGAGACGTCCCCTTTCTCCTCATATTTATATTATCCATGTAAGATGAAAAATTACATTGCACAAGACCTGTGCTTTTAAAATGGCTGTGTTCCTATGGGAATTTTCACATGTTTTAGAGTGACACCTCGAAGAGTGCCTTTTGCGTCCTATTGAGATTTTAGGTATAACTTGTGAAGTGTTGGGGACTAAGAGATTTGAAAATAGAGGTTTGACATAAAATATGCCACCAATTACTGTTCCAAAATTATTTTCTTTCATTTTTAAGGAAATAATTTGGAACAGTAATTGGTGGCATACTTTATGTCAAACCTATATTTTCACATCTCTTAATCCCCAACACTTCACAATTTATACCTAAAATATAAATAGGACGCAAAAGGCACTCTTCGAGGAGTGACCCAAATGCAATCCATTTCCGGTGTGGGCATACAGTAATTATAATAACAAAATAATCATACAATTTTACTTAAGCGGTATGCTTTTATGGCTACTCATTTTCCAATAAGCATAAGGATAACGTGCAGTATAAGATTTCAAAACCCGTGTTAGTTTGCAATTATAAATCGTGGATGTAGAACAGTGAAAGCACTCGGCTATAATGCATAGAAAATCATCCAGTCAGGTCACACTGACATAAAATACAGTCAAATCTGTCAACTCCATTCCATTCAATTCAGACTACTTTATTTGTCCCCTTGGGGCAATTCCATTAGGGCTATAATGGTGCTTCTGATGCATACAAAAGAGACAGTGTCTGTTCCATTTCATCTTTCATAGACATATTTAGTATTCACTTCCTTAGCCAATGCAGGCCTATCTCAGTGTTTTGCCCAACAGTCTTTTTTTGAGATGCAAAGAGAGAGCACTCACAACAAGGCCACAATCAAAGGACTCTCCTGTTTGACGAATTAGAACCGGGGGAAGATAAGACTGTTTTGTTCTGTCCATCTGGTGCAGCCTAATAAAGAGGATATCTTAGTTCCCAATAAAGGATGTTGGAAGCCTTTTAGCACATCAATGTCGTTAAAAATGAGCCCAGAAAAAAACTATTCCAGCCAGAATCCCTATCAGCTACCTGTGTAGTTTATAGCTTTCATCAAACAACAATATGTTTCACCATATATCTATCGTCTTAGGTCACTATTGTAAAAAACGAATGTGTCCTCAATGACTTTCCTGGTTAAATAAAGGCAATGTGTTTTTTTCTCTTAACCTCCATTTTACCAAGGATTTCAACAATATAATGTCAAATATAATGCATACAAACATGCAATTTCCAATGAACTGATATACTAACAATGAACCTTTTTCAAAAGGTAAACACAAAGGTCAACAGTACATGCCAGTGCTTTACGAAAAAAAGACAGTGTTCATCAAATAACACTCCTCAAAGTTTGGTGGACAAGGACAAAGCTTGCAGACATTCGTCTGGTGCAGTGTTGTGAATATGTTAAGGATGCCATATTTGGGCTTCATAAAGTCTGAGAATTGGGTACAAAATATTGAGGTTGCGTTATAATGAGTCATTTATTGTTAAGAGACGTGGGGGGGTCTGAAATGGACAGAGGTGGAGGACAATGATGGGTAACTAACTATACAAATGGACATTCAGTGTCTTTTTCAATCAAACAAATCATTTGACAACTGAAAAACATTGTGTGACTGCTTTCTATTGTTAAACCACATGCCTGCCATCACATATATTCTATATTATGCTGACTTTAAAAGTTGAGGAGCAACTTTCTGAGGTGAAACTTTAGCAGCTGTACTTCAAAGGTGTAAAGCATATCATAATGATTGTCCACAATATCAAAAATGGTTCTCAACAAATACTGAATCTTTCATGTTAAAAGGACTTGATTTATCAGAGGTTTGAAGATCATATGAATTATTTTGTTATCTTGCTCGCTAGGGAAATTAAAATCAAGTCAAATGAGTGAGTGCACTGTAGCAGTGTACTTAGGAACTGTTGACTCAGACACAATTGTATGGTGAATTGAGAAATTCACTCAACAAACATGACAAAGAATGAATGAACTGTAATGAACTCTACAATGTATTTTTTTTATGCATTTCTTACATAATGCATCCCCACTTACTGTTGTACACACAAGTTAGAGGATTCTAAATTAGTTGTGACAAAGTGAATTTGAAAGGCATTGTGACAAGTTGTGTTGCCCCATGTCACAAACGCAGGAGGCTGCTGAGAGGAGGAGCAAATGGAATAGTGTCAAACACCTGGAAACCATGTGTTTGATGTATTTGATACACTGATTCTGCTCCAGCCATTCCTACGAGACTGTCCTCCCAAACTAAGGTGCCACCAAACTCCTGTGGTCTACATTTAACCTTTTCAAGTTCTTAGCTTTACATGACTCCTCTTTTAACCACCATCAGGGCATGATCAATGTCATTAGATTATGTTTGGCTCTTTAAAGTGGAGCTCCTCGAAGATCATGGGGATTTGTCTGTCCATATTATAGTGTTAAATAACTTTTTTTTTTTTTTTAAGTAAGTTAACATTGCTAAATCTTTCTTCATCATTGCGGACTAAAACAACTAAGTAAGTAAGCCTACTTTTTGTACTACATCACTTGATTCAGAGCTAGCTAAACCTGGCTGATGGTAACTGTCTGTTTTGGCTTCATTTGTTGACAATGCAGGCCCTGCTATGGTGTATTGCCACTGAAACAATTTAATTAAACTATCCCTATGTGAGCGCTCAGCCTTGAACATGACCTACGTGCCAGTGCCATGTCTAAGCCATTTATCTCCTGCTCACAGCACAGACACTGTAGATAGTAATAGAAGCCAAATTCACCTCAGTTCAGCTCTGTCTGGGCCCTCATATCTCTCTCTCTCACACACACACACACCTACCTATAATTACGCTGTTGCATAATCATACCTACACTATTAGGAAAAAAAAGGTTCCTTGTAGAACCAAAAGGGCTCCATCGCTTGCTTCCGATCAGAACCCTAGAGGATCTTCTTCACTGAACCGAAATGGTTCCATGTATTTTGTCTAAGTCGCTGTTGCTACTGCCTGTAAACACAAAGTCCAGTTCAAAGTGAAGGATAGCAGGCCCCTGTGCCAAATGGCTATTTGCATAAAGACCTGCTGTAGCTCTAATTGGCTATGGCACACGGGTCTGCTTAGACTCCATCCAGGACCAATCAGATGTTTTTATTAGCTTTTAATTGCTGCAGTGTCTATTAATTGTCCAAATGCACAGCTGCTTTCCCACTATATTTCTGTAGAATTCTCACAAATGCCTTACTTGCGTCATTCCCCAAACCTTCTAAGAATTTGTGAAAATGACCATATCTAAGTGCTTGCTTGTCAGAAAAAAAAGAAAAAGTGTAATTCTTCCTTGAAAGAATATGAACAGATTTGAATAAGATTTCATGTTGCTAAACGCTGTCAGTTCCACTTTAAACACATTATATCCTCTTGCTTCTAGCTAGCATTTAGATTGCAGCAGCACAGGTTTGTATGAACCTAGCTGTTTGCCACTCAGACCTCAGCACCAATCTTGAAAAATAGGAATTCAATCTTCCCCCTGCCAACTGTGAAATCATGCAGCAGGCTCATTCATATGGATATAAATGTCAACGCAAAACAGCTTAAAGAAATTAAAAGGGAATGTTAGCAGTCATTTCAGAGTTTGATGTGACTGGGATATCTTTTTCTAGCTGTTTTCTAAAATCCCCATTACACTCTCGGGTAGGGATAGAACCCTCAAGGTGGGTATATATACTGAATAAAAATGTAAACACAACCTGCAAGAATTTCAAAATGTTTACTGAGTTACAGTTCATATTCATATAAGGAAATCAGTCAAGATAAATAAATAAATTAGGCCCTATTCTATGGATTTCACATGACTGGCCAGGCCCAGCCAATCAGAATGCATTTTTCCCCAAACCAAATTCCATGTGTGCAATGGCAGATAATGTAACATTTTGACAAAATGAGTGATGCTTATTTCAACATAGAAACATCAGAGTTTTCCTTCTTACAATTTGGCGTATGGATGAGTAGAGGTTTTGTCTTGCATTTCCACATGGTGACCATATACTGTACACTCATAGAATAATGTTTTTTTGGGGGTTCTACAGTGCATTCGTAAAGTATTTAGACCCCTTGACCAAGAACCAAATGGTCACTCTGTCAGAGCTCCAGAGTTCCTCTGTGGAGATGGGAGAACCTTCCAGAAGGGCAACCATTTCTGCAGCACTCCACCAATCAGGCCTTTATGGTAGAGTGGACAGATGGAAGCCATACTCTCAGTAAAAGGCACATGACAGCCCGCTTGGAGTTTACCAAAAGGCACCGAAGGGACTCTCAGAGCATGAGAAACAAGATTCTCTGGTCTGATGAAACCAAGATTTAATTATTTGGCTTTAATTCCAAGCGTCACGTCTGTGGAAAACCTGGCACCATCCCTACAGTGAAGCATGGTGGTGGTAGCATCATGCTGTGGGGATGTTTTTCAGCGGCAGGGACTGGGAGACTAGTCAGGATTAAAGGAAAGATGAACAGCGCAGAGAGATCCTTGATGAACACCTGCTCCAGGGTGCTCAGGACCTCAGACTCGGGAAAAGGTTCACCTTCCAACAGGACAACAACCCTAAGCACACAGCCAAGACAACGCAGGAGTGGCTTCGGGACAAGTCTCTGAATGTCCTTGAGTTGCCCAACCTGAGCCCGGACTTGAATCCGATCGAACATCTCTGGGGAGACCTGAAAATAGCTGTGCAGTGACGCTCTCCATCCAACCTGACAGGGCTTGAGAGGATCTGCATAAAAGAATAGGAGAAACTCCCCAAATACGGGTGTGCCAAGCTTGTAGCGTCATACCCAAGAAAACTCAAATCTGTATTCGCTGCCAAAGGTGCTTCAAAAAAGTACAAAGTAAAGGGTCTTAATAAATGTGATATTTCCATTTTTTTATTTTATACATTCGCAAAAATGTCAAAACCTGTTTTTGCTTTGTCAATCCATTTTAGACTAAGGCTGTAAAGTAACAAAATTAAATTTTGACCCCAAGAACAATTTATTGGAAAAAGCAATAGCAAATATCAACTTATTTCCTATCATAGACATTAATTAATTTTATCCCATTTTTTTCTTTACCAAAACAGACTGTGTTAGCAAAAATACAGTTAATTAGCTAAATATATATTTGTTTATATATAAGGTGCAGCTTTTTTTTCCAAAATACGATCTACATTATTACTAAAAAGCTCATTTACCATCATTTGATTATACTATCATTTATTTTTCAGAATTTTGAAGTAAATAGTTGTGTGATAAAACAATTGTCATTTAAAGAGAGTAAACACATTTTTTATATAAGTATAGACAAAAGGGGACTCAATTCAGTTCAAAAAGTGATCATGAGCGACATTGACCAAAAATATTGTTTTGTTTTCTTTATTTCCCCCTTAGCCAGAATAGAGCTCACCAGCTTGTACTCCTAAAAACCTGAAAGTAGTTAGCCATGGCTCGTTGGTCAAAGACTATGGGGAAATGAATCAGGGTCCGTCCCCCTGATGTTATGATGGAGGTCTATCATCACATAATATCCACAGTTACATTCCCAAAACGAGAGATCTCGTTAAATTAAATTAAGAAGGACAAAATAACAGAACCAGTGGGTAAAAGAGGTGCGTGCTTGTCAAGCTTGCGCCAGTGTAGCCTACACGCAGATGTCCGTAGGCATCCTTAGTAGAACGTGGATGTGCCACGAGTGGCGCTCTGAGAAGCAGCAAGTGAGACAAATGCTAGTAACACTTCAAATGAATGCAGAAAATGAAAGAAAATGATTTCACTGGAGCTACAAAGATACCAGCATAACTTGCTAACAATGGATATCATTTTGCAATTGTAGCCTAGGCCTACATACGTTAAAACCAGTAGAAAGGTTGACATATTAGAGCCTACAATTTAGGCTCAAGTGCAGGGGAGAGCAATGATTGAACTTGAGCATTCCTGTCGCCATCACACATTTCCTTTTTAAATGTAAGCTAATAATGTGAATCAAATTACCACAAAAAAATACTTTTCTCCGTGACAACTAAAACAGCCTATACACTGAGCTGTTCTCTCCAAAAAGCATTGCTTTGTATCTGTTCCAAGAATTACATGCTTGGAATACACCAGGTGGGTTTCACTCCATTGCATCAAACCTTGGACTTGCTCTTTTTAATGCAGAGTATAGGATCTCCTCCTAGGCCTACACCGGAAGGACACTTCCCACATCCATCTTTATATTAGCAGCTGCCAACTAGATAAAAACCCATCCTTGTACTAAATGACACTGCAGGTATTTCAGGCTAGGTTAAAGGGATACTTCGGGATTTTGGCAATGATTTTGGCCCTTTATACATGTCAGATCAACTCTTTGATACCATTTGTATGTCTCTGTGTCCAATGTGAAGGAAGTTAGAGGTAGTTTTGTGAGTCAACGCTAACTGGCGTTAGCGCAATGACTGGAAGTCTATGGGTATCTGTTAGCATGCTAAAGGGCCTCATTGCCAAAATCCTAAAGTATCCCTTTAAATACATAGTCCTTGCTCATAACAAGAATGTGGATGTGTGTGATGGATTGTATTGTTTCGGGTGGTGACATTTGGTAGATGAATAAGCCATTAGTGGTAAAGGGAGAGCTTTATGTGAAAGAATTAGATCACTTATATAAAGTTCCCAACATTGTTACTTTACTTGTACTTTTTGTATGTGTTTGCCTTTTTAAAGTCCAGATAATATGGAGCTAATATCTTGCCTTGATCAATCAAACTTAATCTGAAATGCAGGCCAATGCTGGAACCTGGTCCCAGAGTAAAACATTTTATATTTTACTAAAATCGTGCCACTCCATTTAGTACATGTTACTTTGTTAGTTTGCATAAAATTGGCCTACCAATGAAATAGCGGTCATACACTGACAGTACAAAACATTAAGAACACCTGCTCTTTCAATGACCTTGACGGACCAGGTGAATCCAGGTGAAGGCTATGATGCCTTATTGATGTCACTTGTTAAATAGATCGCATTTCATTTGTTTAGTATGATATATTACATTTTATTGCTTTAGTATGATACGCTACGTTAGGTTAGGGATTATGGTTAAGGTTAGAAGTTAGGTTAAAGGGTTAGGGGAAGGGTTAGCTAGCATGCTAGGTAGTAAGTAGTTGCAAAGTTGCTAGTTAGATAAAATGCTAAACTTGTCCGTGTTGAGATTCGAACATAAAACCTGTGGGTTACTAGACGTTCGCGTTATATATAACCTACTGCCCATAACAAACATAACATATCATACTACACTGAGCAAAAAGTCATACACACAAAAGGTTTCTCTCAAATTTTGTGCACAAATTTGTTTACATCCCTTGTCAGTGAGCATTTTACCAAAATAATCCATCCACCTGACAGGTGTGGCATATCAAGAAGCTGATTAAACAGCAAGATCATTACACAGGTGAACCTTGTGCTGGGGACAATAAAAGGCCACACTAAAATGTGCAGTTTTGTCACACAACCCAATGCCACAGATGTCTCAAGAGATTCCTGACTGCAGGAATGTCCAAATGTCCACCAGAGCTGTTGCCAGAGAATTGAATGTTAATCTCTTTACCATAAGCTGCCTCCAAAGTCATTTTCGAGAATTTGGCAGTACATCTAACCGGCCTCAAAACCGCAGACCACGCGTAACCACACCAACCCAGGAAATCAACATCTGGCTTCTTCACCTGGGGGATCATCTGAGACCAGTCACCTGTACAGTTGATGAAACTGTGGGTTTGCACAACATAAGAATTTCTCATCTGCGTGCTCGTTGTCCTCACCAGGGTCTTGACCTGACTGCAGTTTGGCGTCATAACCGACTTCAGTGGGCAAATGCTTACCTTTGATGGCCAGTGGCATGCTGAAGAAGTGTGCTATTCATGGATGAATCCCGATTTCAACTGTACAGGGCAGATAGCTGATGTCAACATTGTGAACCCATGGTGGCGATGGGGTTATGGTATGGGCAGGCTTTTACTACAGACACTGAACACAGTTGCATTTTATTGATGGCAATTTGAATGCATAGAGCTACCATGATGAGATTCTGAGGCCCATTTGTCGTGCCATTCGTCCGCCACCATTTACTAATGTTTAAGCATGATAATGCACAGTCCCATATTGCAAGGATCTGTACACAATTCCTGGAAGGCCTGCATACTAACCAGACATGTAGCCAATTGAGCATGTTTGGGATGCTCTGGATCGACGTGTACGACAGCGTGTTCCAGTTTCAGCCAATATCCAGCAACTTCGCACAGCCATTGAAGAGGAGTGGAACAACATTCCACCGACCACAATCAACAGCCTGATCAACTCTATTCGCTGCATAAGGCAAATGGGTGTGGTCACACCAGATATTGACTGGTTTTCTTATCCACGCCCCTACTTTTTTAAGGTATCTGTAACCAACAGATGCATATCTCTATTCCCAGTCATGTGAAATCCATAGATTAGGGCCTAATGAATTTATTTCATTTGACTGTAACTCAGTAAAATCTTTGAAATTGTTGCATGTTGCGTTTTTATATTTTTGTTCAGTGTAATTTGAGTGTTCCGTATTTACTATGTTACATCTAATCAATGTAATGTAACCTAACATCAAGTAACATACACTATACTAAATAGACCAGGCAGATATTATGCAGACATGGTTAACCAACCCACTGAAATTGTAATTTATAAATCCTCAAAACAATCACAAAAAAAGTAGGTTTATGCTGTCATATGTCATCAAGTGAGTTACAGTGATGTGAGTGTTGTTGATCATTCACACAGGAGACAGCTGTACTGAAAACTGAAAGGGTGCTCCTTCCTTGTGGGTCTCTTCAAATCCTCTACATAAAGTCACACAGCTGCATTCCGGAGTTCACTTGGGGGACTTAAAGGACTAAGCAAGAGTGGAGCTCAAAATCAGACTGCTGCTACTGGAAACATAGTTACAAGACATTTAGACTAAACTGCAAACTAGACCAACCAGAAGTGGTGGATTCTGAATGCACATTTTGCACATGCATTTTCTTTTCAAATTTGGCATAATTTAGATAAAAATCGGAGGTGATATAGACAGGTATAGGCAAAACGGGCAGGAGGACTTGAACTTGTTCATTGTTGGTTACGAATTGAATTTACAAGAGTTATCCGGTTTTTTTGGAACATGATAAAGTTTGTGGTTTGCATTGTCTTCGCCTCTGTGGTTCATGCGCGGTTACTTCGCAAGAGACAAACTCCGTGTCCGGAAGTCTGTGATGGCTCCCGCTGTCCTGTCGCACCTGAATCACGGTGTTACTACGGTGTAGTGAAGGACAGCTGCGGATGCTGCACAGTATGCGCGTCTGGAGAAGGTGACATTTGCGGGGAGCGCGGTATTGGCCTTTGTGGCGAGGGGATGACATGCGAATATCCAGCGGGAAAGCGCAGAGTTCGCGGTTCATGCGTTTGCACCCTTGCCGAGCCGGTGTGCGGAAGTGATGGAAGGACTTACCCCAGTATGTGCCGTTTGAGAGCCGAGAACAAAAGAGCAGAACTCAGTATAAATCCCCCAGTCATCTTGATTCAGAAAGGCCACTGTGATTCGGGTGAGTATCCTAGTGGTGGTTGAGGGCCAAAGGAAGAAAAGTTTCATAGCCTACATTTATAAATCTCCAGTCAACCATGCAAAGTAGCCTATTGTTATCAAGACACTAGTTTGTGTTTATTTATTTTCTTTATGCATTTTCTTCGTTGAATAACTGGATTGTACAATCCTAATTGTTGAATAACTGGATTGTACAATCCTAATTGTTGAATAACTGGATTGTACAATCCTAATTGTTGAATAACTGGATTGTACAATCCTAATTGTTGAATAACTGGATTGTACAATCCTAATTGTTGAATAACTGGATTGTACAATCCTAATTGTTGAATAACTGGATTGTACAATCCTAATTGTTGAATAACTGGATTGTACAATCCTAATTGTTGAATAACTGGATTGTACAATCCTAATTGTTGAATAACTGGATTGTACAGTCCTAATTGTTGAATAACTGGATTGTACAGTCCTAATTGTTGAATAACTGGATTGTACAGTCCTAATTGTTGAATAACTGGATTGTACAGTCCTAATTGTTGAATAACTGGATTGTACAGTCCTAACTACTTGTCAAGTTGACCCAACATGGGTATTTGTGCTCTACTGCAATGTGTAAGCCAGGCTGCATGTAGGGATTGTAATGAACCTATTAAGTAGGAAGGCTAAACTGCTGCTTCTCTCTAAGGTCAAGCCATCATCTTATTTTACAGCCTACTGAAGAATGATTCACCTTTCATTCTCTCTCTGATCCTATTATGTAAGGGAAAACTTGATTAAATTGTTTTCTCCAATAGAGAAAAAAACACCCTGGCCAGAGCCTTGGCAGAAGTACAACATTACTTCCAACCAAGCCCACCAATAAAACATTATTTCATTGAATAAAGGATCCCCAGATCAACTTTATTTGATAAAGGTTGGTCCTGTTAGCATGCCATCCGACGCTAAAATGAAAAGTGTGTTAGGGTAGATGTTGTTTACAATACAATCAGACAAACCCTGTTTATTTCTTTCCTCATCTAGCATGGATCCTGAGCATATTCAATCGATTTTTGGTCATAATCATAGGCCTACATGTTATGTTGGTCCATCCCAAATGGCACCTTATTCCCTATATAGTGCACTACTTTTGACCAGAGCCCTATGGGAACTATATAGGGAATACGGAGGCATTCAGGATGTAGGCTATTACTTTCTAGCACGGTTTGAGATGGTGAATTGTACACAGTCATAGTAGTCAAAGAGAGCAGAAGTGAATGATCTGGTATTGGGCCTCCGTACTTGCTCCATGATCAAGCTGTTGATATCTTGATGGATCTGAGACGATAACAAATGCCAGTTTACAGTCTGCTGTTCCATGTTGTGCCAGCCAGAAAGTGTTAGACATGGTAATGGTTTCATTATTATTGACAAAACTGTTGTTATGCCTAAACGGAAATGTGTCCATTGCAACACAATCTAGGCCTATTACTTATAGCAAGTGGTTACTTATTGTTGCTATACCCACAGTAGAATGTGTATGGAGAAAATAAGAAATTCATCATGCATTAGATCCCCTCCTGGTTTCTAAGAAAAGCAGGTGTGCAAACCACATGGCTTCCAATTACTGTGTGCTTTGGAGGGTGTCACATAATGTTTAACGGACTGGCACAAGAATGAGGTGATTGGACTGAGTAATCACCTGAATGAGAAGCAGCCTATAAAAGGCTTGGAGCATGCGGAGGGGTTAAGAGAGCAATCGTAGAGAGAACAGTACTTCAGATTTCACTGCATGACAGGATTCCTCCACATGTGAGCCAAAGTTGTGTACAAAACAGAGCTGCGTCGACTACCTTTGCAGCAACATTCAACACTTTACTGAGTTACAGAGCCTGTATTAATAAAGTGTGTCGGAGTAGTGATGAGAGTGCAGATCTAGGATCAGTCTTGCCTTTTAGATCACAATTAATAAAAATTACATTGACGGGGGACCTGATCCTTGATCAACATTCCTACTCTAAGAAACTTGATACATACGGCCTCAGATGTTCACTACAGGCAAGAAAGGTGTTAACACATTGTTTCATCACCTCTCTTTAGCCTTTCTTAGTAATAACACCAGCCTGAATAAGTAGCCACGCTGAATGTGTTGACAGCTTTTTCTTTGCTCATTGTATAAAATCTGTAGGCGGTGTGTTATTTATGCTTTATGTCTCTGTGGGTTTGTTACAGAGATTCTAGTTGATTCGTAGCCTAACATACAGGAGTATAACAGTCTAATATGGCTAGAAATATAGGTCTGGGGCCTTGTGATACGGTTTTATCACGATACTTAAGTGCCGATACAGTATGTATTGCGATTCTCACGATTCTTTATGTATCGATAATGTGATATTATTGCGATTCGATGTTCCAAACATATTGCTCACCATGTCTGCTGCAGAGGGACAACAGTGAGCCTGGAGAAAACTAGTTTTGATCAGTCATAGAAATAAAAGTGTTGAAAACAAATTGTCTCCATGTTTAAAAAGATGGAGTTAAGCTATGAAAAAAAAATACTGGAGTTTTGGTGCAGGTACAGCCAATTAGTGCAAAAAAATAATATTGCGATAGTCAAATACGATTGATTTTTGATAATATCGATTTTATTTCTTCCCCATCACTACTGACACAACACAGTGATGGAAGGCACGTTCACCAAAGTTATTCTGGTACAGTTATTTAATTGAATCACAATTTTAAATATAATTATATCTCAAAATGAGAAAATAAACAAGCTGAATCTTTTCCAAGTAATATCCAGAGGAATCCATTCAAAGTGCATGTTATCTGAAATACTACATTTGTGATGTGTGCAGTGCACCCAGTATTTTATATTGTTCAAGGCATTCCAAGCTCTGACCATCCATCAGAGTTTGGCAGTGGAGCCTAGGGAGTATCCATGAACAGATGCAGTGCACCCCATGGCCTCCCTCAAGTCAATCGCTCAGGCTGCGTCCCAAATGGTCAAAAGTAATGCACTATACTCCACATGACATAGACTATACAGGTGAAAGCTATGATCCCTTATTGATGTCACTTGTTAAATCCACTTCAATCAGTGTAGATGAAAGGGAGGGGACAGGGTAAAGAAGGATTTTTAAGCCTTGAGACAATTGAGACATGGATTGTGTATGTGTGCCATTCAGAGGGTGAATCGGCAAGACAAAATATTTAAGTGCCTTTGAACGGGGTATGGTACTAGGTGCCAGGCACACCGGTTTGACAAACGCTCAACAGTTTCCAGCGTGTATCAAGAATTTACCACCACCCAAAAGACATCCAGCCAACTTGACATAACTATGGGAAGCATTGGAGTTAACATGGGCCAGCATCCTTGTGGAACGCTTTAAACACCATGCCCCAACGAATTGAGGCTGTTCTGGAGGATGCAACTCAATATTAGTAAGGTGTTCCTAATGTTTGGTATACTCACTGTATAGGGAATAGGGCACCATGTTGGACACAACCTCAGTCTCCCAAAGGGCCCAGGCTTCTGACAGCACCAGGAGAATGCACCCAGTTCTGATAATCATCCTATGTAGAAAGTGTTAAACATTTAGATATGTTTGTAAAATGGCATAGATTTTTAAAGAGTGCACTAGTAGCTTATAAGAAGTTGTTTTTGGGGGCGGGGGGGGGGGTGAAGGCAAAAAATATTCGGTGTCCTGCCAAGGATATGTCTTGGCAAAAGGAGTACCTTTGTTTGCCATGCTTAAATTTGCATTCAAAGAAGTTTCCGCAGAGATTAGTTCATTGTGCTGCTATGCAAATATCAATCTCAAAACCGTGTGTCTGAATGCATTAAGGATAAGGTGTGGTGCACAGGAGCTTTAGGGAAAGTACATGTGGTAAACGTGTGTGTGAGAGCAACGTGCCGTAGCCTACATGAGAAGAAATGCCCTATAAAATGGGAAGAGGAGATACTGCAGGGGAATAGTTTTTTTTGGGGGGGGGCAAAGATTTCAAGTTCGCCTGAAGTAAGAGAGTCATAAATCAACTTTAAGTAGAAGAGGAGAGCTAGGTGGCCTATAAAGGTGCTCCACCTCCTGCCAGCCAATCAGGTGGGCTTACAGGCTGGGTGTTCGCTGCATTCAGACCTTGATTTGCCTTGTGGGCAAACAAGGCCATGAGCTCAGCAGGCACAAGCTTGCTGATATCAATTTGGTCCCTGGAAACCAACCTGACAAGCTATCCAAGCAAACAGGTAGCAGAATAGGGGCCGAAGGCTCAAGGGGTCTCTAGCATAGCTGCGGAAAGTAAGGGTGCTGAGGGTGCTGCAGCAACCCATGATAAATCTTTAAAAAATGTATAATACAAATAGAAAAAATAGCCGTCAGCAGCACAGGGAGATCAAATTCTGTCAGCACGTTTTGCATATAAGATACAGTGGCTTGCGAAAGTATTCACCCCCCTTGGTATTTTTCCTATTTTGATGCCTTACAACCTGGAATTAAGATATATATTTTTTGGGGGGGGGTAGAATTATTTGATTTACACAACATGCCTACCACTATGAAGACGCAAAATATTTTTTCTTGTGAAACAAACAAGAAATAAGACAAATATACTGAAAACTTGAGCATGCATAACTATTCACCCAAAGTCAATACTTTGTAGAGCCTCCTTTTGCAGCAATTACAGCTGCAAGTCTCTTGGGGTATGTCTCTATAAGCTTGGCACATCTAGCCACTGGGATTTTTGCCCATTCTTCAAGGCAAAACTGCTCCAGCTCCTTCAAGTTGGATGGGTTCCGCTGGTGTACATCAATCTTTAAGTCATACCACAAATTCTCAATTGGATTGAGGTCTGGGCTTTGACTAGGCCATTACAAGACATTTAAATGTTTCCCAATAAACCATTTGAGTGTTGCTTTAGTAGTATGCTTAGGATCATTGTCCTGCTGGAAGGTGAACCTCCGTCCCAGTCTCAAATCTCTGGAAGACTGAAACAGGTTTCCCTCAAGAATTTCCCTGTATTTAGCTCCATCCATCATTCCTTCAATTCTGACCAGTTTCCAAGTCCTTGCCGATGAAAAACACCCCCACAGCACGATGCTGCCACCACCATGCTTCACTGCGGGGATAATGTTCTCGGGGTGATGAGAGGTGTTAAGTTTGCGCCAGACATAGCGTTTTCCTTGATGGCCAAAAAGCTCCATTTTAGTCTCATCTGACCAGAGTACCTTCTTCCCCATGTTTGCGGATTCTCCCACATGCCTTTTGGCGAACACCAAATGTGTTTGCTTATTTTTTTCTTTAAGCAACTGCTTTTTTCTGGCCACTCTTCCATAAAGCCCAGCTCTGTGGAATGTACGGCTTAAAGTGGTCCTATGGACAGATAATCCCATCTCCGCTGTGGAGCTTTGCAGCTCCTTCTGGGTTATCTTTCGTCTCTTTGTTGCCTCTCTGATTAATGCCCTCCTTACCTGGTCTGTGAGTTTTGTTGGGCGGCCCTTTCTTGGCAGGTTTGTTGTGGTGACATATTCTTTCCATTTTCTAATAATGGATTTAATGGTGCTCCATGGGATGTTCAAGGTTTCGGATATTTTTTTATAACCCAACCCTGATCTGTAATTCTCCACAACTTTGTCCCTGACCTGTTTGGAGAGCTCATTGGTCTTCATGGTGCCGCTTGCTTGGTGGTGCCCCTTGCTTAGTGGTGTTGCAGACTCTGGGGCCTTTCAGAACGGGTGTATACTGTATATACTGAGGTCATGTGAAGATATATTAACTTCTGACTTCAACTGTACTAGGCACAATTGATCTCACACACCCAATTAGGAGACTTGAACTTGAAGCAGCGAATTCACAGTGTGTGTGAATAATGCAACAAAGATGTGATTTTAATAAATGTCTCTGTTTCCAAATAATCTGCGGGACAACTTAAATATTTTTATCCCAAAGTTGTCTGTCGGACCGACCGCTCCCAACCACAGCATGAAAAATGCAGACTGTGCTGCAATGATCTCTGTCAGGACCCGCAGGTCCTGTGGGCAATTCCCTACTGATCTAAGTTCCTTCAACTGTAATGAAAACATTTAAAAATGCCGAGATATGCTACTACTTGCCTTAAGTGCTTCCCTGTATCATACATGTGTGACTGTTTGAGGTTGTGGACAGGTGTATTTTATACTGATAACAAGTTCAAACAGGTGCCATTAATACAGGTAACGGGTGGAGGACAGAGGAGCCTCTTAAAGAAGAAGTTACAGGTCTGTGAGAGCCAGAAATCTTGCTTGTTTGTAGGTGACCAAATACTTATTTCCCACCATAATTTGCTAATAAATTCATAAAAAATGTGATTTTCAGGATTTTTTTTCTTTCATTTTGTCTGTCATAGTTGAAGTGTACCTATGATGAAAATTGCAGGCCTCTCTCATCTTTTTAAGTGGGAGAACTTGCACAATTGGTGGCTGACTAAATACTTTTTTGCCCCACTGTATTTGTCATTGTGTTCATAAGGAGACCATGCACCAAACCCAAAGTTCAGAATTTGCATACCCATATCAGGCTCAGAGAGGGCTTAAATCCTACCACTTTGCCCTCCCACTATTCTTTAACTGCTGTAAAAAGTCTATCAGATGTTATGCTTTTTATATTTTAAAAAATTCATATACTAGTATCCCAATAAATATGAAAATGTTTACAGCTCATGAACAACATATGAAACCTACTTCCAATATATGCATGAACTTTGTTTCACATGAATAAACCTTCCTTTCTGTATTTCTGTCTTTTGTCCCCTCAGGTTCCCTGGACCCAGGAAGTATCCGCTTCAAATTCAACTTCATTGCTGATGTGGTGGATAAGATAGCCCCTGCTGTGGTGCACCTAGAGCTTTTCAAGAGGTAGAAGCCGCAAGTACAGTATTGGAGCCTTTTAATCTTTCTGTCAGTAATGTGCCTCTCTCCCAATGCGTTCTGCAGCAACATATTGAAATAGGCGTCTAACAGAGTTGTGACCAATACTTCATTTTCAAGCTCTGCATTTTGTTGACTAGGTGTTTTTGGCAAACCCTTCATTGGAACTGATTCCATTATATTTTGGTATGACGATGAAAGCAACCTGATTGGTTGTTGTGTCTTTTCACTCAGGTTGGCATTTTCAAACCAGGAAGTCCCCGTCTCTAGTGGTTCGGGGTTCATCGTGTCAGAGGACGGCTGGATTGTCACCAACGCCCACGTTCTCACCAACAAGCAGAGAATCAAAGTGGAGATGAAGAACGGTGTCAAATTCGATGCCTCCGTCAAGGACGTGGACACAAAGCTAGACATTGCACTCATCAAAATTGAGTCGGATGTGAGTGCTCTTCCTTTTCCTCCTCCCTAAAATGAGGCTGTTCCAAGGGCCTTCTCTCATTCAACAGGTCCTTAAACAAAATGTTGCTTGGTGTTTTCCCCTGGCCGACTGGGTTGTCATCAGTGACTAACATAAAAAAAGGCGACCGAGGGCCTTTCGCCTGACCAAAATTGATTGCACTCCTTGACATGGTCAATTTGTCGCCAAGTTTTCCTCTAGGGGCTATTGTTCTGGTCTTACAAATTCACAGCTTCAGCCCTTTTTTTCTTCCAGTATTCGCAAGTGGTGCTGTTACTAAAACATTTGTCACCGCAACGACAGGAGCTTGGGTAAACAGCTACTTTGTGTGGCATTATCAGATCCCTGGCCAAAGCACAGTCCACTAAAACCCAATCTAGGCCAGGGCCAAACCATACAGGCAATACAACTGATCATTTTGACTCAGCTCACCACTACACAATATACTTCAGAAGACTAGAAACTTCCGTGGAGACTACAAACACAGTAGAAAGGGATTAGGTAGAATGAGTTGTGATGGTAGACAGTAAGCGGTCATTGGCTGCAACAGACCCCAAAAGTTGCCTGCAAAGTGTGGCTGTGATGGAACAAGGCTTTAGGCCCTAGAGGGGCTGGCAATGGAAATAAACTGTAATCGTCAGATTCCAGCAATACAAATACTTCAACCCACGACAAGAAAAGGCATGCGGATACATGCTTAGGCTGGGCGTGAAGGTTAGAGTGAGAGTGCCTTGTTGGCTTTACTGATGATTCAGTGCCATAGGGTCTTCTGTTGATAGGGACAATGTATAACAGAGCAGTTGGAAAGCCTCTCTCCCTTTTGGGGGGGGGGGGGGGGGGGGGGGTGATTTGTCTTCCCTTACTGCATATACCGTATCAGGAAGCAGCTCTGATGACTCAATGAACAGGGCTAGCAATGTGTCAGTCAGTAAGCCCACAGTTGCCTTTACAACACAGTCCATCTCTACAATGGCAGACCTGGGATTCAAACCCACGCCTTATTGACACAACATATTCCAGAAGCACCATCAATACTACTGTCCCAGAAAAGCTAACTAGCGTCCTGTTCAGGGGGTGTACCCAGGTACTTTACGGACACAGCTCGGACACAGCTTAAAGAAAAGCCCAAACATTTCTGGGTTCCAGGACAGTACTACAGGTCTCAGGAAGGCAGTAGCGATGCTAACTCACTTTCTTCACATAATTAAATAGAACACTAGAATGAACATTGATATCCCAGCAACATGAAACAGTGGATTTGACATTTATATGATCTCTATGTTTGCCTTGTTCTGTAGAGTCCACTGCCGGTGCTTCTGCTGGGCCACTCGTCTGACCTTCGGCCGGGGGAGTTTGTGGTGGCAGTGGGCAGTCCCTTCTCCCTGCAGGTAAAGGGAGGGAACATGCTCAACTGTTATCATCTTGCGTAAACACATGAAACGATGATTGGAACCACAAATACATCACAACAAACATGAAAAAGGCCAGCGCTCACTTGGATATTAGTTTTGAAGCTTTGTTTGAATTGTCTTCCCCCTGCAGAACACAGTCACCACAGGCATCATCAGCACGGCCCATAGGAATGGCCTGGAGCTGGGACTCAAAGACTCTGACATGGAGTACATCCAGACGGACGCCATCATCAACGTGAGTCATAGACTGTGACTCAAATGGCACCCTATTCCCTGTTTAGTGCACTACTTTTGACCAGAGCCCTATAGGC
This sequence comes from Oncorhynchus kisutch, assembly GCF_002021735.2. NCBI lineage: Eukaryota > Metazoa > Chordata > Actinopteri > Salmoniformes > Salmonidae > Oncorhynchus > Oncorhynchus kisutch. The sequence goes on from NC_034176.2 coordinate 38,788,602, forward strand.
CCTGCATGTTCAAAAGTAGTTCACCATATAGGGAATAGGGTGCCATTTAGGATGCAAATGTGAAGCAGCAGTATTTTGAGAATGTTTTTTACTGCATGTGCATCACTTTACATATCATTACATACTGTATGTGTCCATCTTCTCTTCTTGTCTCTGTTTTGGATGAAACATTGCACTGCAATACAATTGTCATTACCTTTTGTTTATTGCTCTGTTCTTTTATAGTATGGCAACTCAGGGGGACCACTTGTTAACTTGGTAAGGGGATTTACTACTTGATATTGTATTTGAGAGGATTGTAATATGTAAATCAGCACATTTGAAATGCAGGCAGGCTATGTATCTTTCTTTTATTTTTTTTTAGGAAAGATTTGCAAGGTCATAATTCTGTTTTCTATATGTGGCTTACTGCTCAAGGTCCCCATTCTGTTTTACTGTGACATCTGTTGTTTTAAAATCCGCCACGGGAAACATTCTTTATCTGCAGACTCCTGTAATAGTGATGACTTATGTCTGCCTATTGATCTCAAAGCAGAAGAATTCTCCTAGAGTCGCCCTTGACGAAGCCTTACCTTCACCCGCTATATCATTTTTTCCATCTCAGTCCTTGTGGTGTATAACAGAAGGCTTTTGCACAACATTGCATTGGTGCAGTGCAATTACATAAAACATAATTGTGCATGCGTACACAATTACATAGGATATATCAAAGCAGTGGCCTCAAGCTTTATGTTGTAAAAAGATTGCTTTACTTTCAAATACACCAAAAGGTAACACATCTCATTCTGTTCCTTCACTCAGTGAGAATTACCATGCTTAGCATCACACATGGAAACAGAACATTCTTGGAACCACAGGAAAGAACAGAACATTACACAATGCTGACTGACATGTTCAAAGGAACTTTCTTTAATGAAAGTACATATTCCATGGATGTACAGTACCAGTCGAAAGTTTGGACACACCTACTCATTTAAGGGTAGAATAATAGTGAAGACATCAAAACTATTAATAACACATATGGAATCTGAAATAAGTTTTAAACAAATCAAAATAGGTTTTAGATTTTAGATTCTTCAAAGTAGCCACCCTTTGCCTTGATGACAGCTTTGCACACTCTTGGCATTCTCTCAGCCAGCTTCATGAGGAATGCTTTTCCTACAGTCTTGAAGGAGTTCCCACATATGCTGAGCACTTGTTGGCTGATTTTCCTTCACTCTGTGGCTCAACTCATCCCAAACCATCTCAATTGGATTGAGGTCAGTAATGATTGTGGAGGCCAGGTCATCTGATGCAGCACTCCATCAGTCTCCTTGGTCAAATAGCCCTTACACAGCCTGGAGGTGTGTTGGGTCATTATCCTGTTGAAAAACAAACGATAGTCCCACTAAGTGCAAACCAGATGGGATGGCGTATTGCTGCAGAATGCTGTGGTAGCCATGCTGGTTAAGGATAAATGTGCCCTTATATTCTAAATAAACCATTGACAGTGTCACCAGCAAAGCACGCCCACACCATCACACCTCCTCCTCCATGCTTCACGGTGGGAACCACACATGGAGATGTAATATGGACTTGGTATTTTACAAAATAGGGCTATCTTCTGTATACCACTTCTACCTTGTCACAACACAACTGATTAGCACAAACACATTAAGGGAAAAAAGTCCACAAATTAACTTTTAACAAGGCATTGAAATGCATTCCAGGTGACTACCTCATGAAGCTGGTTGAGAGAATGCCAAGAGTGTGCAAAGCTGTCATCAAGGCAAAGGGTGGCTACCTTGAAGAATCTCAAATATAAAATATATTTTGATTTGTTTAAAGCTTTTGGTTACTACATGATTCCATATGTGTTATTTCATAGTTTTGATTCCTTTACTATTATTCTACAATGTAGAAAATAGTCCAAATAAAGAAAAACCCTTGAATGAGTAGGTGTGTCCAAACTTTTGACTGGTACTGTATATCAAATGCATATTTTCATATTTTAATGCTACAGTTCTGTTTATATTCATCATTTGTTATGTTCAATTTGACTTGTTTCCAGGATGGGGATGTCATTGGCATAAATACTCTGAAGGTCACAGCAGGAATATCCTTTGCAATTCCTGCTGACAGAATACGGCAATTCCTTGCGGATTCCTACGACAGACAAATCAAGGGTTTGTATGACTAATTCTTCACTACCGATTTCACTAATATACCCCATGATTTACATGACAGCTTTTCTTGTTCAGATTGCGGATCATTTTTATTTGACTAGTCAAGTCAGTTAAGATCAAATTCTTATTTGGCACATTTCTATACAATTATTTGGTATTCTATAACCGTTCTTATTTTACTGCATTGTTATCAGGAAAGACACTGCCAAAAAAGAAATACATGGGTGTCCGGATGCTTCAACTCTCAACTCAGTGAGTAAAGATCTGCTTTTGGTCAAAAGGGATCACTTTTCCATGGCCAGGTCAAAAGTAGTGTAACTATATAGGGAATAGGGTGCCATTGGGGATGCAGGCCTTGCCATTATTACTGGCAGGTTTACTATGCACCATAAATGCTGATCCCGATTAAGCCACAATCTATATTAAGTTTACGGTCAAATTGTTGCCTTTCTCAAAATTCTGCTGGCTGAAATCTTGTGTGTGACCCTTTCCAAGTCTTGCCATACTGTGTGTAATATCCTCTGTTTCCTCCTCCCAGTTTGATCCGAGATCTGAGGGAGCGGGAGAGCAGCTTCCCAGATGTGAGCTCAGGAGTGTACGTTTATGAAGTGATCCCAGGAACAGCTGCCTCTAGGTAAGACTGAGTGTGCATCCCAAATTGCACCCTATCCTTATAAAGTGCACTACTTTTTATCAGAGTCCTATGGGTCCTGGTCAAAAGTAGTGCACTACCGTAAAACTTAAATTAATATCCCAGACATTTGCTCACTTAACACAACCGGTGCTTATTAGAGACGGGGATCTATTTCCTTAACGCACACAGCTTTTGCTTATTGTGACCAGTATAAACATTAGAATAACAAATCCATCGCAGATCAGACTTGTAAAGACTTGGCTGCCAATCACATAACCCCGATTTTGTGCTTTAGCACCATTCTCTCACGCACACCTCGTATCCCCTGTAGTTAAGCTGACCATGTCAAACCCGACTGCTGTCTCATCCATTTTTTTAACTAGGCAAGTCAGTTAATGAACAAATTCTTATTTTCAATGACAGCCTAGGAACAGTGGGTTTTGTACCTTGTCAGCTCGGGGATTTGAACTTGTAGCCTTCCGGTTACTAGTCCAACGCTCTAACCACTAGGCTACCCTGCCGCCCCATGGCAATGATATAGCTCTCCTTAATCTTATTTTGAACAATCTTTACGGTACTCACTGAAGTTCACTCGTAAACAATTCATTTAGACCCTGCGTTTATTTGCTGAAATGTGTGCCGATGCCAGACAGGGGACAGGCGGCTATTTTAGGACACACGCCGAGTCAAGTTTAGACTTCTTCTCATTATTGGCATATGGTGGGAACACCCACAGAAAGCCTTTGTGTATTTGAGTGGTATAGAGACCTAAATCTGACAATTACCTGTTACATTGAGCTTTTTGAATAGGAACGTTATAAAATTCATAATACCAAAGCAGTTTTAATGGAATATAAGAAGGATACAGTAGCACTACTCAATATTAAAAGGTTTTGGACACAACCTGAAACAATTCTGTATGATTTGTGCTGCGCAGTAGGATACTTGTCTGTTTATCCATTAGGTCTTGGTCAAATGGTTTAGCAGACAGTGCTGTGCACAAAGGGGTTTGGAGGCATCAGGATATTTTCAAAGGAACGGAATGACAGGCCTGTGGTTATCAAGGCTATTAGACTAGACTCTGGTCCAGATCTCTACTACACTGCAGCCAGCAGTCACCCACAGGCAGGCTTCTGATTACGTCCTCTTCCTGGCCATGCACCAAATGGTACCCTATACCCTTCATAGTGCACTACTTTTGAACAGAGCCCTATTACTTTCAACCACATCCCCTCTTACCCCATGCAAAAAAAGCTAGAACAGTTAGGAGCTCAAATCTGTCTCAATAGCTCTGTGTGCTATGTTGTCGTTGCAGGTAATAGCAGGAAGTAGCCCCCACAGCTATGGAACACAAACATGCATGCAGCAGCCCTCTCAAACAAATGCTTCTGAATCTGAATGCCAACCAAAATGGCTAATAGATGTTAGGTCCAATAATAAACCAGCCTGGCAAACACTACAAAACTATAGTGAATGGTACTGATTGGCCTATTTTCTGTTGGATTTGAATCCACCGGCATCTCTCTCTCTCAGATCAAGACACAGCATCTGCAACTTAGTCTAAAGGTCAATGCTTGTTCCTTTAGGGTATAAGATGAGAAGTCAGAGAAAGGTTGAGTTTCGTATAACAGCGAGGGTGCGTGAGCCTGAGTGCCAGTATTTGTGCTATCATGCCAAGTCCGTGTCACGCCAAACATTGGCTTGACGGCAATCAACAGAGTGGTCAAGAGCACAAACAGATCTGGGAGCAGGCTAGGTGTGTGTAGTGTTAATTGTTTTCTAATGCATGTTCCCCATGCAGTGCTGGCATGATTAACCATGATGTTATAATCAGCATCAACGGTCAACCCATCCAGACCACAGACGAGGTGAGTGACGCTGTCCAGTCAGGCAGTCCGCTGTCCGTGGTAGTGCGGCGAGCTAACGAAGACATCATGATTAACGTTGTCCCTGAGGAAATCGACTGAGTGGATGCCTGCCTCGCTCCACTCATTGTGTCCCCCGTACACACACGGAGGTTTTGACACAACTGTGATCCAAGTTTGTCTGCACCAAAATGTTTACACAACCATTGTGCCATGTTTCCATGACGATTGTGTTATTTTTGTATATAGATTTTTATTTTTTTTAACTCTGTTGTATCACAACGGTTGTGCCAAATGCATTGTACGTCGGTTGTGTATGGTGCCTGTGTGTCACAAGTGAATGTGGTTCATGCCATACATGCACGTGTTAGCGCTGACGTACTCCCATAGCAATATACGTAGTTACAATATGCAACATTGTGGTGATGGGAGTCCCTTATGAACTGTGCCGCACCCATTTCTCTGCCAGAACTATAGAATCCAATGTACTTAGGAGACATTCAGCTCCAGTCTGTATAGGCAGTTCTAAGAGACATGGTTTGTGTTTTTTTAAGTCATGATATGTACAATGTGTTACCTCTGGAAGTGGCGAATATGACATTTGTGGACACTTAATAAAGTCTTTATAGTGCTTGGCTCTAAAACCTGGTTTTCCTTTCCTCTAAATACATGTAACTGCCATAATAATGGAAAAACTTGAGTAAATGAGGGATACAACGTATATTGAAAGCCTGTGCTTCCACACAGGTGTGGTTCCGTAGTTAACTAAGCATTTAACATCTCATGCTTAGGGTCATGTATAAAAATGATGGGCAGGCCATTATTTTGGCTACCATGGCTTTGACCCCAAATGATGGCAAAGGCCCCCATCTACAGGGCACGAGTGGTCACTGAAATGGCTTGATGAGCATGAAAACGATATAAACCATATGCCATGGCCGTCTCAGTCACCAGATCTCAACACAATTGAATGCTTATGGGAGATTCTGGAACAACATTTTCCATCAACAAAACACCAAATTATGTAAATTGTCATGTAAGAATGTCGTCGCATCCCTGCGATAGAGTTCCAGACGCTTGTAAAAATCTATGCCTAGGTGCATTGAAGCTGTTCTGGCTCAATGCCCTATTAAGACACTATATGTTGGTGTTTCCTTTATTTTGGCAGTTACAGTGCCTTGCGAAAGTATTCGGCCCCCTTGAACTTTGCGACATTTTGCCATATTTCAGGCTTCAAACATAAAGATATAAAACTGTATTTTTTTCTGAAGAATCAACAACAAGTGGGACACAATCATGAAGTGGAACGACATTTATTGGATATTTCAAACTTTTTTAACAAATCAAAAACTGAAAAATTGGGCGTGCAAAATTAATCAGCCCCCTTAAGTTAATACTTTGTAGCGCCACCTTTGGCTGCGATTACAGCTGTAAGTCGCTTGGGGTATGTCTCTATCAGTTTTGCACATCGAGAGACTGAAGTTTTTTCCCATTCCTCCTTGCAAAACAGCTCGAGCTCAGTGAGGTTGGATGGAGAGCATTTGTGAACAGCAGTTTTCAGTTCTTTCCACAGATTCTCGATTGGAATCAGGTCTGGACTTTGATATGTTTATTTTGGAACCATTCCATTGTAGATTTTGCTTTATGTTTTGGATCATTGTCTTGTTGGAAGACAAATCTCCGTCCCAGTCTCAGGTCTTTTGCAGACTCCATCAGGTTTTCTTCCAGAATGGTCCTGTATTTGGCTCCATCCATCTTCCCATCAATTTTAACCATCTTCCCTGTCCCTGCTGAAGAAAAGCAGGCCCAAACCATGATGCTGCCACCACCATGTTTGACAGTGGGGATGGTGTGTTCAGGGTGATGAGCTGTGTTGCTTTTACGCCAAACATAACGTTTTGCATTGTTGCCAAAAAGTTCAATTTTGGTTTCATCTGACCAGAGCACCATCTTCCACATGTTTGGTGTGTCTCCCAGGTGGCTTGTGGCAAACTTTAAACGACACTTTTCATGGATATCTTTAAGAAATGGCTTTCTTCTTGCCACTCTTCCATAAAGGCCAGATTTGTGCAATATACGACTGATTGTTGTCCTATGGACAGAGTCTCCCACCTCAGCTGTAGATCTCTGCAGTTCATCCAGAGTCATCATGGGCCTCTTGGCTGCATCTCTGATCAGTCTTCTCCTTGTATGAGCTGACAGTTTAGAGGGACGGCCAGGTCTTGGTAGATTTGCAGTGGTCTGATACTCCTTCCATTTCAATATTATCGCTTGCACAGTGCTCCTTGGGATGTTTAAAGCTTTAAAACTTCTTCACAACAGTATCTCGTACCTGCCTGGTGTGTTCCTTGTTCTTCATGATGCTCTCTGCGCTTTTACCGGACCTCTGAGACTATCACAGTGCAGGTGCATTTATACGGAGACTTGATTACACACAGGTGGATTATATTTATCATCATTAGTCATTTAGGTCAACATTGGATCATTCAGAGATCCTCACTGAACTTCTGGAGAGAGTTTGCTGCACTGAAAGTAAAGGGGCTGAATAATTTTGCACGCCCAATTTTTCAGTTTTTGATTTGTTAAAAAAGTTTGAAATATCCAATAAATGTCGTTCCACTTCATGAATGTGTCCTACTTGTTGTTGATTCTTCACAAAAAAAATACAGTTTTATATCTTTATGTTTGAAGCCTGAAATGTGGCAAAAGGTCGCAAAGTTCAAGGGGGCCGAATACTTTCGCAAGGCACTGTACCTGTATGTCACAGTAAAAATATCTCTGTGCTTTGAACAAGCCTAAGTCATCAGGTGTACAGACACACAATGAATCGTGAAGTGCATGGATGGATGCATGCACAGAACAAAAGGACCCATCTCATACATTGTTCATTTTGAACAAATCATAGATTCAGAACAGGATACAAATAGAAATACTTAATCAAACAAACATTTTATTGAACCACAAACACTTGATGTGCAGGGATGGCAAACACAGTCTGCATTCTCTCTCTATTTCTAGAAGGCAGTCATTTTACTCAAGTATCCTATCACTTAAAAGACAATAAGGTAGTGCAAAAATATAAACACAACATATAAAATTGTTGGTCCCATGTTTCATGAACTGAAATTTTAAAAAATCCCAGAAAACTTCCATTAGTACAAAAACAAATTTTTTTACATCCCTGTTGGTGAGCATTTCTCCTTTTCCAAGATAATCCATCCACCTGACAGGTGTAACATATCAAGAAGCTGATTAAACAGCATGATCATTGCACAGGTGCACCTAGTGTTGGGGACAAAAGGCCACTAAAATGTGCAGTTGTCACACAACACAATGCCACAGATGTCTCAAGTTGAAGGAGTGTGCAATTAGCATGCTGACTGCAGGAATGTCCACCAGAGCTGTTGCCAGATAATTATGTTAATTTCTCTACCATAAGCTGCCTCCAACGTCGTTTTAGAGAATTTGGCAGTACGTCCAACCGGCCTAACAACCACATGTAACCATGCCAGCCCAGGACTTCGACATCCGGCCTCTTCACCTGCGGGATCGCCTGGGGGGGGGGTGCTGAGGAGTATTTCTGTCTGTAATAAAGCCCTTTTGAGGCTGGGCCTGGCTGCCAAGTGAGCCTTGGAGGCCCACCCATGGCTCCACCCCTGCCCAGTCATATGTAATCCATAGACTAGGACCTAATTAATTTATTTGATTTCTTCATTAACTCAGTAAAAATCTTTGAAATTGTTGCAAGTTGTTATATTTCTGTGCATAACAAAGGAATAGAAAACAATCATTGAATTATTAAGGGTAGATATGAACAGCATTACACATAGGGTCCGAATGTGTCTTTAACCTCTGGTTCATGTAGTTGTTTTCAAATGAACACAACAGAACTACATTTGGAATTACATGTATGCAATGTGAACAGTATCTGTAGGTGTGACCCCTGAAGGCTAATGCAACCAGCACTATGGAAGGGTGCAAATGCCAACATCCAATATTATGTACTTTTAGTATACATCAGATGTAAAGAAAAAGAAAAAAGGACTTCACTTTAAAATGTCAAAACAAAAACCAATGATTGTGAAGTTAAACAAACCATACAACTAGATGCACAAGGACTACTTTTAACAACTTCCACTGACAATTTTACAAAAACATTTATTTGAAGATAAGTGGCGGTGCAAAGTTCGATAACAGAAGGACAGTGTGTGCCGTTTGTGCAGTCATCCTGTTAAACTTTGCATCTGCACTGTTCTTCAAGTAAATGTGTTGTGAAATTGCCCTCGGACATCGTAGATGTTGTGTAGCTTGTGCACGCATACAATCGCATAAATGAAACATATAGATTTAAGCTTTCATATAGACAACATAGCAAACCATTTCCTTTGCTGGTCTAACCTTTAGACCCAAAGTCTTTCAAAACAAAGCAGAGAAATCTATAGCAACCTACTGAAGGCAAAAGGTTTGGAACATGCCAGCCACTCAACCATGCCCCTGGTCCAGACATCATTTGCTCATACTTCTCGTTTTCCCATGGTGAGAGAAAAGACTGACGAAATTACGTTAACGGTTGGTTACTATGGTGTGATTAATGGTCATCTGTTGCATGCGCAAAACAAAGTGATAGCATGTCAGGTGTCAAGATTCTCTAGGAGAATCGGAAAGAAAGGCATCCGACACGTGGTCAAAACTGCTCTTAACTGTAATTCACAAATAAGCAAAGGTAAATATTCGGCCGGCATCTCTGCAATGTAAACCCACCTTAAAAGGTCTTCAACCCATGCTCGCTGGTCTCAGTAGAAGGTGCACCAGTTGCTGCTGTCACTAGGCATCAGGCCTCCGGTGATGAGGTCCACGAGCCACCAGATGCCCAGGCCTCCTAGGTTCAGCAGCATGCCCATAGCTGTGCCTGTGTGCCCCAGGCAGAACCGGTCCACTCCAAAGCACCCCAGGAAGAAGGAATACAGCAGAATGGTGATGAAAGTGGCCAGCGTATCTGAAATCACAAGGGAGAGGTGTCAATAACATGAAGGAATGGCCAGGTGAGCTCATTAAAAGTGATGTAAAAGTTCTCCTAAATGGGCGCATTATTATGAACTTCCAATGCCATTCATATATTGGTTTGTAAATAATTCTCTCTAGTGGCGAAGCTACACCACATGACCAAAAGTATGTGGGCACCTGCTCGTCAAACATCTCATTCCAAAATCATGTGAATTAATATGGAGTTGGTCCCCCCCTTTGCTGCTGTAACAGCCTTCACTGATCTGGGAAGGCTTTCCACTAGATGTTGGAACATTGCAGCGGGGACTTGCTTCCATTCAGCCACAAGAGCTTTAGTGATGTTGGGCAATTATGCCTGGCTCGCAGTCGATGTTCCAATTCATAACCAAGGTGGTCAATGGAGTTAAGGTCAGGGCTCTGTGCAGGCCAGTCAAGTTCTTCCACACCGATCAACAAACCATTTCTGTATGGACCTCGCTTTATGCACAGGGCTCATGCTGAAACAGCATGACCCCCAAACTGTTGCCACAAAGTTGGAAGCACAGAATCATCCAGAATGTCATTGTATGCTGTAGCATTAAGATTTCCCAGATTTGTCCGTCAGACTGCCAGATGGTGTAGTGTGATTCATCACTCCAGAGAACGCGTTTCAACTGCTCCAGAGTTCAATGGCAGCGAGCTTTACACCACTCCAGCTGACGTTTGACATTGTGCATGGCGTTCTTAGGCTTGTGTGCGGCTGCTCAGCCATGGAAACTCATTCCATGAAGCTCCCGACGAACAATTATTGTGCCGACGTTGCTTCCAGAGGCAGTTTGGAACTCGTTAGTGAGCGTTGCAACCGAGGACAGATGATTTTTACGCAATGCACACTTCAGTGGTCCCGTTCTGTGAGATTGTGTGGCCTACCACTTTGCGGCTGAGCCGTTGTTGCTCCTAGATGTTTCCACTTCACAATCACAGTTGACCGGGGCAGTTATAGCAGGGCAGAAATTTGGCACACTGACTTGTTGGAAAGGTGGCATCCTATGACGGTGCCACGTTGAAAGTCACTGAGTCCAATCTCCATGTTTGTCTATGGAGATTGCATAGTTGTATGCTCGATTTTAAACACCTGTCCGCAACGGGTGTGGTCGGAAATAGCCTAATCCACTAATTTGAAGGGGTGTCCACATACTTTTGTATATATAGTGTATGTTAGCTTCTGAAACAACTTCCATTTCCAGGCCAAGTAAATGTACATATAACTGCCAAAATAAAGGAAACACCAGCATAAAGTATCTTAGTGTGTTGAGCCACCACGAGCTGCCAGAACAGTGTCAATGCTCCAAGTGTCTTAAACTCAGAGGGATGTGACACCCTTCTCCACGAGAAATTCTATAATTTGATATTTTGTTGATGGAAAACGCTGTCTCAGACGCCGGTCCAGAATCTCCCATAACGGGTTAAATTGGGTTGAGATCTGGTGATTGAGACAACCTTGGCATATGGTTTAGATCAGTGGTCACAAACCGTTCGACCAGTCGATCACGCTCTATCTCCAAGGCATTCCTAGTCGATCACCAAACATTTCTGTAAAAAAAAAAGCTAACCATTGCGTTCCTTAGCACCGGGAAGGATAGTGTTCCCAGTGTTTTGAACCATTTCATGTGTCTGAAGGTAGAATTGCGCCCATCCGTAGAGCAGGCCCGGAGAGCAAATCAAGTGCGCCTATAGGCATACCGATATTCCAAATACCTGTCTCGCAAGGTTATTGTTTTTCGTTTTTATGAGTGTTTGTTCTCATGTTGTATTTTTTGCTCTCATCTCCTTCGCTCCTCTGTGCTGTGTGGAACTCTCATTTACCACAGAATAATGAAGAGATGCACGTCTCGGCCCGAACAATGGGAGCCGTTGTCCCAAAGGCGGGAAGGCAGGCGACAAGCTCAGGTCCAAAATAAGCCCATAGAAACGCATTGGATTTATTTTGGACAGATTTTAGCGAGAGTAAAACCTCTATGGCTTTCACACACCAACCCATCGACCTGTCTCTCACACCAACCAAGTTGAGAGATCACGTCTTCCTCTCTGACAAGCGGTTTCAACTCATTATTTGCATTTGAGGTTTGGTCCAACAAAATCGGTCATATGGACACTGAAACACATTGAGACATTATTTTACTGTGATAACTTTTCTAACAATACCCTTTTTATGTCTCAACTCCTCAAATTGCATGCAGAGCAGACACTACTAAAACAAGAGTATCAATGAACATTGATTCTGGGAAATGAATGCTCAGTTTGTCCTTGGGGTACCACATACCACTAGCAGCATTTCAGCCAAAGACTGTTATACTAGCTATCTAGTCTTTTATCAATGTGCAATAAGCATAAAACAATTATTTTAGGAATTGGCAACTCCTTCTCATTCTGAGAAATAAGGTAGACCACTTGATTTCAACATCTGAACAAAGTGGACATGCTAACATGCTTTTCAAACAGAAGTGATGTGTGTTCATAACATTTCAACTGTTCAACGTTGTTAGCTAGCAATTATACAACAGGTGGTTCTAATCCTGAATGCTGATTGGTTAAAACCACATTCCAGCCAGTATCTATTCCACAAGTTACCACTGGCTAAGTCTATGTCGTTAAAATGCCTATTTACTCTGTACCATCTGACTGCGCAATCCACTGTCATCAGCCCAGCCAGGCAATTTATGAACTTGAGCTCCACTATAAAAAGCATCTAGACATTATCTCACATTTCTTTTAGACTAACATTTAGTTTACAATAGCAGAGATTTGATTTGTATAAACCCTACTGTGTCTCTCCAACATTGTTTCATTATTAAAATTAAATCTCCAGCTGTCCCATAGTAATCAACGTGTCGGGAGTCAGACAGACAGGAAGCGTTTCTCAGCCAGTCTAAATCATGAATCACCTGGCATTTTTATGGATATATACAAAGAAATGTCAATTAAAAAAAGGTCAAACAAAACAAAGTGCAGCAAGTTTGCAGTCTTTCCAGCTTCCGTTTGAAGTGATCTTTTTAGCTGTGTTGTTGTCTAGCTCCTCTGAACAACAGTGTCCTGATGAGTGAGCACATTTTCTATGCCAGGGTGAAATTGTGCCTCATTAGCTCATGCTTATGGATGTATCCAATTAAAATGTCACTAGGAAACAGCTTAAACAAATGCAGCTACTGTTGTTATTCTGGCTGCACTGTTTGACGTGACTAAGTTAGCCATAGTTGGCTAGCTAGTAAGCAAGGGATAAGAACGTTTCCAGCCTGTATGGCAATGGAACATTTACAACAAACGACTGGGTGGAAGGATGAAATGGTATGAATAAATTCATAAAAACAACTTCAATGAAAATAGGTCAATCATTATTTGGGGCGGCAAGTAGCCTAGTGGTTAGAACATTGGGCCAGGAACCGAAAGGTTGCTAGATCGAATCCCCGAGCTGACAATGTAAAAATCTGTCGTTCTGCCCCTGAACAAGGCAGTTAACCCACTGTTCCCCAGTAGGTGGTTCTTAACTGACTTGCCTAGTTAAATAAAAGGTTCAATTTAAAAGAAAATTGGTAACACGTTGTATAAAAGTGATAATGTCCGGGAAGCCGGTGTTTGGAGGATATATATTGGCATGGTTTGCCGCCCCGTGCCAATATAAGCTACAACACCGACTTCTCAGGCATTATCACTTCAATAGATCCAAGTTGGCTAAAATGTAAATATAAAGATTAACCACCTAATCACTAACTAATACATGGGCTTGAGAGATTGTTGATGAGAACTTAATTTAACTGCCCGCTACAAGAATTTAGTCATCATTAGTGTATGTGCGTTACGCATGGTTCTATTTAAATTTGTAACAAAAAAAATATATTTTCCATACAGAATTGAAAGTCAGATCAATGATTGTTGCAAAAAAATAAAAAGCATGTTAAACTATTTTGATACAATTTAAATATTAGTGGGTCTTATGGTTGTGGAAGGCTTAGATTTAGCCTAAGTATAACTGCATTCATTAGATTATTGCTGACTTGTTCAAATGCAGTGTATTTGACATTTAAATTGTACAGCAAAACTTATTTAGAGAGAAGAAAAAGCGATATCGTGAATCGCCCATCCCTACACTGCTCCCTCCACCTCAGACTGACCATCAGACGCAGGCATCAGTCCAGTAAACAAAATATGCAGTACCAGTCAAAAGTTTGGACACACCTACTCATTCAAGGGTTTTTCCTTGTTTACTATTTTCTACATTGTAGAATAATAGTGAAGACTTCAAAACTATTAAATAACACATATGGAATCATGTAGTAACCTCAAAAGTGTTATCAAAATATATTTTATATTTGAGATTCTTCAAAGCAGCTACCCTTTGCCTTGATGGCAGCTTTGCACTCAACCAGCTTCATTTGGAATGCTTTTTCAACAGTCTTGAAGGCGTTCCCACATATACTGAGCACTTGTTGGTTGCTTTTCCTTCACTCTGCAGTCCAACTCATCCCAAACCATCTCAATTGGGTTGAGTTCGGTTGATTGTGGAAGCCAATTCATCTGATGCAGCACTCCATCACTCTCCTTGGTCAAATAGCTCTTACACAGCCTGGAGGTGTGTTGGGTCATTATCCTGTTGAAAAACAAATAATAGTATCCCTAAGCGCAAACCAGATGGGATGGCGTATTGCTGCAGAATGCTGTGGTAGCCAAGCTGGTTAAGTGTGCCTTGAATTCTAAATAAATCAGTGTTACCAGCAATGCTTCACGGTGAGAACCACACATGCAGAGATCATCCGTTCACCTTATCCACGTCTCACAAAGACACAGCGGTTGGAACCAAAAATCTCACATTTGAACTCATCAGAACAAAGGACAGATTTCCACCGGTCTAATGTCCATTGATTGTGTTTCTGGGCCCAAGCAAGTCTCTTATTGGTGTCCTTAAGTAGTGGTTTCTTCGCAGCAATTCGACCATGAAGGCCTGATTCACCCAGTCTCCTATGAACAGTTGATGTTGAGATGTTTCTGTTACTTGAACTCTGAAGCATTTAGCAGATGTGCAAACTGGTGAGGGCCCAAAAAGGTGACACCTTAGGGGGAAATGCAGGTTAACTAATTAAACAACAAAGAATATGATCTATATGATCAGTCTCAGTGTGTAAAATACAATTTTTAAAAAGTGGTTAATGTCAGGAAAGCAATCCAATGTTATTTGTTGCCTAGACATTACTGCAAATGACACTCAAGTCTTGAGCAAAAACCATACACACATAGAACGCTTGTGACCCCACACAATCTAAATATTGCACTTGGGGAAAAAACATCTTAAAGTGGAAATAGAATTAAACAAAACAAGCATTCTATTTTTGCTGTATTATAGTGGCCACTATAGTAGACATCGATCAAGTGCACAAGCCTACATGTGTGCAAAAATTATTCACTGAATACATTTTTTTTTAAATCCCCCCTCACTCACATACGTTACTGTCAAATTCAACACAACAAAAGCAATATCTTTGGGCTACATTGCACGTTATTACATTGTATACGTTTTGCCTGTGGACATCTGTTCTGCAATGTGCCAGCAGGCACGAGACCCTTTGTTGGCATATTTGATCTCATTCAGGCAGACTATACCTGGCATACCCCTTTTTATCCACTGTATTGAAAAAGTGAGAAATAGGGAAAGTGTGTGGTGATCATTTCACCTCTATAGTGCCATCCAGCTTAAGCTAGGCCCAGCTCCAGCTACACTTGATTCCTGAATCCACTTGTTTAACAAATCAAAATATATTTGAGATTCTTCAAAGTAGCCACCCTTTGCCTTGATGACAACTTTGCACACTCTTGGCATTCTCTCAACCAGCTTCATGAGGTAGTCACCTGGAATGCTTTCAAATTAACAGGTGTGCCTTAAGTTAATTTGTGGAATTTCTTTCCTCCTTAATGCGTTTCAGCCTATTAGTTGTGTTGTGACAAGTTAGGGGTGGTATACAGAAGAGAGCCCTATTTGGTAAAAGACCAAGTCCATATTATGGCAAGAACAGTTCAAATAAGCAAAGAGAAATGACAGTCAATTACTTTAAGACATGAAGGAAGGTCAGTCAATCTGGAAAATGCCAATCATTTTGAAAGATTCTTTAAGTGCAGTTGCAAAAACCATCAAGCGCTATGATGAAACTGGCTCTCATGAAGACCGCCACAGGGAAGGAAGACCCAGGGTTACCTCTGCTGCAGAGGATAAGTTCATTAGTTACCAGCCTCAGAAATTGCAGCCCAAATAAATCAGGGATGCAAACTAGTCACCATTCGGCGAAATTCGCCGTTTTGAATCCAAAATAGATAACCTACGTGATTCGTGTAAATCCAATAAGAAAGTGGATCGATCACTCCTGGCTGTCAGCGAACAAGTGATGCGCGTTTGTGGCAATATTGGCTATATCTGAAGAGACAACCAACGTGCTAGTTACAGCATCAGCATGCGCTCTAGAAAGGCAGCGGAGAGTGAGTGGGCAGGCAGGTTGCCAGTTACAGCAGCGCGTCCCCAGAACGATAACGAAGAGGTAGGTGAGAAGCCTGACCACGGAAACAGGGGTAAGAAGGTGATGAACCATACTTCATGAGCTGTAACCGAAAGACGGGCTGGCGTTTGGAAAGTTTGAGGTGATGGAGCAAGTGTGTTGGAACAAGAATTGTTAGCTTTGTAAAGTATCTTTATCAAGAGACTGTACGCAACATTAGCCAACTTAACTGATCAAATAATTGAGTTTATGGTGTGAAAATTAGCTGGCTAATAAAGTCAGACAGCTAGCTAACGTTACAACATCAGATGATCTAACGTTAGTAACCTAACCAATTCGCTATAGTATTAAACACTTTCTGGTTACTACATGATTGTTATGATGTTATTTCATAGTTGTGATGTCTTCTTCACTATTATTCTACAATGTAGAAAATAGTATAAAAATAAAGAAAAACCCTTGAATGAGGAGGCGTCTAAACTTTTGACTTGTACTGTATATTATGTTCACTCAGCTGGGCCTCACAAGTAATACAACAGACACTTCAGGCGCCGACAGAGATGGCCACCTCGCTTCGCGTTCTTAGGAAACTATGTAGTATTTTGTTTTTTTATGTATTATTTCTTACACGGTTACCCCAGGAAATCTTAAGTCTCATTACACACAGCCGGGAGGAACTATTGGATATAAGAGTAACGTCAACTTACCAACATTATGACCAGGAATACGACCTTCCTGAAACGGATCCTCTGTTTGATCCACCACCCAGGACAATGGATCGGATCCCAGCAGGAGACCAAAAACAACGGCGCCGCAGAAGGGGCAGACGGAGCGGTTTTCTGGTCAGGCTCCATAGACGGGCACATCGCCCACCGCTCCAGAGTATACTACTCGCCAACGTACAGTCTCTTGACAACAGGTAGACAAAATCCGAGCAAGGGTTGCCTTCCAGAGAGACATCAGAGATGGTAACATCCTCTGTTTCAAGGAAACATGGCTCACTCGGGATACGTTATCGGAGTCGGTACAGCCACCTGGTTTCTTCACCCATCGCACCGACAGAAACAAACATCTCTCTGGTAAGAAGAAGGTCGGGGGTGTATGCCTTATGATTAACGAGTCGAACAACATTGATGTATACGCTGATTCAGGGAGCGAGTTTATTAGCAACTGCATCGGTGATGTTGTACGAACAGCAACTATTAAAACAGTCCAACCAGAAACCGTGGATTGGTGGCAGCATTCGCGCAAAACTGAAAGAGCGAAACACTGCTTTTAAATCAGGGCAAGGCAACCGGAAACATGACCGAATACAAACAGTGTAGCTATTCCCTCCACAAGGCAATCAAACAAGCTAAGCGTCAGTGTAGAGTCACAATTAAACGGCTCAGACACGAGAGGAATGTGGCAGGGTCAAATCACAGACTACAAAAAGAAAACCAGCCCCATCGCAGACCCCTATGTCCTGCTCCCAGAGCAAACTAAACAACCTTTTCGCTCGCTTTGAGGACAATACAGTGCCACCGATACGGCCCTCTACCAAAACCTGCAGACTCTCCTTCACCGCAGCCAATGTGAGTAAAACATTTAAACGTGTTAACCCTCGCAAGGCTGCCGGCCCAGACAGCATCCCTAGCCGCGTCAGAGCATGTGCAGACCAGCTAGCTGGTGTGTTTACGGACATATTCAATCAATCCCTATCCCAGTCTGCTGTTCCCACATGCTTCAAGAGGGCCACCATTGTTCCTGTTCCCAAGAAAGCTAAGGTAACGGAGCTAAACGACTATTGCCCCGCAGCACTCACTTCCGTCATCATGAAGTGCTTTGAGAGACTAGTCAAGGATCATATCATCGCCACCCTACCTGACACCCTAGACCCACTCCAATTTGCTTACCGCCCCAATAGGTCCACAGACGACGCAATCGCAACCACACTGCCCTAACCCATCTGTACAAGAGGAATACCTATGTGAGAATGCTGTTCATTGACTACAGTTCAGGCATTAACACCATAGTACCCTCCAAACTCCTCATTAAGCTCGAGACCCTGGATCTAAACTCCACCCTGTGCAACTGGGTCCTGGACTTTGACAGGCCGCACCCAGGTGGTGAGGGTAGGAAACAACATCTCCACCCCACTGCCCCTCAACACTGGGACCCCACAAGGGTGCGTCCTCAGCCCTTTCCTGTACTCCCTGTTCACCCATGACTGCGTGGCCATGCACGCCTCCAACTCAATCATCAAGTTTGCAGACGACACTACAGTGGTAGGCTTGATTACCAACAATGACGAGACGGCCTACAGGGAGGAGGTGAGGGCCCTCGGAGTGTGGTGTCAGGAAAACAACCTAACACTCAACGTCAACAAAACAAGAAGATGAGGACTTCAGGAAACAGCAGAGGGAGCACCCCCCTATCCACATCGACGGGACAGAAATGGAGAAGGTGGAAAGTTCATTTCCTCGGCATACACATCACAGACAAACTGAAATGGTCCACCCACACAGACAGTGTGGTGAAGAAGGCACAACAGTGTCTCTTTAACCTCAGGAGGCTGAAGAAATGTGGCTTGTCACCAAAAACAAA
Source organism: Oncorhynchus kisutch (assembly GCF_002021735.2). Lineage (NCBI taxonomy): Eukaryota > Metazoa > Chordata > Actinopteri > Salmoniformes > Salmonidae > Oncorhynchus > Oncorhynchus kisutch. The sequence goes on from NC_034176.2 coordinate 38,807,371, forward strand.
CTTTTACAGATGCACAATCGAGAGCATCCTGTCGGGCTGTATCACCGACTGGTACAGAAACTGCTCTGCCCACAACCGCAAGGCTCTCCAGAGGGTAGTTAGGTCTGCACAACGCATCACCGGGGGCAAACTACCTGCCCTCCAAGACACCTACACCACCCGATGTCACAGGAAGGCCAAAAAGATCATCAAGGACAACAACCACCCGAGCCACTGCCTGTTCACCCCGCTATCATCCGCAAGGCGAGATCAGTACAGGTGCATCAAAGCTGGGACCGAGGGACTGAAAAACAACTTCTATCTCAAGGCCATCAGACTGTTAAACAGCCATTACTAACATTGAGTGGCTGCTGCCAACATACTGACTCAAATAACTAAAAATTGGATGTAATAAATGTATTACTAGTCACTTTAAACAATGCCACTTTATATAATGTTTACATACCCTACATTACTCATCTCACATGTATATACTGAACTCTATAACATCAACTGCATCTTGCCTATGCCGTTTGGCCATCGCTCATGCATATATTTATATGTACATATTCCTATTCATTCCTTATACACACACACACGTGTAAGGTAGTTGTTGTGAAATTATTAGATTACTTGTTAGATATTACTGCATTGTCGGAACTAGAAGCACAAGCATTTCGCTACACTCGCATTAACATCTGCTAACTATGTGTATGTGACCAACATTTTATTTGAAATTATCTATGACCAGTGTGATTTTATAACAACAACAAAAAAATTCTATACAATTTCTAAATAGTCTAAGAACAAATTTGTCCGGACAATTCAAGCATAGACAGTATGCAGAGATAATTTATTGGGCTTATAGCCTACTGCACAACCCTCATTACTACAGAATTGGTTAATGTTGCATAGGCTTACAAAAATAATGTACAAATCTGAGCAGTAGATCGGTTTGCCTTTTGACTCAAAGTGATCTTGAGAAAAAAGTTTGGTGACCATTGGTTTGGATCATTTTCATGCTTATCAAACCATTCAGTGACCACATCCTCTCCTAATAAGGGACTAATTCAGAACTGGGACACCAGGTGAGTGCAATTAACTACCAGGTAGACACCAAAACATATACAGTTGAAGTTTACACACTTAGGTTGGAGTCATTAAAACTCGTTTTTCAACAACTCCACAAATTACTTGTTAACAAACTATAGTTTTGGCAAGTCGGTTAGGACATCTACTTTGTGCATGACAAGTAATTTTTCCAACAATTGTTTACAGATTATTTCCCTTATAATTCACTGTAACACAATACCAGTGGGTCAGAAGTGTACATACACTAAGTTGACTGTGCCTTTAAATAGCTTGTAAAATTCAAGAACATTATGTCATGGCTTTAGAAGCTTCTGATAGGATAATTGACATAATTTGAGTCAATTGGAGGTGTACCTGTGGATGTATTTCAAGGCCTACCTTCAAACTCAGTACCTCTTTGCTTGACATCATTGGAAAATCAACAACAAAAATCAGCCAAGACCTCAGAAAAAGTCTGGTTCATCTTTGGGAGCAATTTCCAAACGCCTGAAGGTACCACGTTCAGCTGTACAAACAATGGTACACAAGTATAAACACCATGGGACCACGCAGCCATCATACCGCTCAGGAAGGAGACGCATTCTGTCTCCTAGAGGTGAATGTACTTTGGTGCAAATAAATCCCAGAAAAACAGTAAAGGACCTTGTGAAGATGCTGGAGGAAACAGGTACAAAAGTATCTATATCCACAGTAAAACAAGTCCTATATTGACATAACCTGAAAGGCCGCACAGCAAGGAAGAAGCCACTGCTCCAAAACCGCCATAAAAAGCCAGACTACAGTTTGCAACTGTACATGGGGACAAAGATCGTACTTTTTGGAGAAATGTGGTCTGATGAAACAAAAATAGAACTGTTGGCCATAATGACCATAGTTATGTTTGGAGGAAAAATGGGTAGGCTTGCAAGCCGAAGAACACCATCCCAACCGTAAAGCACAGGGGTGGCAGCATCATGTTGTGGGGGTGCTTTGCTGCAAAAGGGACATGTGCACATGTGCACTTCACAAAATCATGAGGTAGGAAAATTGTATGGATATATTGAAGCAACATCAAGACATCAGTCAGGAAGTTAAAGCTTGGTTGCAAATGGGTCTTCCAAATGGACAATGATCCCAAGCATACTTCCAAAGTTGTGGCAAAATGGCTTAAGGACATCAAAGTCAAGGTATTGGAGTGGCCCTGACCTAAATCCTATGGAACATTTGTGGGCAGAACTGAAAAAGTGTGTGCGAGCAAGGAGGCCTACAAACCAGACTCAGTTACTCCAAGTGTGTCAGGAGGAATGGGCCAAAATTCAACCAACTTATTGTGGGAAGCTTGTGGAAGGCTACCTGTAACGTTAGACCCAAGTTAAACAATTTAAAGGCAATGCTACCAAACACTAATTTAGTGTATGTAAACTTCTGACCCACTGAGAATGTGATGAAAGAAATTCAAGCTGAAATAAATCATTCTCTCTATTATTTTGACATTTCACATTCTTAAAATAAAGTGGTGATCCTAACTGGCCTAAGACGAGGAATTTTTACTAGGATTAAATATCAGGAATTGTGAAAAACTGAGTTTAAATGTATTTGGCTAAGTTGTATGTAAACTTCCGACTTCAACTGTAAGTTTTTCGGCCCTCATGAACCAGAATTGAACAGCTCTGATATATAGCATTGACCTCCAAGCAGGTATTTCAAATCTGTTGAATGATGAAGTCAGGCAGGTGTCTCAGTAGCGTAAACTGGGAATGACTATCATCATGTAACAACAAACAATGACTGATGAGCTTGTCAGAAACTGCAGTCAAGTACAGCAGCTAGATTCTCCCTTACTTGATGCACTGCTCATTCCCTCTCAGGAACTCCCTGGTTCCAGCACACTCAATGTCGTGCAGATGACTGGTGTGTGATTCACATCTTTGTGTACCTGCACTCCAAACTAAACAAAGGTTTTGATTTAGTTGAATAACAGATGAAATCACACAATGTTCACACAGAAATTGACGGAATACCAAAAATCGAAACAATGTTCAACCGTGCCAGTTTGCCCATCTGTTTTTGACTGACTAGTCAATGTACTAGCAGAATAGAAAGCCACACACAGATTGAGTGAGAGCGAGAGGGCCTATCCACTAGGGTTTGACATACCTTCCAACAACCATGTCCCATCTCCAGAATGGCAGTGGAGTTCTGTGCATGGTCCACTGGATCTTGACAGGGTATGAACTCCTCAAGTCTTCACATGCCGACAGAAAAGGGAAAAATTAAAATGTGTATTCTGTCTATTTTTGTGTACCACATTAGAAAACGGGCTGGGCAAACAGGGAGCTAAGACACTCAAAAAAAAGCAAGAGGTGACAGACCAACTTAGAGAGCAGTCTCAAAGCAATTTGTTGTGGCACTGAACAAAAATATATATGCAACCATTTCAAAGATTTTACAGAGCTACAGTTCATATAATGAAATAAGTCAATTAAAATATATTCATTAGGGCCTAATCTAGGCATTTCACATGACTGGTAATACAGATATGCATTTGTTGGTCACAGATACCTTTAAAAAAAAAAATTCAAGGGCATGGATCAGAAAACGAGTCAGTATCTGGTGTGACCACCATTTGCCTCATGCAGAGGCAAATGAGTTGTTAGAGTTGTTCAAGCTGTTGATTGTGGAATATTGTCCCACTCCTCTTCAATGGCTGTGCAAAGTTCCTGGATATTGGCTGGAACTGGAACACGCTGTCGTATACGTAGATCCTGAGCATCCCAAATAAGCTCTGGGAGTATGCAGGCCATGGAAGAACTAGGACAAGGAATTGCATACAGAACCTTGTAACATGGGGCTGTGCATTACCCTGCTTAAACATGAGGTATAGTGGTGGATGAATGGCACGATCTTGTCAAGCTTTCTCTGTGCATTCAAATTGCCATTGATAAAATGCAATTTTGTTAGTAGCTTATGCCTACCCATAACCCCATCGCCACTATGGGGCACATCAGCAAGCTGCTAACCCACACAACTAGATACACGTGGCCATTTGGACATACTGCCAAATTCTGTAAAACTACTTTGGAGATGGCTTATGGTAGAGAAATTAATATTCAATTCTCTGGCAAGAGCTTTGGTGGACATTCCTGCAGTCAGCATGCCAATTGCATACTCCCTCTAGCATTATGTTATGTAACAAAATGGCACATTCTAGAGGGGTCTTTTATTGTCCCCAACACAAGGTGCATATGTGTAATGATCATACCATTCAATCAGCTTCTCGATATGCCACACCTGTCAGGAGGATGGATTATCTTGATAAAAGGAAAAATGCTCACTATCACAGTTGTAAACAAATATGTTCACAACATTTGAGAGAAACAACACTTTTGTGCATATGGAACATTTCTGGGATCTTCTATTTCAGCTCATGAAACATGGGACCAACACTTTACGTGTTACGTTTATTTGTTTAGTGTATAAATGTAATACTTACCGATGGCTGCAGAAGACAACTGGCGACGGGGGCCTATATTCATATAGTTCCGTATAACTCACGCATTCAACTGGTATGATACGACGTGACGTTATCCTGTGGCTGCTCACTGAATGCAGCTGTTGCTCTCTCCGGATGTGTCTGGTGTATTCCTTCCAAACATTGCAGAAGCAACACTGTTAGTAGCAAGATAACTTGACCGCAAAGAAGAATGTAGCTGACCGAAATCCTAGCCACCTTCTCAACTTTGGTTGAACTGCGGCTATTACTAGCTATAGCTTGCTTGTTGCGCCATTGGATTGGAGAAACGTCAGCAAGCAATGCCAATGGCTAACTAACCGTTAGCTAGCTGTAACGTTAGAACTAGCTAAGAACTGATCATAATTTATTGCTATCTACCAGTATCCTGCCAGATAGTTTGGTTAATATAGCTAGATTACATTGATTAATGTTGCATACAATCTTATTTCATATTTTATTCAAAGATGAGTTATGTTATTTTATCCAGCTGGGAAGAAACTGGATGTGACGTCAACGAAAGCGCTGATTTTTCAAACATTTCTGTGGATTTTATATCGCAGTTGGCAACCAACTTTAAGGTGTATTACCGCCACCAATTGGACTGGAGTGTGAACCAGAGACAGTGAAGGTCTAAATCCTACCCAATAATCTCGTCTCCCAAAGGAAACGACATACAAAATGAAATACTACATCCGCTGAAGATTTCCCCAGCAGGTTCACTTAATCCTGACTGTTCAACCCCATTACTCCTCAAATCTAATAACAATCGCTCCCTTTCTCTCACATATTTCTGGCACTGAAACAGAACAAGTTTCACTGTCTCCATCTCCTCCTGACAATGATCACACCTCCCAGTCAGATGTTTCCCCACCAATTTCAATGTTATATTTAGCCTTGTGTGTTCCAGTCTCAGCCTTGTGACTACACTATCCTCCCTTCTCTCTCAGCCAGAGGACCTCCCTGCCCCCACTTTTTCCTGGATCTTATACAGGTGTCATCCCTTTCTCTCCCTGTTCCACAACTCTTGCCACTTATTTTTAACCACTGTTATTATTAACCCCTCGGCTTCTGCTTTACTGATTGACAATTCCATCTCAACATTAGGATGTTTAAGAGCCTGTTTGACGATAATATCCACTTCCTCATTCCCCTCCACTCCCACGTGAGCTGGTACCCAGAGGAACATAACAAATACCACATCTGTTTCACTCTATACAAGCACTGAAAAACATACAATACATAATGTCTGCCCTGAGACACATGAATTTAAGCTCATCAGTGCTGCACAGGAGTCAGAGCGGATGACTACCCTTTCTGGCCTCACCTCCTCCACCCACCCTGCAGCTAAATGTATGGTCAGCAACTCAATTGTGTAAATTATCAGTTGCTATTTTTGTCACTGCCACCTTAAACTCAGGAACACTAAAATATGCTCCTGTCCTCCCTGTTTTAGGATCCTTAGATCCATAATTGAATATATTCAAGAAAGCATAGTATTGTATTGTGTTCTTAAATGTTCGCTTACAAATGAATCTACTCCTCTCAGGCAACCCTAGATCTATCACTGGCTGAGGGAGAATGTCATGGTTCCACCTGTCACCAGATGGGGGCAGAGACCGTCCTAGAGATATTAACGACACTCAGGTGTGTCCTATTTACTCATTTTGATTATTTCCCTGTTAAAAGAGGTGTGTTTTTTTTTTTTTTGCTGAAGCTTAAAGTATGTGCTGTATGCGTATGTCTCTGGAGTGATTTTGAGACTTTGTGTTTGTATGGTTTGTCAGTGTTACTGTGATCCTTCTGTTACGGTTTCTCAGTGAAGTATTATGTTTATCCTTAACTATTGATTCCTCATCTGGTCTCTTCTCTGCACCTGGGTCCAACCTCACCAAGTCACAGAGAAACCCAGGTTGGATAGCAGGAAGAACTACAGAAGGGCTAAACTCCCTCCCAAACAACCCCATCTCTCTCACCATGCAATTGCCTATCCACCCAAAGCTTGTTTTAAGATTTTGTTAATGTTCCCAGTACACTGTACGTGCACCTTTTTTTGTAGAATGTGTAGCCTTGTGTCCTTGTAGATTTACCCAATATGTCATAGCTAGCTGTTGTCTCAACTTTAACGGCATCTCTCCCAACTCTACCTGCATTGTTCCATGACAGGGCTATGACCTAGATTACATCTAGCTTCTTTTTTTTTTAAAAGATGTCAGAGCTGCTGATCCATATGCTATACTTCCATAATCCATTGATTACCTTAACAGCACTATATATCTATATAAACTAAGCAAAAAAAGAACTGTTCTCCCACTGTCAACTGTGTGGGGGGGGGTTCAGCAAATTTAACATGTGTCAAATATTTGTATGAACATAAGATTCAACAACAGACATAAACTGAACAAGTTCCACAGACATATGACCAACAGTAATTGAATAATGTGTCCCTGAACAAAGGGGGAGTCAAAATCAACAGTAACAGTCAGTATCTGGTGTGGCCACCAGCTGCATTAAGTACTGCAGTGCATGATTTGCCCGTTCTTGCAGAACTAAAGAAAATATGCGCTTTCTGAAAATGATATATATAAACTCAGCAAAAAATGAAACATACCTTTGTCATGACCTTGTCTTTCAAACATAATTTGTAAAAATCCAAATAACTTCAAAGATCTTCATTGTAAAGTGTTTATACACTGTTTCCCATGCTTTTTTCAATTAACCATAAACAATTAATGAACATGCACATGTGGAACGGTCATTAAGACACTAACCGCTTACACACGGTAGGCAATTAAAGCCATAGTTATGAAAACTTAGGACACTAAGTAGGCCATTCTACGGACTATGAAAAACACACAAAAAAAGATGCCCAGGGTCCCTGCTCATTTGCGTGAACGTGCCTTAGGCATGCTGCAAGGAGGCATGAAGACTGCAGATGTGGCCAGGGCAATAAATTGCAATGTCCGTACTGGGAGACACCTAAGACAGCGCTACAGGGAGACAAGATGAACAGCTGATCGTCCTTGCAGTGGCAGATCATGTGTAACAACACCTGCACAAGATCGGTACATCCAAACATCACACCTGCGGGACAGGTACAGGATGGCAACAACAACTGCCCGAGTTACACCAGGAACGCACAATCTCTCCATCAGTGCTCAGACTGTCTGCAATTGGCTGAGAGAGGCTGGACTGAGGGCTTGTAGGCCTGTTGTAAGGCAGGTCCTCACCAGCAACCACGTCGCCTATGGGGACAAACCCACCGTCACTGGACCAGACAGGACTGGCAAAAAGTGCTCTTCACTGACTAGTCACGGTTTCGTCTCACCAGGGGTGATGGTCAGAATCGCATTTATTGTCAAAAGAATGAGTGTTACAGCAAGGCTTGTACTCTGGAGCGAGATCAATTTGGAGGTAGAGGGTCCGTCATGGTCTGGGGCAGTGTGTCACAGCATCATTGGACTGAGCTTGTTGTCATTGCAGAGAATCTCAACACTGTGCAATGACATCCTCCTCCCTCATGTGGTACCCTTCCTGCAGGTTCATCCTGACATGACCCTTCAGCATGACAATGCCACCAGCCATACTGCTCGTTCTGTGCGTGATTTCCTGGCCTAGCGAAGAGCCCGGATCTCAATCCAATTGAGCACATCTGGGACCTGTTGGATCAGAGGGTGAGGGCTAGGGCAATTCTCCCCAGAAATGTCTGGGAACTTGCAGGTGCCTCGGTGGAAGAGTGGGGTAACATCTCACAGCAAGAACTGACAAATCTGGTGCAGCCCATTTAAGTTTGCTGAAAATGAACGCAGTTGACAGTGAGAGGACGTTTCTTTTTTTTGCTGAGTTTAGATACTTTTGTACCTGTTTCCTCCAGCATCCTCACAAGGTCCGTTGCTGTTGTTCTGGGATTGATTTGTACTTTTCGCACCAAAGTAAGTTCATCTCTAGGAGACAGAACGCGTCTCCTTCCTGAGCCGTATGATGGCTGCGTGGTCCCATGGTGTTTATACTTGCGTACTATTGTTTGTACAGATGAAACTGATACCTTCAGGTGTTTGGAAATTGCTCCCAAGGATGAACCAGGCTTGTGGAGGTCTACAAAAAAAATTCTGAGGTCTTGGCTGATTTCTTTTGATTTCCCCATGATGTCAAGCAAAGAGGCACTGCGTTTGAAGGTAGGCCTTGAAATAGATCCACAGATCCACCTCCAATTGACTCAAATTATGTCAATTGTCCTGTTAGAAGCTTCTAAGGCCAAGAGATCATTTTCTGGAATTTTCCAAGCTGTTTAAAGGCACAGTCAAATTAGTATACAGTATGTAAACTTCTGACCCACTGGAATTGTGACACAGTGAATTATAAGTGAAATAATCTGTAAATAATTGTTGGGAAAATTACTTGTGTCATGCACAAAGTAGATGTCCTAACTTATTTTAACAAGAAATTTGTGGAATGGTTGAAAAACGAGTTTTAATGACTCCTACCTAAGTGTACAGTATGTAAACTTCCGAGTTCAACTATATCTATTGCAGAACAGCAATGATCAAATACTGTACATTTTACAGAACTTCTGATCGTTGTTCTTTCGTTTGTAACTGAGTTGCAGATCTTAGACCCCTTTTTTATGAACTTTAAATATATATGTCAGACACATTTCAGTTGAAGGCATCCAGCTGTACAACTGACTAGGTATCCCCCTTTCCCTTTCATCAGTGAATACAAAATTCACTGTTCAGTGTTTTGTTCACAGAATATAACACTTGGTTTTCATCAAAAGATAAATGTGTGCAATTGCATACACTGTATTCAACAATCAGTAACTACAAGTGCACAAAAGTCCCATCAGTGTCGTACAACAATGTAGGGATAGAGAATGAGGAATAATTTATAGTATTTGTTACAATATTGCGGACATGCAGAGACGCAGGGAATGAAGTTGGGTTACCTCTAAGCAGGAGCATCACGCACCCATTATTTTATAGGAGGCCTGAAGTACAAGAGGATGGTTGGCCTGGAAGTTGGAGAATTTTTCAAACACCCGAACCAGCTTTCCTGCAATCTAGAGCCATAATCATTATGCCTAATGTAAAAAATTAAATACAAATTAAAGTATATTTTTCTGCATAGGTTATCTAAGCATACCTCTTTTCCTGTTCAATTGTCATTTTAATGAGGGTGTCATTCTGACTGTTGTAAATCACACATCTCAATATACTGCACTAACATGCCTAGGACATTTCATCCAAATTTCAACAGTACATGGGATCATAACACACAATCAACGCAGGCACATATCATGGCATCATAAATGACACATCTAATTTGCAATATGCATTCACTTTCAAAACTTTAAATGATGACACAAAATGAACTACCTCCCATCAAAAGCTACACATTGTTATATAATGAAAAGCTATTTTAAATCAAGCGTTACACAATGACCCAATAAATACTAACTACAACTATCAATATACCCTAACATAACCCGCTTGCATATGTCTATGCCATTTGTTGATACTATAATTATAGTACGCACCATAAAAGGCAAGCAAACATATCACAGCATGGGCTGTATTCCTGTTTTCATAAAATGATTTTACCAAAGATGACCAATGCAGAAAGAATGTCACTCAAGAGCATGAATATCCAAAAACAAAAGGATTTACAGTATTTTCCATTTTTCCATTTTAATTGAGAGCGATCTTCCTCTATTGACCCCTCTACCTCTCCTTTGTCCTTGCCCTCTGCATCTTGGTCCATTCGTGCAAACATTAACTCAGAGTCGAACTCTTTTATGCATGAATAAGGACTCGTTGCCAATTGAACAATTGTACAAAAATGGTTTTGCACACATGCAGAAGAGGTTCATATTAATGGGAGTAATTTGTATCAGCCGTGACCAAATGTTTTAATTTTGTTTGACATGATTTACTCAGCTGATTTTTGCATCTTTCGTAGAGAGTTGTGTTTACTGTTTTGCAAAAATGTGCTTATGCATTTGCATTATGTGTGAAAGCAATGAGAATTGACTGACAGTGTTGCAAAAAATAATAATGTAGTGTTCATTACATTATGAGGGAGATCAAGGGGACCCCAGTTTCATTAAACATGTTTTAGCAATCCCGCTCCCCCGTAGCCCCAAGATGAATGGCTTGGCCACGCTCCACTGCTTTGATTGATGCAACTAGAAGTGTCTATGCTATACTGAACAAAAATAGAAATGCAACATGCAACAATTTCAAAGATTTGGAGTTACAGTTCATAGAAGGAAATCAGTCAACTGAAATAAATTCATTAGGGCCTAATCTATGGATTTCAAATGACTGTGTAGGGGCGCAGCCATGACTGGGCTTGGGAGGGCATAGGCCAACCCACTAGGGAGCCAGGCCCAGCCTATCAGAATTAATTTTCCCCCACAAAATGGCTTTATTAAAGACATAAATACTTCTCAGCACCCCCAACTTTTTGCACAAATTGAACATTTCTGGGATCTTTTATTTCAGAAAAGTTTGTGGTCATATGCACATCCTTTGATTTCAGCTCATGAAACATGAGACCAACAATCTACATGTTGCATTTACATTTTTGTTCAGTATAATGTAATGACCCTGGGTTTATAAGCACGGAAATCGACCCTGCCGCACGAGCATTTGCGGAACAGTCGATAGCGCCCCGGACCTTGGGCTAGAAGGTCCGGCGCGCTATCGACTCCCTGCTGTTTCATTACACTGGTGTCAGAAGTGATCGGACCTTGCATCCACGACAGTGCGTGTGCTTGGCCGGCGAGCGCGTTCCTGTAAGACGTAGAGCCATAAGCTAGCGCGAGGACGCGTTCTTTGAAAGGAGGGCGTAGTGTAAATCGACCCTGCTTCACGAGCATGCTTTTGCGGCACAGTCGATAGCGCGCCGGACCTCGGGCTCGAAGGTCGAGGGTTCGAGACCTGCTTCCTGCTGTTTCATTACAATATAATGAAAAGGCACTTACGAAAGAAAATTCCACAATTGTATCTATTTTGGGCTGTTAATGTATATTGGTGTTTCGTTTTGTGTCCGATACACTCAGGGTGTTGTTACATATAATATGCAGCACGCATGAACAAAGAAAGTCATTGCAGTCTATCATTTCACTTCCCCTAGCTGTGAGAACCATGGCGTGAGCACAGGCTGACTCGGCATTGCTATAGCACAGTTGTAACGTTTATCGTCGGAAGGAGACCAAGGTGCAGCGTGGTAAGTGTTCATGATACTTTAATTATTCAGAACACCAAACAAAAACAACAAAAGAATAACGAGCGTCACGTTCTGCAGGCTTCACAGAGCTAACAAAAAAAACAAAATCTCACAAACACCAAAAGGAGAATGACAACTTATATGTGATCCCCAATCAGAGACCACGATAAACAGCTGCCTCTGATTGGGAACCACACTCGGCAAAAAAAACTAAGAAATAGAAAACATAGAAATAAAGAAACTAGAATGCCCACCCTAGTCACACCCTGGCCTAACCAAAATAGAGAATTAAACCCTCTCCATGGCCAGGGCTTGACAGCAGCCGAATAGCCTGCCAGCAGCCTACCAAAGGTTGCACTGTGTCCATTGCAATGTAAAAAAAAACACACAGCTGTAACTGTTCAATAGTTAGGCTATCCATATTACCAGAGCTAGGTAGGCTAGCAGTTAGGAGCATAGGGCCACTGGTTCAAATCCCAGAGTTGACTAGCCTTGAGCAAGGCATTTAACCCATAATGGCTCATCTCTGACCAAGTGGGATGTGCAAAAAATGCACGTGTACATGTATGAAATAGTACAAATGTAAGCACTTAACTTATTGTTCTTTATATTTCTATGTCAGATTCACAGCTGCAATTTATGAAACATGCCAAAACTTTGGAGATAACAATAGATGGCAAAGTCAAAGATACTGATTTCCCCTATCCATCTGTGGTGAAGGTTTCTCTAAATGCTTATGACATATTCAGCTCCAGAATCAGCCATATTCTCGCTAGCTGGCTTATCTTTTGAATACAGTGTAGCAACAAAAGATATCATTAGCTAGCTAGGTTAGCCAGCTGTCAGTGCTCTGCTTGTTATTCTTTCTCCATTCCACATGGAAATCAACACAAAGTTCAGTAATAGATTTTGCATCTGAAAATGTTTTAAATAGGACAAATCTGAGGGCGCACATGCCCCCTGTGGGCATGACTACTCTGCCTCTTAACAACTTCGGGTCCTGTGTGGCTCAGTTGGTAGAGCAAGGTGCTTGCAATGCCAGAATATTGGGTTCAATTCCCACTGGGGACAAGTACAAAGAATGTATCCACTCACTACTGTAAGTCGCTCTGGATAAGGGTGTCTGCTAAATGACTTAAATCCAAAGTCATCATCTCCAACATTGTGCAGTTCCATTATAGAGCTTTGGTGTGGATTAAGGCCTATATATTCATATCAGTTGTGTTCCTCCTCTGTATTCACCTTCTTTGTTTCTGTGTGGCAAGGGAAAGTCTACAAAACTAAGAGCAAACCAGCCAAATGTTGAATACATTGTAATGATACCGATAAATGAATCCTGCACACCTTGTAAATACCTCCAGTATTTATGCTGCAGTAGTTTATGTGTCGGGGGGCTGGGGTCAGTTTGTTATATCTGGAGTACTTCTCCTGTCCTATTCGGTGTCCTGTGTGAATCTAAGTGTGCGTTCTCTAATTCTCTCCTTCTCTCTTTCTTTCTCTCTCTCGGAGGACCTGAGCCCTAGGACCATGCCCCAGGACTACCTGACATGATGACTCCTTGCTGTCCCCAGTCCACCTGGCCATGCTGCTGCTCCAGTTTCAACTTCCACCTGACTGTGCTGCTGCTCTAGTTTCAACTGTTCTGCCTTATTATTATTCGACCATGCTGGTCATTTATGAACATTTGAACATCTTGGCCATGTTCTGTTATAATCTCCACCCGGCACAGCCAGAAGAGGACTGGCCACCCCACATAGCCTGGTTCCTCTCTAGGTTTCTTCCTAGGTATTGGCCTTTCTAGGGAGTTTTTCCTAGCCACCGTGCTTCTACACCTGCATTGCTTGCTGTTTGGGGTTTTAGGCTGGGTTTCTGTACAGCACTTTGAGATATCAGCTGATGTACGAAGGGCTATATAAATAAATTTGATTTGATTTGATTTGACCTTGTGCTTATTTTTATTAAATGTTTAATCAAGAATAATATTTGTTTTGATGTATATGAAATAGTTTGGTGAAATATGCATAAAAGTAGAGAAATTGCACATAATTCTGTAACTTTGGATAGTTGTACTTCCAATTTTGATCATCATGATTTATGAACATTAAAGAACATTTATTGATCTAGTGGTATTTTTAAAAGACAGTCTAACTTTTGTTTGTGTGTGCTTGGACTCAAGGGAAACTATGGTTGCATGAATCTTTTTGCAGGCATTCATTCGGGTTCCTTTTATGAATGTTTTTGCCATTTTTACAGTATAATATTGTTTTGATGATGTAACTATGTTTTGAGAAGATAACTTCATTTTGAAAAAGCATTTACTGTGGACACTGTTTTGAAAACATTGTTCAAAAAATGCTTTTATATGATTGAGAAATGGGATTTTATGAAACATCAAGGCTATTGATATATTGGTTTGTAAATACTGCTCTCTAGTGGTGAAGCTATGTTAGCTGCCAAAACAACTTTTTCTCACTGACAGTCACTCAATTAGTCATGTCAGCTAACAATGTTTCAATTGGTCGATTAGTCTAGCCATTTATCTAAACTGGTAGGAATCATGGCCGAATACTGACCGGGCACGCAGGGCAGGGGGCCCTGACCTCCAGGGGGCTCCCATTAATTTTGTTAAGGGTCAGACACACCGAGAAATCTGAATGCCTATAGGTACTTAGCACCTCTGCCCAGAGTGTCTGCAGTTAACTTTTGGATGTTCACATAGAACAGTTTTACCTCCGATTTGCTTTGTTTAAATACTCCAGGCCACAAGATGACAGTAGCTTGTTTGGCTTGTGCCTGTTGTAGCTAATGTAAGCTAACTAGCAAGCTGTGCTAATGTTGTTGCTAGCGAACTAGAATTTTGTCGTAAGCCTTTGTTGATACTAACCAGATGGCCTCAACTAGAAAACTAGCAACATTATAATTAAACCACAAAGCCTATTCCCACCCAGGAGACAGAAAAGATTTGCATGGGTCCTCAAATCCTCAAAAAGTTCTACAGCTGCAACATCGAGAGCATCCTGAATGGTTGCATCACTGCCTGGTATGGCAACTGCTCGACCTCCGACCGCAAGGCACTACAGAGGGTAATGCGTATGGGTAATGAGTATGGCCCAGTACATCACTGGGGCCAAGCTTCCTGCCATCCAGGACCTCTATACCAGGCAGTGTCAGAAGAAGGCCTTAAAAATTGCTCTGCTTCCGCACGGCAAGGGGTACTGGAGCGCCAAGTCTAGGTTCAAACGTCTTCTTAACAGTTTCTACCACAAGCCATAAGACTCCTGAACAGCTAATCAAATGGTTACCCAGACTATTTGCAGTGCCACCCCCCCCATCTGTGCATAATCACTTTAACTCTACCTACATGTACATATTACCTCAATTACCTCGACTAACCTGTGCCCCCGCACATTGACTCTGTATCGGTACCCCCTGTATATAGCCTCCCTACTGTTATTTTACTGCTGCTCTTTAACTTTTTTTTTCTTAAAATTGCATTGTTGGTTAAGGGCTTGTAAGTAAGCATTTCACTGTAAACTCTACACCTGTTGAATTCGATGTTTCAGAATTGTCTCAATGAAGAGTTCGGCGTCCGACAAGCCATATCCACCGTTATGGTATGGATGAGGCTGAAATGTGAGCTGAAATGTGAAGCCAACTGAAGATGGTTAGCTTTAGAAAACCCTGAGTAGATCTAGCTTGCTTTGTGGGATACCAAGCCGGTCTTCCAGGATGGTTAACAAAAATATGAAGTGCCTGCAGCACTACTGGGGCAGGGTTGCCTAGCCCTGCTATATAGTATTGACCTCCAACCAGGTATTTCAAATCTTTTGAATATTAGCGATATGACAAAAATCAATGACGCATGAGTTGGGGGTTAGGGTAGATCAAATGTACACAAATCATCTATTTGTTATGTTAATTTGACACAAGCTGTATCCTTTTTAGCCACGCCCTTGTGGAGATATGAAAGGGTTTGATTGGTTTAAGCAATGTATGGGGAAACTTTCACTTATCAGAGGGCAGGTGAAGCTCGCACCTGCCAAATGATTTGTTATTTAGTAATACTGCACGTGCTGGTAGGCTATATATTTCCATAAATCAAAACACTAAATGCTCGTAATAACTTTGCCATTCATATTTTCGAAGATTTTATGACATTTTAATAAAACGTTTTCGAAATAAAAACTATGATGCTGAATGTATTTGATAAACAATATTTGTATTCAAGCATGATCGTTGAATATGAATACTGTGTACTGTAGGCCCATACCAGAACAACATCTAAGGGGCTAAAAAGGGAAGTATATATTTGTATTTGTAAGTATATAGGCTTATGCAATAAAGAACAATAACGTATGTTTATAATATAAATGTTTTGTAATCATTTGTTCATATAGATCATCATATGAAACTTACGGGATCATTTACATTTATATATATATATATAATGTGCTCCTTATATATATATATATATATATATATATTTGCAAAGTAGTAGTTATAAGCGCTATGATAGTAAACGATTACCGTAATAGTAGGTTAGCCTAATAATGTATTTTATATACACACAGAGTAGGGAGGTAGGAAATTAATTTAGAACTTTTTTCGTTTTAAATCAACTGAAACTTTTCAAACATAAAATGCACAGACATGAGCATCCATTCAAGAACCTCCTCAATCATTAAAACAGTATACTTTTATTTCGTTTAACATTATTTTGTTGCGTTGATATCACGCATTCAAGAGCAGTTTTCAAATGAACAAACATGTTATAACAAAGAGCTTTGTAGGCATATAATGGGTTGTAATAAATGATAGGCAAAAAATATTGTGACAATTTATGTTGATCTACAACGCATGCACATAATTACAGCAAATAAAAATAGTGACATTTTTATTGTATTTGACCTTTATTTAACTAGGCAAGTCATTTAATAAGAACAAATTCGTATTTACAATGACGCCTACCAAAAGGCAAAAAAAGGCCTCCTGCGGGGACGGGCGCTGGGATTAAAGATTTAAAAAAACATTTTTTTAAAGAGGACAAAACACACACCACGACATGAAATGGTTATGTTGTTTAATGAAACTGCAAATGATATTGATTAACTGACCGAAGCAACGCCATTGACTTTTCAATGTTTAACAAACAAGTCAGCAAAAACATTCCTCCATAGAATGGTTATTTAAAACGAATTTTCAAAACGTCCTTATTAACTATTGTGTCAAGATCACGAAATAAATCATATTTGAACTACACACGTGCTTTGGTTGTAAAATACAGTGGTTTATAGCGGTTCGTTGCATGGCTAAGTGATATATAAAAACATTAGGGATTTATTGCAAATAAACTTCAGTGCCATTAGTGAACAAATTACAGTATCATCAACACACAAGCGCAACCATAATTCACAGACGCAAACAATGTTATCTATTATGCATACATTCCGCATTAGAAATGTTAAAATGACGTTTGGTATGATAGCAAACATCCCAATCTTCATTCATCAGGCTATGAAAAAAAAATCTAAATTGTAATCAGTTTGTTAGATTTATGACCTAGGAATATGAGTCTCTGTCTTGATAGGAGTCAATACCTCTGACCAACTGTTGTATACATTGAAGCTGATCCATGCAATCCTTGCTGGATACACGTTTTGCCGCTGACGCACCAGAACTCTGTAGCGAGGAAACGCTGTTTACCTCTGACATAGGCATACAGTGCAATGGAGCAGCAATCGGACTATTTGCAATAGTGTGACAATTCACGTCTCTATCCGTCATAAGGCGAATAGATGTCGGGGGCGTCGAACAGTTGTCTGGTAGGCCTACTCTATTGGAAATTAAGTATGGCCTGAACCGGGTAGGAGGGCGCACTGGGCGGCGATGCACTGGGGTTACTGAGCGGCGATGCACTGGGGTTGATGCTGTGGTGGAGAGAGCAGCCGTTGTGGCCAAATGGGAGTAGGGATAGGGGAAAATAGCACCAAAAGGAGAAACCGTGAGGCCCTATATGGGAAACAAAGAAAGAGCGGTTAGGGCTGCAAAGTTTGCTGTTATTTGCATTCCTTATTTTCATTACTTAAATTAGCCTAATTCATTTACGACGTCATAAGCGTAAAAGCCGCCTGTTGAGTAGTGTTGCTGAATTAATAGATGGTAGGCATACCTGCGATGCCATAGCATGCTGCTGAAAGTTCAAGGGTAATCCTGACGTTCCTGACACTCTTTGTACAGAAGATACTGGGATACCAGCCGTGCCCATGGAGCACACTCCGCCAGATGACACAGCCATCAGCATGTGCCCCATTGCTGTTGCTGCTACACTGGATAAAGTTTCTCCCTGCATGTTGACTTGGGCATTGTGTAGGAGACGGTGAGCGACACCCAAGGGGTTGAGAATATATCTTGTCCAATCCGGTGGATAAGAATAGCAGTGTGAAAAACTGCTGCGTCCTAGGCCTGTGATGTGAGCACTTTGGTCCGTTTCCACGGTTAAAGGCTGGAAGTGTTCTGTTGCCCTCGGATCCTCTGCTCCAAAGCAACGTGTCATACCACCAGTTGTGGAGTTTATATGGTCCTCTTTTGGATCCTCTGAGTCTGTTTCGGTCCTAAGTGAGTCCGTTGAAGCCCTGTCCGCTTTGTCGTGGAATGTGGTGACATTTGGCTCAGGTGTCAGTTCCTCTGTGGTGGTTGAGGTTTTTCGCAAGTCTTGTCCAACATTATTCCAATGTTTGCTTTCTTGGCCGCTTTCGTTGTCACTTTGGCAGCCCTCTAACATGATTGGTTAAATACAATGTTGTTTGTAAACTGAAAACAAGTTGAGGCTAAACATTTTACCATTACAATATATTATGGTACGAAAGGTACAAATGTATTCAATTCGTTATCATACAAACTCACCGATTGACGTTGCATTTCCTGCGCTTTTCAGTGGAGCCTCATCCAAAGAGTCACCAGAGGTTTCACTGAACTTTTGTATATTTATACCCAATAGTTTCCTAATAAAAAAAGGAACATTTTAGTAGGCCTATTGACAATTAAGAGTTTCTAGAAGTATTTAGATTTACATTTCTCGTTTTTTGTCTCACTTTTTTTCTCTTCTACCATTGCCAGTGTCACGGAATCCTTTGGCGAAAGGATTGTTATCAATTTTCAGTTGTGTGATCTGAAAATAGAAATGACTGTTAAGGAATGTAATGTTTCTAAACATTAGACCAGTAATTACATTTGAACACTATTAATCATAGTCTCATAGGCGATAGGCTAGTGATAAACCAGGAGTTGGTGTATACAATCCTTCAAACGATTCCAACAAAATCTTTGTCCACAAGAAATTTGTAAAGGGTTTATAAGCAGTTAATACACGTTGTGTAAATATATTGCATATTACAACAAAATATTTGAAAACACAAACATCAACATTTCATTACTTGCCGAATATTGAGCCTTGGGCATAATATGCTATAGTGTATAGCTCGGCCTATATGTCAGTAATGAATTTAGACCTGGATTGAAGTCTATATAACTGCAATAATTGTTCATCACCATCCATAAACTCTTTACAAACTCTTTATGCATAATATATACATGTGTGTGTGTGTATATATATATACAATTTATATTTTCCAGAGTGTTATCAATACGAAAAATACATTGATATTCTGAAATGTGCTTTATGAAATTAATGAGTGCCTACCTTATCGTTTTGATAAGCAGTTACAGCAAGGAATTCTGTCTCAGAAAAGACATAGGTCCTGAACGTGCTATAAGGTAGTTTGAGGATATCATTGGCCCTCACAACGTGAAACCTGGGCTGGTATTTGTGCATTGAGTTAAGAATCGTCTGTAATTGGAGACAACATACATTTTAAATAATAAACTAGGCCTAGTCATCAACTCGAACTTTAGTTTAAGAAAAACTAGTCTTTCAGTTATATTTCAATATAACAATACATTAGATTAGTTAAACTGCACTGTAAATAGACTACATTATTAACACAAAACGCTAGTATTTTTGGAACTTACAAACCCATGCTTGTCCGAGATGTTATTTGTCAATTTTAATTTGTGAAAATTGACCACTTTTGACATCCATTGCTCGCCAGAAGCGGGACTGTCTGGGTGTATGTACATCCTCTTTGGCATTTCAGGATCTGCCTTTCCTGACACCATCCAACGGGAGTTGTGAAACTTGTACCTGAAGTCGTCGGCCGCAACAATGTCCACGAGCAAAATATATTTTGCCCTTTGGTTCAAGCCAGTACATCTTGCTTTGAACGGTGGAAACATGCGCCTGGAGAAAAGGTTAAACACATCGATTCTAAATCACAGACGTATAGAATATAGGCTGGAAAAAACGAATAACTTTATAGGCTATGGTTATTGATGATATTTTAGAACATTTACCTTCCTGATTTTGTTATGACCATTTCAGTGCCGAATTTGTGGAATTGTGTCCAAAGGTGCCTTGCCTCCAAGTGAACTTTTGGATCATCCTCCGTGGCTTCCGTCTCCAGCGTTTTAGGAGGACTGAGCTTGGCAGACTGGGTTGCATTATGCTGTTCCAGCGAGGCTTTGCGGAGGATCGTTTCAGCAGTGACCGGATCCAGCATGCGATGCCTTTGCGCAACAGGCATGTGAAGAGACCCGTGGGAAGTTAACGCAATAGCAGGAAAAAACGGAGATTGTCGGGCCAGCATTGCGTCGAGGGTGAAATTCGAAGCAGTGTTTGGTAAAAACGGTTGGAATGCCATAGCTCCTGGTACAAGTGGATCTCTCATTCAAAAGTGAATCCTCTTCATGTCAAGGTAGGACAACCGATGTCTTCAATAATTTCTTAAATGCACACGTTTTGATATTTGGAATAAGCTATATTCAGTCAAACTGTCACATTTTCTCAAGTGTATTTCAAGCTGGTATTTCGTTGCCATTTCATCGTAATTATAATGTAGCTTACCCTTTTCAGAAGACAAAAGTAGGCCTACCCATATGCCACCTATTTCAAATTTCGATTAGGCTAGTTTGTGTTAAATCCGAACAAATGTTACCGGTTGCATTCGATAAGTGCATCTCCATCTCATTCCAAGGAATTGTCTTCTATTCTTAGCATTATATTAGGCTACTAGGAGAAAAACCAATCCAGAATAGGGGCAATAGCCTATCCCATCAAAGATGTAGCGTGCACTTAGCTCATGTTCTTCCTTCCGGAACTGTGCGAATACGTTACGAAGTCCGAGCCGGAGTTGATTGGCTCTTTGACACTTTGGACCTTGTATATTCCATTATGGGTGTGGTTTCACGGATCAGGTGGGTAGAGCGGTTCAGTAAGCAGTATTGTACCATGGGGTGCTGGGTTCATATGCAGTTCGGTCTCTGCCACTTCACGGGTGATCTAAATAAAACTTTGCAAGAAACGTCGAGCTATATAGTCAGAGTGTTCGTGAGCAATGAAGGATTTAGTGCGCACTATTGCAACTTGGAGCTGTCCACGTGCGTCTGATGCTGAATTCCACTTCTCATCAATAATTTGGCGGGGTAGACTTAATTTTGTCCTATTTATATTGCCTTGCTGATATTTAAAAATAACATAGGCTACACCCACGAAAGTCAGTGATTGAAGAGATTCAGTGTGGTATGCAAACATACTGTAGTAGACAGTAGCCCATGTTTCACTTCACAATGAATGAGCACAAAATAGTGGACTTACACATTTATCATAAATAAGTGTGGTTTATCCAAACTACCAGCTAAAAGGCTGGCGAATGTCTAGTTATTAAACGTGTAAAGGTCTTTAGGCTAATCCATTAACTATAAGCACAACTTACTTTTTCAATTATTAGAATCTTAAAGATATTTCAAGTTTATATTTGACAACTATTATCCACTATAGGCTCATTTTAAATAATTAGAATTGACAATTAATGTAAATGCCTCTGGCTATAATTCAAATACAGTCTTGTCATCAAGTAGGCTATGTTTATTAATCTCTCAAATCATACATTCAGACAGTGATCATTTCAACAAATATGTCTGACCCCCAGACAACAATTTCAAAGTCAATCACTCTGTCTACCTCCTCTCTTGTCACTCTATCTGAAGTGTTTCAATAGTCCATCTTCAGTCCATATTACATGCTCAAATGTTTTATTTTATAGGCCAATACCACCTTCAACTGCTGCATCATCAAGGAAATACCATTGGCCATCCTAAACACTGGTATGCCTATTAAAACACATTCACTTGCTTCAGTCTTCCCACACCATTCCTGTGCCCCATGGCTTCCTGGACCCACACTGTGACAGCCTTGTGACATGAGAACAGGGCTGCATGGGTACAGTCTACAGTCAGGGCCTTTGCTCTGCACAGCTACAATATATATATAGTATATATACACCTTATATACAAACGTATTTGGACACCCCTTCAAATGAGTGGATTCAACTATTTCAGCCACACCCATTGCTGACAGGTGTATACAATTGAGCACACAGCCATGCAATCTCCATAGACGGGGCGGCAGGGTAGCCTAGTGGTTAGAGCGTTGGACTAGTAACCGGAAGGTTGCAAGTTCAAACCCCCGAGCTGACAAGGTACAAATCTGTCGTTCTGCCCCTGAACAGGCAGTTAACCCACTGTTCCTAGGCCGTCATTGTAAATAAGAATTTGTTCTTAACTGACTTGCCTGGTTAAATAAAGGGGGGAAAAAAAATAAAAAATAGACAAACATTGGTAATAGAATGGCCTTACTGAAGAGCTCATGAATTTCAACCTGGCACAGTCATAAGATGTCCTGCTAGAGCTGCCCCGGTCAACTGTAAGTGCTATTATTGTGAAGTGGAAACGTCTAGGAGCAACAACGGCTCAGCCGTGAAGTGGTAGGCCACACAAGCTCACAGAATGGGACCGCCGAGTGCTGTAGCAGCAGAGTGCGTAAAAATCGCCTTCGTTGCAACATTCATTACCAAGCTCCAAACTGCCTCTGGAAGCAACGTCAGCACAATAACTGTTCGTCGAGAGCTTCATAAAATGGGTTTCCATGGCCGAGCAGCCACAAACAAGCCTAAGATCACCATGCGCAATGCCAAGCGTCGGCTGGAGTGGTGAAAAGCTTACCGCCTATGGACTATGGAGCAGTGGAAACACGTTCTTTGGAATGATGAATCACGCTTCACCATTTGGCAGTCTGACGGACGAATCTGGGTTTGGCAGATACCAGGAGAACGCTACCTGCCCGAATGCATAGTGCCAGCTGTAAAGTTTGCTGGACGAGCAATAAGGGTCTAGGGATGTTTTTCTTGGTTCGGACTAGGCCTTTTAGTTCCAATGAAGGGAAATCTTAATGCTACAGCATACAATGACATTCTAGACAATTCTGTGCTTTCAACTTTGTGGCAGCAATTTGGTGAAGGCCCTGTCCTGTTTCAGCATGACAATGCCTCCATGCACAAAGCGAGGTCCGTACAGAAATGGTTTGTTGAGATCGGTGTGGAAAAACTTGACTGGCCTGCACAGGGCCCTGACCTCAACCCCATCAAACACCTGAATTGGGATGAATTGGAACGCCTACTGCGAGCCAGGCCTAACCATCCAACATCAGTTCCCGACCTCACTAATCTTGAGGCTGAATGAAAGCAAGTCCCCGCAAAAATGTTCCAACGTCTAGTGGAAAGCCTTCTCAGAAGAGTGGAGGCTGTTATAGCAGGAAAGGAGGGACCAACTCCATATTAATGCCCATGATTTTGGAATGAGATGTTTGACGAGCAGGTGTCCACATACTTTTGGTCATGTAGTGTAGAAGGTCTGCCAGTGATTGTCCAGGATGGATTAGTCTCTGGATTTAGTTACAGAGCTTTTTATTGCTCAATGGTCCATGGCAGGCTAGGAACGTACTAGTGAAACCTCTTACTGAGTGAGAGCAGCAGGTTCGGGACAACAAAGTCTCAGACAGGCGTTCAACCTCCAGTGTCATTGGTTTGCTTTCACCAAAGCTGGCGATGTTAATTTCCTTTCTGCGATTGTTGAGAACTGGATCTGTGTGAATTGTTACAAGGCCTCAGTACTACTATGCTATAGGTTGCTTTCATCTTCTAATACAATTCAAGCAAGGCAGTCACTGTATACACTACAGTGTTGCAGAGTTGACCCAGTGACCAAAAACAAGGGTTCGCTATGACAACCCTCGGTGTGAAATTAGATAATACCTCAACATGGAACCTTTGTATAGGTTTCTCTATGTGTCTCTGATCAAATTCTGAACTAAATATGCGTCGTATTCTGGGGTTACACTAGATACACAGCAGCGAATGGGACTGACGATGACCCAATCTTTTTTTGTCAGGAGAGGAAAGGGAAAACCCTGCCTGTCCATCAGCCAACTTCAAAAAGGCCCACTGAGTAATCTGAAACAAGCCGGAGAATGAGAGCAAACAAGATGCCTGGCTGTTATTTGTGGGCTTGGCCACAAGCTGCGTGTGAAACCTGTCACAAGGGACTAACCGCAGATTTCTATTGGGTCACTGCCCAGTGACATCCTCTCCCTGCAAAACTTCTACATTATGCCCCTGTTAGGACATGAAGGACATAAGGGGTCCGGACTCTGGGACAACTCTTGTTGAGGGACCTTGGGGGAGCTTGCCAGCAACAGTTTTGTTGTGGTCACCTAACTCTAACTGTCATCAACAAAGACAGCACTGGTATCACCCTATAGTGGAAACAGTGTACACACTACACATGTTGTACACCCCTGGGTCATGCCATGCCAATCAAATTTTAGTCACCAGGGTTCAATGTACCACCCTCCACTGTAGGTTCCCTGACCACTTGGGCACTGAGAGCTTGAAGAGCATCCTTATCTCAGTCCAAATAACAGGAAGTAAAGGTGTTATGTTGACAGGCATTGTCCCTTTTCTTTTATGCACCAAAGTTACTTTAAATTCAGCTTATGTCTTAGACATAAGGTAGAGTGAGATGGCCAGAGGAGTGTGTTGGTTACTAGGTGACAAACCACAGCACGCTAAAAGTCTGAGAAAATAGTACCACAGTCTACGCTCACACTGAAGGTCTATAGATTCATAATTGCATTCTATACAATGTAAGTCAACCATCTTGCCATATTATTTGCCTAGGAATATATTTCCTAGGCAAATATAAACAACTCTGTTCCATGTCTCTCTGCAGCACTCATATAGCCATTTCTTCTAGCCTAGCCATGGAATCCCAGCTCACAGCTAGGGCCAGGGTCATTGGAAGCTCTCCAAACCGCCATGGCCATGCTGTCTCCCAAACACCTCTGATGTTTCGGTAGTTGAACACTGATGAATGGTCTAATGGTAGCAGGTCAGTGTGACTGAACACATTTGGACTTTGCAGGTACAAGGAATGTAGTTAAACAGAGGAGCAGAGGTGCTAAAGGAGAAATCCTGAGTTACGTCCAAAATAGCACACTATTCCCTCTATACCCCACTACTTTGACCAGAGTCCTATGGGCAGTGGTTAGAAGTAGTGCATTATGTAGTGAATAGGATGCCATTTGGGACGACAGCCTGGAGTAGATTGGGCATCAAACACACAGCAGCAGCCAAGTGGCAGGGTGATAGAGCAGACTATGAAAACTAATGTGAAGGTAGTTGTTATATAAGGGTCTGGGAATGGGGGAAAATAGGGGACAAGCCACATCATGGAGATATTTCAGTATGTTCTAATACTATCTCCATGATCCAGACAATGTCCTTTTACCTCACACAAGGGACTGTCTTTCCTCTTTATCATTCATAAGTCATCACCTCATCTTCCCTTCCGTCACGGAGAACAGTAGATACCAGTATTATCTGTCTTTGACAGAATCAACATCAAAAGCTATAACGCTGTTCTCAGTAAATTATACGGTAACTAAATAAAGTGAAACATGATGTTTCAACAAAGTGCTAGAAAGGGAACTTTTAGCATGGCTTCCTGTCACCATTCCCTGTGGTCCACTGGCACAGATAGACTGGGTATATTTCCCAAATGGCACCCTATCCCCTGTGTAGTGCACTAGGGCCCATAGGGTTCTGGTCAAAAGTAGTGCACTCTGTCATGGAATAGGGTGCCATTTGTGATGCCGCCTGGGACGTCAGACTACACTAGAGGCAGCTGGCGATCAGCATGATTAATGTGACATCTGAGTGGCGTGAAGGGAGAGTGGAGCATGGTGGCTCTACAGGAACACAGCTCTCACACTGCTGTGTGCACTATGCCCCCCAAAGACTACCAGGTCTGGTACACTCATGTGTCCCAAATGGCACCCTATTCTAACGGGTAATTTTTCACTGTTTCTCTTGGATCAATAGGTCCTATAAACATCAAGGCCAACCCCTATAAGGCTTGAGTCCCCCTTCTGGTTATTTGTTTATGTTTATTCATTTGAGTGTGTAGTTTGAAATTCTGAGCTGATTTAGGATCCTGTTGGTTCCCCTGATACACAGGTGGAAATGATTCCTATTAGACTCCTACTAGACTCCTACTAGACTCCTATTAGACTCCTATTAGACTCATACTAGACTCCTATTAGACTCCTACTAGACTCCTATTAGACTCCTATTAGACTCCTACCAGACTCCTACTAGACTCCTATTAGACTCCTATTAGACTCCTATTAGACTCCTACTAGACTCCTACTAGACTCCTATTAGACTCCTACCAGACTCCTACTAGACTCCTACTAGACTCCTATTAGACTCCTATTAGACTCCTACCAGACTCCTACTAGACTCCTATTAGACTGTCCTGAGCCATCTTGGGACATCTGAGTTTCTGTCTCGCTGTCCTGCCTGTTGAGATGGATAGCTGTCCTCCTAGGACTGGGTACATTGTAAAAGTAACACACTCAACAACACTTCAGATATACTGTATTGGCATTTCTGTGCAGCGAAAAGCTACTCTTCAAGATTAGCAAAGGACTGCCAGACTCTGTGAATAAAAGTCCCGCAGTTCCAGCACCCTTGCAGAATTGAACATGAATCCAGATAATGAAAGTAGTGAAAGGTCAATTAGGAAAAAGAAAAGAATGAATAGGCTACATTTGCTCTGATCCCTTTGAACATATTCCTCAGCCCTTTTGTAAAGGATAGCTCTGACACAGGTCTGTATATTTGAGATTTTATGGCGGTATGTATTGTGATAGATGATGCCACTGACAGAGAGGTGCTTGGACAGCACACAGAAGGGGAAATCATCTGAAGTAACCGGCTTCCATTTATTTAAGACTCAAGCTTCTTTTTTTCTCTCAACTTACAGCATTAGCTAAGTTATTAACACTTTGAAATACCTTCATCAAATCAGAGTTTGATGGTTTTCCCAAGTATGAATTAGCTACGTTTGATATGGTGTTGTGTATAGCTGGAGCTGTTTCCATGAAGAGTATGCTGACAGTGGTGTGGTCCTGTTCTGTCTGGGAGAGTATGGGAAGGGCTTCTCCAAACACCGGGTTACTCAACTTAGCCACCCCCTACACATGTGCGCAGGCACACACACACACACACACACACGCACACACGCACGCACGCACGCACGCACGCACGCACGCACACACACACACACACACACACACACACACACACACACACACACACACACACACACACACACACACACACACACACACACACACACACACACACACACACACACACACACACACACACACACACACTCATCAATACTTGGATGAAGAGACTATTTCACAGGTACAGCTCTTTTTAACTGCAAACCCTCAATCTGTCAGCCACCTCTCAATAAGCTAATAGTTCTAATGTGTGAAAATTGATTTCTCTGGACCTGCTACCTCCTCCTTGCTCAACCCTTTTTCATTCACTTCCCTCTTTCACTCAGCTTTAAAAGGATTTATAGCCTTGTTGTTATTGATAAGCGGAAATGAATTTTACTCAATAATAAAACCTTTGGTTTGTGTAAAGTTTGGGGTCCATGGAAAGTGTATTTGCTGAATAGTGATTTTCATTCAACAGGCCTTGGCACATACATTTGAGGTGGAAATAAAGATATACTGTACAGCCTTTGAGTTTAGTAGACAGTGCTACTCTCAGCACAAAGCCTCATCATTTTTGCTGAAGCTTTGAGCTTAATGGTGCTTTCGTGGTCAGCCCAAATGTCTTAACAGTACTGATCCCTGGCAGCCATATCCTGAGTAAACTTCTGTTGTGGTGTTTAGCAAAAAATAAGATGTAGTTGGATAGTAACCTCTTAGTATACTTGATTAATAACAAAAGAGCAGCAGCTGTGGCAAGATGTACGTGGTTGTTGTTGACAACCCCTGGGGATTTAACCCAAAACTCAGCTGGTAATTTGCTGCCTTACTCTTTAGGTCAACTATACAATGAGGCTTAGTCGGTTTATTGATGTCCCTCTTCCTTCCTGTGTGTGGGGGAAGTGGATTATTATTATTTTTTAAGCACTTAACAGAAATAGGTGAATTTGTTAGAGGGACTTTGTTAAAAAAAATATAGAATACACAATCCTCAAAGGCTGCCCTCAGCATTTGTCCTCCCAACCTCCTCTTAACGAGATTGGCCACTCAAAAATAAAATATGCCCAAATCCCTTAATTAGGCCAGATATTTTAATTAGGAGTAGGTAGATAGGCAGAATACATACTGTATGTTTTTTCTTTTTTCCTTGTTTGCATTACCTCTGAATGAAAGAGGCCTCCTCTCCCCCCTCCTTAATCCCCTTTCCCTAACATTCTCAGAGCTTGACATTCTCTTGTGATTTCTAGGGGGATCTTGCTTTTTGTATTTTAACTTTGCACTCCTACTAATCGGAGGATCATTGCCCATGCTTCACTTGAGAGCTGAATGTTCATAAGTGTTTACCGAGAAAATATGACCCCATTGGCCCCACGTGGGTATTTCGTGGGCAAGGTGGGCACACACCAAGCCCACACCAAGCCCACATCAGCCTCACACAGGCTAGCCCACAACAAGCCCAACACAGGTTAGCCCACACTAAGCCTAACACAGGCTAACCCACCCCAACCCCAGGCTAGCTCACACCAAGCCCAGGCTAGCTCACACCAAGCCTAGGCTAGCTCACACCAACCCCAGGCTAGCTCACACCAAGCCCAGGCTAGCTCACACCAAGCCCAGGCTAGCTCACACCAAGCCCAGGCTAGCTCACACCAACCCCAGGCTAGCTCACACCAACCCCAGGCTAGCTCACACCAAGCCCAGGC
The DNA here is from genome assembly GCF_002021735.2 of Oncorhynchus kisutch. Taxonomy (NCBI): domain Eukaryota; kingdom Metazoa; phylum Chordata; class Actinopteri; order Salmoniformes; family Salmonidae; genus Oncorhynchus; species Oncorhynchus kisutch. Next base: position 38,836,388 of record NC_034176.2, read on the forward strand.
TAGCTCACACCAACCCCAGGCTAGCTCACACCAACCCCAGGCTAGCTCACACCAAGCCCAGACTAGCTCACACCAACCCCAGGCTAGCCCACAACAAGCCCAGCTAGAGAATTTTATCAACCAGGAAATGGCTGACTGATTTCTGCATATTGCACCATTAAGCTATACAAATAATAAAAGTCTTATTTTCAGACACACACTCTCAGACTCTTCTCATACTCACACTGCCCTACAGGGTAATGGAAACCCTATGAGGTCCAGGGGACTGACTCTCCACGCAAAAGCAGTCATTCAAAATGTCAACCAGCTTGTCAGATTCTTTACACCAAAGACACAACCGTTAGCAGCCTTGCACCCCTGCAATATGTGTGTGAGTCACAGCAGCTGAAATCAAATAAACAGATCACATTCCTCTTCCTCTTATCATGTGTCTTATACCCAGACATTATATAGGCTGACTTGTTACGCAAGACTAAAAGGGGCAATCTGTGGTTGTTACATCAATTTTTGTACTTTAAATAATGATACTCATTGACTCTTGAATATTATAACTTATAAATGCCACAAGCTTAGTTTAACTGTCTTAATTAACCCATCAAAACCTCAAATATAAGCTTGTTTTAATTCAATGTTTGTAAACAATAAAATGATAAACAACCACTGTATATGGAAAATATGGATCAATATCTGTCTGTATGACTTTGAAAGTGTTTACATTTCTCCAGCCCCATCCCTCAGTTGTTTACCAAATCAGTGGTGGTGACAGCTTTGCTATTGTTTTAACTGCAGGTTGCCCCTTTAACTAGTGGTTCTGTACTTATACACTGAGTATATGAGCATTAGGAACAACTTCAACAACTGGCACCTACTACCATACCCCGTTCAAAGGAACTGAAATATTTTGTCTTGCCCATTCGCCCTCTGAATGGCACACATACACAATCAATGTCTCAATTTTCTTAAAGCTTACAAATCCTTCTTTAACCTGTATCCCCCTTTTATCTACACTGATTTAAGTGGATTTAACAAGTGTCATCAATAAGGAATCCTAGCTTTTACCTGGATTCACCTGGTCAGACTGTGTCATGGAAAGAGCAGGTGTTTTTAATGTTTTGTATACTCAGTGTACATTGGAAGTACTAACATAGAATATAGGCTTCTCAATATAAGGCTATTAGCAAGCACACCAAGATAAGTGTTATACCTAAAGATGTTTTAGTCAACATCTCAAACCCAATGCATATTTAGTGGTACTTTCATATATTGCTAAATTAAATTGTGTTGCATTTGCAATAAGGCTGGATTCCTTCTTCGCCTTCACAAGGATATCTAAAGCTTTGGGAAAATGCAAGGAATGTCTAGCATCTCCATGTGAATGTACTGGACCATCCCACTGGCCTCCTTACACCCCATCCTAGAGCAGGTTATCTCCTGTCCATGCCCCTTAGATCAGAATGATCACTTTGTTATGTGCTGTTTAAATGACCCTACAGAAAAACAGTCCTGTGTGCCCTTCACACCAACACACACACATACAATTGCTGCTAAATGAAAGTGCTCCAATCTCATGCCCCACACACAATGAGTCAATACAATGCCCACACAAGATCCTGAGTGCCACACCATTTTAAAGCCAAGGATAACAGCTGTTTCTGTACCGGTATCCTTCAATGCAGAGTTTGGCGATTAAATGCTGAGATTCAAGTTACCTTGGTCTTGCTTTGATTCCGGAGAGTGCCTTACAAATTAAATGGCATAGATGTATAAGAAGAACATAACACCTTACTGTCTAAACCCAATGTATATTTTCCCATCCATCACCACTTTAGAATAATGTAGGCTTAAACAGTTATGGAATCTACTGAATGCTATTTTCATAGTTTAGCTTGGATGCTTTGTTTATATGTTGGGCATTTCATTTGAATTGATTTCTGGAAGAAAAAAAACTGGAAAAAATCTCCACACACTTTCAAAAAAATGGTCATTCTTTTTTTACCTCATTTTTTTTCTCACACTGTCTCAGGCACCACTCCAGAATATCCCATATGTGTTCAATTGTTTTGACATCTGGTGACTGAGACGGCCATGGCGTATGGTTAACATCGTTTTCAAGCTCATCAAATCATTCAGTGACCACTCGTGCCCTGTGGATGGGGGCATTGTCATCCTATGGGGCATAGCCATGGTAGGCAAAATAATGGCTTGCCCAGAATTGATATACATTACCCTAAGCACGATGGGATGTCAATTGCTTAATTAACGCAGGAACCACACCTGTGTGGAAGCACAGGCTTTCAATATACTTTGTATCCCTCATTTACTCAAGTGTTTCCGTTATTTTGGCAGTTACCTGTAAATTGTTAGCGGTAAACGCCATGAAGACCAATGAATACACTATGACTGATTTAGTGTTTACCAATAGTGTTTATGAGGTCACTGTGGCTGTGAAATATTGACTGAAGTGCTTGGATAAGACATCCCTAATAGAGGATAGTTAGGAAATGAGCTCTTCAATTAAAAAAAAAGTGCTTTCCTTATCGTCAGCACAAACAGCTATAAGAAGAAGCCCATGAAAGACCACCCGACACTATAAGCTCGTTCCAAATGGCAACCTATTCCCATATAGAGCACTACTTTTGACCAGAGCGGGCCCTGTTCAAAAGCAATGCATTATATAGGGAATAGGGTTCCATTTGAGATGCATTCTATCTGTCTTCCTGTTGATGGGCCTGACAATATTCTTTGATTTGAATAGTGTGAATATTTATGTCCAAAGGTGTTTGTCTGTTCTTAATGTGTGCTGTCTGCAGGAAGATACAGATGACAGTTATTGCCAGGATAAGTGGCTATGGATTATAGGAAGCTTGTCCTGACAGAGGAAGCATTAAGGGCTCTTCATTATCTCATCATTCTCAGGTACACAATCAATGTGAAGAAGAGGCCCAACGAATACTGTCCGAATTAACCCAGTCCTGGTTAACACCATGGCAAATATGTTCTATCTATCTGATTAAACAAACAGTTAACAGAGAACATATCTTTAAAAAATGTCACATATTTACATTGTGATTATTATAAATAATATCATATATCTGGTCGTTCAAATCGTTGTGTAAATAAATGCATGACTTTTACAAGAAAGAACGTTTCCCATGCCATGTCCATAGAATTCATCACATACAATGTAAAATAGACTACCATACAGTAAATGTAAATGCAATGATGAGATAAAAGCTAATCATGACAGTGATGGTAGAACGGCGAAGGGCAACTTTGATGGGGGTGGGGGGCCACAAAAAAACGGAACTCATCAGGGAACTCATGAGGGGCCGGAGTGGCTCGTGGGTCTGCGTACCCTCCCCCGCCGCCCCACTTAGTTTGTAAATTAATTTCCTGCAATTCTGCACATTTTGCCATGGGGCGGAGGAATTTTGCAATTTTACAGATAATCTCCTGCAATTCGATACATTTTGCCTTAGGGTGGAGGCAAATTTTGCAGTTTTTAATATTAGAACTAATGATCAACGGACCCCACGTGTCACGACTTCCGCCGAAGTCGGCTCCTCTCCTTGTTTGGGAGGCGTTTGGCGGTCGACATCACCGGCTTTTTAGCCATAGCAGCTCCATTTGTCTTTTTGTTGTTTTTGTGAATTTTACTTTTTCTCCCCAATTTCGTGGTATCCAATTGTTTAGTAGCTACTATCTTGTCTCATCGCTACAACTCCCGTCTCTCGGGAGAGACGAAGGTTGAAAGTCATGCGTCCTCCGATACACAACCCAACCAAGCCGCACTGCTTCTTAACACAGCGTGCATCCAACTCGGAAGAAAGCCGCACCAATGTGTTGGAGGAAACACCGTGCACCTGGCAACCTTGGTTAGCGTGCACTGCGCCCGGCCCGCCACAGGAGTCGCTGGTGCGCGATGAGTCAAGAATATCCCTACTGGCCAAGCCCTCCCTAACCCGGACGACGCTGGGCCAGTTGTGCGTCGCCCCACGGACCTCCCACTCGCGGCCGGTTGCGACAGAGCCTGGGCGCGAACCCAGAGTCTCTGGTGGCACAGCTGGCGCTGCAATACAGCGCCCTTCACCACTGCGCCACCCGGTAGGCCGCAGCGCCATTTTCATGTATCCATTTGTTTTGTCGTGTTCCCTGCACACCTGGTTTTCATTCCCCAATCAATCTACATGTATTTATTCCTCTGTTCCCCATCATGGCTTTGTGTAAGATTGTTTGTGTTACGTGTGTATTGTTGACGCGCCAGACTGGCTTGTTTTTTCCGTGTTATTTTTCACAAAGATGTTTATTGTTAAACATAATTCTTGTGACTGTTTTGCGCGTTTTGCACTTTTGCATAAAAAAAAAGTGTGCGCCTGTTCACAAAGCTCTGCTCTCCTGCACCTGACTTCGCTTCCAGTACCCACGGCAGTCGGTAATTCTAACTACAAGTTTAGATAGCTGGCCGCTAGGCTAATTTACCAATCTAAAAAATTATATATATTTTTTTTTTATGGGGCGGGCCACCAGTTGCCCGTTGGTAAAATATGTCAAATATATGGATGGGACAGACAGATAGGAACACATTTTTAAAAATGATTCTGCTTGCCAAAATAACACATTCAGTGCATTAATTTTATGCGGGTTGAAAGGAAAAGGCATAGAGCCATAGACCATATATCTATTGGAAAAGCAATGCTCCTAGAATGAGCATATAGATACAGTAACATGAGGGCGAGTGGTTTGCATGGACCTGTGCTGTTTCCCATGTCTCCACTCTGGTCCATCATCACTGTTGTAACGGGCCAATGACGTTTCAGGGGACCACCGTGAGACACTTACATTCATGGCCATAGCTACATATGAGGAGACTCTCCAGAACGACGCTGGGCCAATTGTGCACCGCCCTATGGGACTCCCGATCACGGCCTGTTGTGATACAGCCCGGGATCGAACCCGGGTCTGTAGTGACACCTCTAGCCGCTGTGTCACTCAGCAGGCCCTGCACGCTTATATTCTTGATCTGACTTACGCCTCGATCACACCGACAGTTTTTTTTGCACAAAATGGCACGGAGCATCATGTGGATATGTGTGCAACAGAAGTTCAAACCGTTTATGCATACAATTTAATGCACATGTTTGAAAAATCCAACGCATGCACCACACAGAATGTACAGCAATTGCTCTGCAACGCCAATGGGTCAAACGCAAAGTTCCATTGGAAATTAATGTACTTCTGATGTACCAAAACTCAATAAAACGGTCGGTGTGATTGAGGCTTGAGTTCTATTCGCGCCTGCCTCTTTGTGAATAAGTGGAATCATTAACAGTGGTTTGTTCGTTATGCGTGCCTGCATCCCACAGATTTGCCGAACAGATTATCCTTTTAGCGGCACATTCACCACTCAATCTAACGGCTAAAACTCCGGTCTCGTGGCACAGGCGGATGGCCTGAGACATGAAACGATCTACCCTAGCTCGAAATCGGCTCATTAGAACAGTAGGCAAAACTAGAGACGCTGCTGACAGTGTTTGCGAGATGCCGGGTCGTGACTCCGGCCATGTCTACAGACATCCACCAAACAAACAAAAACGACTCTCGGAGAATGAGTGCGCAACTGGTAAATAGTCGCCTATAAATATGTCAGTCAGCTGGCTAGCTGCCGGCAGACTTCTATTCTAGTAACGTTGAAGGGCTCTGGCTAGTATTACCTAGCTAGCTAACGTTAGAAGGATGAATTAAAAAGATAAAGTTAAACAGAGCCTACCTCAGCAGGAGCAAAAAATAGGCTACAAAGTTTTCATAATAACTTACATTTTCAGAGACTATGCTGAGACTGACAGTGATGTGGCGCACAGTGTTGAGGCTGAGGCAGACTGCAATGCATGCAGAGGAGACAGAGAAAGAGAGGAAGCAAGCAGAGAGAGAGGTAAGAACAGTGGTTCCCAAGTTTGGGGTCGGGCCCCATGTGGGGTCCACAGAGAAAATCTGTACTAATCTTATCAAACAAGTTAGGAACTTTAACAAATAATATATGTTTCAATATGAACATCTGGACATGGCATATCTTTCTTATAGGCCTACATTAAAACGCAATCAATAGGCAAAGAAAAATGTCATACGTTTTCATTTATATCGGTGGTTGTTCATCTTATCCATTACCCACCTTTTTTTACCACTGCATCACTGATATTAGTACAGAGTCAGTAACATTCTAATAATGAGTGTGTATGTGATAATACGATCATCTGTGTGCTCCATTGATGTCTGTTTGTGCGGGGCTTGATTAGTAATGCCTAGGAATACAAATGTGAACGCTATGTCATTTGAGAAAAGAGATATCTATGTATAGAGTTGATGACTTTTAGGCATTTCATCATCACAACTGACCGAACAGTCTCTGATGCTACATGTCAGTGGGAGTCATTACTCATATTTCCCCCCTTTCAGGAGTATAACATTACAATTGTATAGCTTACAGGCTATGTGTTTGTAGATGGACTGAGGTGAATTGGGGGAGGGGGGGGGGGGGGGGGCTATATATTGGTGATTTTTGAGGTATGCTGTAGCAGACACAGTGGTGACTGGGGAATCTGAAAAAAGGGAAAAGTCAAGAGCTTGATCTTATAAAAAGAATACCTTCCTCTCTCATAGACAGCAACACATGTTGATATCACCCCAACTCCTTCCATGGCCATGGGAACAGGTGCAAACTGGTTCACACAGATCAATATAAATGGAGTATGACTGGGACTCAGTGGGACTGGAGCCTCAAGACATTATAATATCTCCTAACATTGCCAATATGGATTAAGTGGTAGACCAACACAGCAGGAGCAGACAGTAAATAACATGGTCTGGAGCTCTGAAATCCCTCTACACTCACAAAGCTGAGTATAGGACACACCCAATACAGTATATCAGTGGTTTATAACACTAAGACCTATACATAATGTATTTCTCTGGAACGAGGATTATGGAAAACACAAATGGTGGTGTGTGGGTGTCAGACAGTGGATGTGACAGACTGACTGGCTGACTGGTGTTTCAGGTTTCAGCTGTAAGCTGACATTCTGCAGCTTTTCCAATGTAAGCAATATCTTCTCAAGGGACATAAGGGAAATACTGATGACTTAAAGTCAGATGCTGGATCCTAAACATATGATCTGTGGGTGTCTTAACACCTCGGTATCTGCTCTCTCATTTCCGGCTCTCCCGACTCCCGGCCTCTATTTGTTTCTCAACGACCGACTTCTCCCCGGGGAGCAATAACGTTTTGCACAGTAAACTGCATTAGTGTAATTCCTCCTAGGATAGTGCCAGAAAACGTCTGGCTTCAATCAGCTGTCAATAGTGGACTTCATTAATCGCACCCACTATCACCCTTTGTGAGACGAGATACAGTAGGGATGAGTAGACATAAACAGGATCAGGAAGTGCTGACTCACAGGGGTTGACCTGCTTTTGGGACACTTTACTTATACAGTACTTTCTCGACTATCGTTCCAAATAAATCCAGCACTTCTTTTTAACATGAATGGTCAACTGTAAGTACATTTGTAAACATGCATCTTTATCACTTTTATTTGACTTTGGTATACCTAATACTGTTGCTTTCCGTTAAACAAATCTGTTGAAACTGCATGTGAGGACGTGACAGCAAAGAAATCAGACATCAGAGCTCTGAGGAGCCTGTGATAAACTTCCATTTCACACTCACCAGTGCAGACTACCTGCTGTGCTGGGACATGGACATGAGCGACTGTCTTCAGGTTGTAATGTTAAAACCTGATGCCCTTGATTGACATCCCTAACAGTAGATGAGGGAGAAAAAGATAGTAAATTCTCAGAGATGGGCATCAGAGAATGGTAGGCTACTTTACATGCAACCAAACAATTCATATCAAGTATTGCAATGCTGACTGAGCTCTAGTCTTCATTATAAACTGGGTGGTTCGAGCCCTGAATGCTGATTGGCTGACAGCCATGGTATATCAGACTGCATACCATGGGTATGAAAAACATGTATTTTTACTGCTCTAATTACATTGGTAACCCATTTATAATAGCAATAAGGCACTTCTGGGGTTTGTGATATATGACCAATATAACACGGCTAAGTGCTGTGTCCAGGCACGAAGACCTCCTTGGGCCTTATTGCTTAAATATACACTGAGTGTACCAAATATTAATATTTTTCCATGACATTGACTGACCCGGTGAATCCAGGTGAAAGCTTTGATCTCTTATTGACGTCACTTGTTAAATCTACTTTAATCAGTGTAGATGAAGGGGAGAGACAGCTTAAAGAAGTAATTTTAAGCTTGAAACAACTGAGAGATGGATTGTGTATGTGTGCTATTCAGAAGGTGAATGGGCAAGACAAAAGATTTAAGTGCCTTTGAATGAGTTATGGTAATACGTGCCAGGCACACCGGTTTGTGCTCACCGGTTTGTGTCAAGAACCGCAGCGCTGCAGGGTTTTTCACGCTCAACAGTTTCCCATCTGTGTCAAGAATGGTCCACCACCCAAAGGACATCCAGCCAACTTGACACAGCTGTGGCAAGCATTGGAGTCAACATGGGCCAGCATCCCTGTGGAACGACACCTTGTAGAGTCCATGCCCAGACAAATTGAGGCTGTTCTGAGGGCAAAAAGGGTGGGTGTTATATTAGGAAGGTGTTCTTAACGCTTTGTACACTGAGTATTTGGTTCAATCACTTCACTTGATCGAATGTTCAAATTGCGCCCTCTACAGCAGGCTTTCGGGATTCACTGGTTTTACTGGTCAGTTGATTTAACCAATGTTTGAAGGGCTTAAACCCGAACCATCCAATGGGAAATGTGGGCAGGCTTATTTTGAAGTAGGGAGAGCAATATTAGCATCACTACAGCAACATTAAGACCTCCGGTTTTCCGATTTTGCCTTCAAAATAAAGTCTGCGTTAAAACGCTGTATGTATAATACAAAATTAATCATTTTTGCAGCTTTGCACACCGCATAATGTTAAAACTACATTACAAAATTAAAACTAAAGAGAATTACTACTTTATATAAGATAAATAATATTATAAAGTGGGGCACAATGAGAAATGTTTGGAGCTTAAGTAAATCAATGTAAAGAAGATATTCTACAGACCCTACTGGAGTCTATATATGGTGTTATTTCTTGGGGGGCACAGTCCTAAATACTCTGCAACACTTTCTATTCCATCCACTCCATTCACTGCAATGCAATAGACTGTAGGCCTGTAATTGACATAAAGGCAAATAGAGAAAAAACTATTCTATGTGCTGATGTAAAAGTGTTGGGAGTACTCAGTACAGACTGTAGGAACCACCTTCAAATAATCTGGTGTTATCCATGATCCTAAAGTCAATGCCTATATACAGTATATACAGTAAGTCTCTAAGAACTTTCCACAACTGGATTGTGCAACATTTGCCTATTATTCTTTTCAAAATTCTGCAAGCCCTGTCAAATTTGTTGTTGATCATTGCTAGACAATCATTTTCAGGTCTTGCCATAGATTTTCAAGCAGATTTAAGTCAAAACTGTAACTTGGCCACTCAGGAACATTCACTGTCTTCTTGGTAAGCAACTCCAGTGTAAATTTGACCTTGTGTTTTGGATTATTGTCCTGCTGAATGGTGAATTCAACTCTCAGTGTTTGGTGGAAAGCAGATTGAACCAGGTTTTCCTCTAGGATTTGGCCTGTGCTAAGCTCTATTCCATTAACTTTTTTCTCCTGAATAACTCCTCAGTCCTTAACAACTACAAGCATACACATGACATGATGCAGCCACCACTATGCTTGAAAATATGGAGAGTGGTACTCAGTATTGTGTTGTATTGGATTTGCCCCAAACATAACACATTGTATTCAGATTTTTTTAAATTGCTCTGTTACATTTTTGTAGTATTACTGTAGTGCCTTGTTGAAACAGGATGCATGTTTTAGAATATTTGTATTCTGTACAGGCTTCCTTCTTTTCACTCTGTTGATTAAGCTAGCATTGTGGAGTAACTACAATGTTGTTGATCCAGCCTCAGTTTTCTCCTATCAAAGCCATTAAACTCTGTAACGGTTTTAAAGTCACCATCGTCCTCATGGTGAAATCCCTGAGCGGTTTCCTTCCTCTCTGGCCAGTGAGTTAGGAAGGGTGCCTGTATCTTTGTAGTGACTGATTGCACTGATACACCATCCAAAGTGTAATTAATAACTTCACCATGCTCAAAGGGAAATGAAATGATTGCTTTTTTATGTTTACCCATCTACCAATAGGTGCCCTTCTTTGCGAGGCGTTGGAACACCTACTTGGTCTTTGTGGTTGAATCTGTGTTTGAAATTCAATGCTTGACTAAGGGACCTTAAAGATAATTGTATGAGTGGGGTACAGAGATGAGGTGGTCATTCAAAAATCATGTTAAACACTATTATTGCACACAGAGTAAGTCCATGCAACTTATTATGTGACTTGTTAAGAACATTTTTAGTCCTGAACCTATTTAGGCTTGCCAAAACAAAGGGGTTGAATACTTATTGACTTAAGGCATTTCAGCTTTTCATTTTTTATTAATTAGTAAAAATTTGATATTGATTTCATATCGGTTCGTCGGAAATACATTGCAACTGTGTGAATGCTGACTTTTCTGTGAAATCCAGACAACTGATTACCCATTGGGCCAGGTGTTTTCTGGTTGTATAAACCTTCCTAACCAGTTTGAAAACAATGGGAAGCCCATCCATAGTTGATGGCTTATCAGCAGGTAATTAATTATGCCGGGCAACCTGTTTTTTTCTTTTTAGAGTCAGTTTTTTTTAAAAGAATGCTTAGCGCAAGCAGCCTGTGAGAAGGTCTCTGAGGGCTTTTTGCTTAAAACCTTAACTTCTTTCAACAAAGTAATTTCCTCTCCGACAACTCATGTTAACACAGTCTCGCGTGACTTTTTAGAAAAAAAGCGTATTCACATTGCCTTCTCACAAGACTGCTATAGAGAACATTCACACATAAACACCAAAACTGTTTTCTGAAAGGCAGATGCTGCGGATCCAACTTTTCTGGACACTTCTCGGAGGTGCAGGTAAGCATACCCATGACAACCTTTTAAAATACCGACCACTTCTTTCGGAATGAATCCTCTCCAATTCGTCACGAGTCAACGTTAACACACCATTGTTTGGAGTGGCAAGCCTGAATCCTAATTGCCTCATCTGACAACACACACTTCAGTGTATCCTCGTTTATTTCGATGTCAACTTCTCCATTTGCATGTTGCTCATCTGATTACAATTTCCTCATCTGATACACCTCTACCACAGCTTTCTGTCTCTAAGTGGTAGTATTCATTCCCAATACCTTGGGTGTCTGAGATTTGATTTGGCTGCACCACTGACACTCCATCATATGAACTCTTGGCTACATCAAGATGAAGATCAGTAGCAGGTTCTTTATCCTCAAAGGTGTGTACATTTTGCATATTAAGATAGCAATCTGAGGGTCTTCTCTGAGCAGTTGACATTCCCTCATTTAAACTCTCCAAGGGCAATAGATTTTGTACCTGAGCCTCAGTTACATTCTGTTTGTACCATTTTGTTTAATTTCACCTTGTCACTAGCAATAGAATGTATAAATGTGTCACAGTCCACTTTAAGACTAAATCAAATCAAATGATATTTGTCAGTAAAATGATGGCTGTAATTTGCAATAGCTGTACTTGAACTCAACACTATTCTGAGTTGCATAGAAAAGTAACAGATTCTACATCCTTTTGACAATCTAGAGATACGCCAACACAATCAGTGATACCAATTTGTACAGATATCAAATGTATTTATATAGCCCTTCTTAGATCAGCTGATATCTCAAAGTGCTGTACAGAAACACAGCCTAAAACTCCAAACAGCAAGCAATGCAGGTGCAGAAGCACGGTGGCTAGGAAAAACTCCCTAGAAAGGCCAAAACCTAGGAATAAACCTAGAGAGGAACCAGGCTATGAGGGGTGGCCAGTCCTCTTCTGGCTGTGCCGGGTGGAGATTATAACAGAACATGGCCAAGATGAGTTGACAGTTGAAACTGGAGCAGCAGCACGGCCAGGTGTACTGGGGACAGCAAGGAGTCATCATGCCAGGTAGTCCTGAGGCATGGTCCTAGGGCTCAGGTCCTCTGAGAGAGAGAAAGAGATAATTAGAGAGAGCATACTTAAATTAAATTCACACAGGACACCTGATAAGACAGGAGAAATACTCCATATATATAACAGACTGACCCTAGTCCCCTGGCACATAAACTACTGCAACATAAATACTGGAGGCTGAGACAGGAGGGGTCAGGAGACACTGTGGCCCCATCCGATGATACCCCCGGACAGGGCCAAACAGGCAGGATATAACCCCACCCACTTTGCCAAAGCACAGCCCCCACACCATTAGAGGGATATCTTCAACCACCAACTTACCATCCTGAGACAAGGCCGAGTATAGCCCACAAAGATCTCTGCCATGGCACAACCCGAGGGGGGTGCCAACCCAGACAGGAAGACCATGTCAGTGACTAAACCCACTCAAGTGACGCACCCCTCCTAGAGATGGCATGGAAGAGCACCAGTAAGCCAGTGCTTTGATGCTTAAGTACATTTTAAACCCAATACTTTTAGACTTTTACTCAAGTAGAATATTACTGGGTGACTTTCACTTTTACTTGAGTCATTTTCTGTTAAGGTATCTTTACTTTTACTCAAGTATGACAATTGGTTACTTTTTTCCACCACTGCCATTAGTCTTTGACTGTGTGGCACTGACTTACGTTTGTGCTGTCATCCTCATCTCCTATCTCATTACATATGGGTGACGGGCTCAAAGGTTTGGTCAAAACAAGACTTTGAATGTTACCACTATTCTTGTCACACATATTCCTAAGATTTTTGGCACTACCTTTAGTGACAATGGGCTTTCCAATTGGCCATTGCAACGTTTTGCAACTTGCTGCTTAATAGAATGTATTGCCATTGAAATAGCATGAAAATCTAAAAATGTTATTTTTATATAACTTTCTGATCCTCCCCAACATCCCTGTCACCCCCATACAATTTCAGTTTCAGATTTGGTGGTTCAACAGCATGATTTTTAATTTATCATCTGTGTCAAATTGTTCAGGTCTATGTATTTATCAGTAGGTCACCACAGACAACAGCGTCACTATCAGTACAGTCAACTCCTACTATAGGTCCACTCTATACCAGTCCCTCCACCAACACCAGACATCTGCGACCAACTCCCTTATATAGGCTATAATGAAATGACAACATATATAGAGGTCTACAGTGTATTGCTTTGGGACCAATGGAGATTAGGGAGTAGAAAGTGTTGCTGAGCATATAGACCTCAGTCCACCATGAACTAACACCATACTATATATAGATTCTACAGACTACTGAGTACTTACCACCACACTTTTACATCGGCACATATGTAATGCATATACATTGATTTGCATTGTGGCCAGTGTAATTTGCAGAATAAATGGCTAGCAACACTCTGTATTACTCAGAGCCCCATAAATGACACCAGATTCTACGGACCCTACTGCAGGGATCATCAACTAGATTCAACCACTGGCCGATTTCTTTCTTGAGTCAAAATATATGTTTGACTAAAACATAATAATTTCAAACCTTGCTTACACACTGCCCTATCCCATCTGGACAAGAGGAATACCTATGTAAGAATGTTGTTCATTGTCTACAGCTCAGCATTCAACACCATAGTACCCTCCAAACTCATTAAGCTTGAGGCCCTGGGTCTCAACTCCGCCCTGTGCAACTGGGTCCTGGACTTCCTGACGGGCCGCCCCCACGGGGCAAAGAAAGGAAACAACATCTCCACTTCATTGAATCTCAACACTGGGGCCCCACAAGGGTGAGTGCTCAGCCCCCTCCTGTACTCCCTGTTCACCCATGACTGCGTGGTCATGCACACCTCCAACTCGATCATCAAGTTTGCAGACGACACAACAGTAGTAAGCTTGATCACCAACAACGACAAGACAGCCTGTAGGGAGGAGGTGAGGGCACTTGGAGTGTGGTGTCAGGAAAACAACCTCTCACTCAAGGTCAACAAAACAAAGGAGATGATCGTGGACTTCAGGAAACAGCAGAGGGAGCACCTCCCTCTCCACATCGACAGGACAGCAGTGGAGAAGGTGCAAAGTTAAGTTTCTCGGCATAAACATCACGGACAAACTGAAATGGTCCACCCACACAGACAGTGTTGTGAAGAAGGCGCAACAGCGCTTCTTCAACCACAGGAGGCTGAAGAAATGTGGCTTGTCACCTAAAACCCTCACCAACTTTTACATACCAACTTTTACATATGCACAATTGAGAGCATCCTGTCGGGCTGTATCACAGGGTGGTGCGGTCTGCACAAGGCATCACCGGGGGCAAACTACCTGCCCTCCAGGACACCTACAGCACCCGATATCACAGGAAGGCCAAAAAGATCATCAAGGATAATACCAAGGACAACAACCACCCGAGCCACTGCCTCTACAACCGCTACCATCCAGAAGGTGAGGTCAGTACAGGTTTATTTTTAAAATTTTTATTTCACCTTTATTTAACCAGGTAGGCTAGTTGAGAACAAGTTCTCATTTGCAACTGCGACCTGGCAAAGATAAAGCATAGCAGTGTGAGCAGACAACACAGAGTTACACATGGAGTAAACAATTAACAAGTCAATAACACAATAGGAAGAAAAAAAGGGGAGTCTATATACATTGTGTGCAAAAGGCATGAGGTAGGCGAAGAATTACAATTTTGCAGATTATCACTGGAGTGATAAATGATCAGATGGTTATGTACAGGTAGAGATATTGGTGTGCAAAAGAGCAGAAAAGTAAATAAATAAAAACATTATGGGGATGAGGTAGGTAAAAATGGGTGGGCTATTTGCCGATAGACTATGTACAGCTGCAGCGATCGGTTAGCTGCTCAGATAGCAGATGTTTGAAGTTGGTGAGGGAGATAAAAGTCTCCAACTTCAGCAATTTTTGCAATTCGTTCCAGTCAGCAGGTGCATCAAAGCTGGGACCAACAGCCATTACTAACACACAGAGACTGCTGCCTACATACAGACTTGAAATAATTGGCCACTCGTCACTAGTCACTTTATTCACTTTAGTCACTTTATTAATACCACTTTAATAATGATGTTTACATATCTTGCATTATTCATCCCATATGTATATACTGTAATTTATACCATCTATTGCATCTTGCCTATACCGCTCAGTCATTGCTCATCCATATATTTATATGTACATATTCTTATTCCATCCCTTTACTGAGATTTGTGTGTATTAGGTAGTTGTTGTGGAATTGTTAGGTTACTTGTTGATATTGCTGCACTGTCGGAACTAGAAGCACAAGCATTTCGCTACACTCGCAATAACATCTTCTAACCATGTGTATGTGACCAATAAAATTGGATTTGATCACGTATCTCTCTATTATGTGTGGGAATACTTGGGAACAGATTTCTTAAATTAAAATCACTTAGAGAAGATTTCCTGGTGTTTTTTTTTTACAGTATTTTATGTCCAACAATCAAAACAGTTTTTTGTTGTGGTTTTCTTTTCTCAGAAGACTTGAGGGCCAAATAAAACCAAAAGCGGCCGGTTGGGGAATCCTGCCCTACTGAGTACTCCCCACCCACTTTTACATGGGCACAAATACTAGTTTTTTTCTCTTGTTATTTGCATCGGGGGCATTTATTGACTTTGAAACTTTTTTAACCCCCACATTAAATGCAAATGCTACTTAAATATGAACAAATATGAATCATTGTTGATGTTTTGACAATTATTTATACATCATGAATAAATACAGGTTAATAACGCTTTTCTACTATTACGAAATTCCGTGACCCGGAAGCACTTTTTTTTGTGTTGCTGACGGGATGCTGTTCTCCACCATGAATAAGTCTAATCGGTTTCGGATGGGCAGTTTTAAAATATTTGATTTAATGTTGAATCAGCGAAACATTCATGAATTAACATGTCGGTTTGCGGCTGTTCTTCTTTTAACCTGCCAGTGTCTGGCAGACGATGGATACGAGATGGATGACTTTTTGAAAAGGGAGTACTCTCTTACCAAACCATACCAAGGTAGGCTATCCAAACGCTTTGCTTGCGTTGGTTTCGCAATCAGTAACTATTGTTTTGCTTTCCAGACAATGTTCACAAACATTTACGTTTGTAGTGTACAAAAACACTATTGAAGTATTCAGCAGATAAGTATAGTATTATTGTCTGTACGATATGGGTATTGGCAGGATAGTGTTAACTCAAGTAGCTAACAGTACAGGGTTGCCCAATCTCGGTCTTGGGGACGCCAAGGGGCGCACGTTTTGTTTATTGCCATCCTAATTAAAATAATCGGCTCATCAATATTTTATTATTTGAATCAGCTATGTAGTGTTAGGGCAAAAAACAAGTGACACCACGTCATGCAATTGCATTTGATTACACACAACGGAAGCGGGTAGATTATTGACAGTAAAATAATAGGGTGTAGTTAACCTTTTTGGAGCGTTGTGTAATCCAAAGTGGATCGCCACATTAAACAACCATTTAGTATTGACTTTATTGGTAGATAAGTATTTTACAAATTGGTCCCTTGTCTAAAAGGTCTTGACAAATCCATATTTGTTCTCAAAGGTGAGCAAAGGTAATTTTCACATTGTTGTGATCCAATGGTGAGAACATTGGACAAAGATGTCCCTTTTGTAAATGGCCTATATCAAGTTATACATATTGATTGATTGTGTTTGTGTAGGGTTGGGCTCCTCCAGTTCCTCTTATTGGGACCTGATGGGCAATGCCATGATCACCACTGAGCATGTGCGACTGACCCCTGACTTGCAGAGCAGACAAGGAGCAGTGTGGAGCCGCGTTGTGAGTTCAGCTCTTTCCATCCCGAAGTAAACACCAGCACACTGCTGCTTATCATTGAACAATCTGAAACCCCTACTGCACGTAATACATCGTAGTCTATCTATAGGCCTAGCAGACAAGCCACAACGTATGGCAAACGCATCACCTCATTTGTAGTGACTAATACCATCAATTAGGCTTATGCTTCCTGACTACACGTACAACTCTATAGCACATAGCATTTCAATATACTACGACAGCTAACATGCCATGCCACAACAGTCTTTTCCTCATTCCCCATACTGTCTGTATGCGCTCCTACTGCAGCCCTGTTTCCTGCGGGACTGGGAGCTGCAGGTGCACTTTAAGATCCACGGCCACGGGAAGAAGAACCTGAATGGAGATGGAATGGCTCTGTGGTATACCAAAGAACGCATGCAGACTGGTACTGAGCTTGCACTGTCTAACACACAAACCAGGGTTACTTCCCAAAGTGCACCCTATCCCCTATATAGTGCACAACGTTTGTCCACCGCCCATAGGGTACCATTTTGAGGGTACCATTTGGGACACACACCAAGGTTAAAAGATAGTCTCAAGTGTTGTGGTAATATTACAAGGATCTCAGCATGTTCTTCGTAAAGTGTTGACTGCCAGGGTTTATCACCTGCAGGTCCTGTGTTTGGAAACATGAACCTCTTCACTGGCCTTGGCGTGTTTGTGGACACCTACCCCAATGAAAATAAGAACCATGAGGTATTACATGCTCACTCATACACACATACTCAGGTGGACACCCCCAAAACGTATTAGTGATGGGGGTTTGTCTATTCCCAAACACTCAATCATGTATAATTGGTTTGGGTGTGCAATGTTGTGTGTTTACGCTGCATCCTGTGTTTTCTTGCATCGCTCTTGGGCACACAGAAGAAGTACAATCCTTCGACTCAGGTAGCTACAGTAACCTACAGTAACCTATCAGCCAATCCCAGTCATCCTCTGGCTGAATTGAACAGTGCATGCTTATTTATTTCTATCCTCAACACTCCACCTATCTCATCATTGTTGACTAACCCACATCATGCATGTCTCATCCCTATTGTGTCATGCAATATGTGATGTACGAATGCATTTAGTCACTGATTGTCTCTTAAATGGCAACATATTTTCTAAATAGGGGTCATTTCAAAAAGCCATGACACCCACCATCTCCGATTGTTCAGAAATCATTTCTGTAGTTAGAAATAGATACGATTATCATTCCTGCAACAATTTTAGGTTAAATATAATTAGATCTCTGTGAAATTAAGAATTGATTTCACCCAAATTTGAGATTAAAATGTTTAATTTAAAAGGATTCATATAATATTCAATAGATATGGTACCTAACATTTGATTTGGACAACTTTTTTTTCTAACAATGAGTAAGACATGAGGAATCCAAAGAAATTGTAAAAATCCACCCCCCCCCCCCCCCCCCACGACAATCCCACCCCAACAATGAGTATACAGTATCAGTTATTTTTGCGTAATACATAGTATGGAGCTGCAACTGAGCATTGTTTCTTCATACTATGTAAAGTATTCCCAGTGAATTTCGTTTTTTTTTTTCCATTCAAGGAAATTAGTCATTGAATCATCCTGAAATTAACAGGTTCTGGCCACTAGATGGTGCTGTTTATGCGTAATAATATTAGAATCCCTCAATGTTAAAGGGACAGTTTACCCAAATTACAGTCATCTTTTGGCTTCAACTTTTCATTTTTTATTAATTTACAAATTAATAATTCCACTGACATTATGGGGTATAGTGTGTGCATACACACAATAACCCATAATGTCAAATTGGAGTTATGTTTTTAGAAATGTTTACACACAATCTACTATATACATGTTGTTTGGGTCGGATTGGCGTGGGGGGGGTCCATGGATGGCTTTTGACCATTTTCTGGATTCCTCATGTGAGTGATTCCTCACTCATTGTGAGAAAAAAAGTTTGGTCCAAGTCAGATGTTAGGTACTATATTTATTGAATATTATATGAATCCTATTAATTAAATTGGCCACTTTGGGTTCAATCAATTATCTTAATTTCTCAAAGACCAACTTAATCAACTAAATGTTTCAGGAATGTTAATATTATTTGTTTCTAACTGGAACAATTTCGGAACAATCAGAGATGATGCTTGTCAATCCTCTTGCTTGTGCTTTTTGAGGTGGAATGACTCATAGTGAACTTCTTTTGACCAAAGTAGTGCACTCCATAGTAAATAGGGTGCCATTTCAGATGCAACCACTGTGTTTTAAAGGGATAGTTAGCATTGGCTCACGAAATAACCCCTTAACTTCCTTCATACATAAAAATGGTATCCATGAGTTCATCTGACTCTGGATAAGTAATCTCGCAGCATCCAGTCTCTCGCAGTATCCCCCTGGTCACTGATTGACATTATCAGCTGGCTTATCACAACTTCCTCTGTCTCTGTAGAGGGTCTTTCCATACGTTTCTGGGATGGTGGGGAACGGGACTCTTGCTTATGAGCACGATCGTGATGGCCAGTCCACAGAGCTTGGCGGGTGCACAGCCCTGGTGCGCAACATCCCCCATGACACCTTCCTCCTCATCAGATACACCAAAAACCGACTGACGGTGAGAGAAACACACAAAGCACCATGTTCAATAAACTGTTCACTAACATTACATATTTATTGACCTATGTTTGACCTCCTGACCTACAGATACAGATAGACGTTGACGGTAAACAGGAGTGGCAGGACTGTCTGGACCTTCCAGGGGTACGTCTACCTCGGGGCTACTTCTTTGGAGCCTCCTCTGTTACTGGAGACCTGTCAGGTACTTGGCCTCTATGAACATCTCAGAACAACACTGTTTTTGTGGTTCACCATTTGCATTCTTCTCACTGGTTTTTGAAATCTGTTCATGGCAATCGGATCTGTAATTTCTGAATGGAGAATGGTGGAGAGCCTGTGGTCGAACGGTAACGCTGGAGACCTGGGTTTGATCCCCAAGTCCACCCTTCCTACTGTGCTTCCACTTTCCTGTCTCCCTCTATGTTTCCAGCTGTCTGAATAAAGTGTGAAATGTTAAATGTTGGATTGTATTGATTTATGTGTGGCAGATAGCCTAGCGTTTAAGGGCGTTGGGCCAGTAACTGAAAGGTTGCTGGTTCTAATCCCTGAGCCAACTAGGTGAAAAATCTGCCGATGTGCCCTTTAGCAAGGCAATTAACACTAATTGCTCCTGTAAGTCACTCTGGCTAAGAGTGTCTGCTAAATGACTAAAATGTCAAATGTATTTCTTCCTTCCTCTCATTTCCCAGACAACCATGATCTCATCTCTATGAAGCTGTACCAGCTGACTGTGGAGCGTACTCCGGAGGAAGAGGAGGAGGAAGAGCTCATCCCCAGTGTTGATAACTTTGAGCACTTGAACAAAGGTAAGATGATACAAGCGAACAGTTTCACGTCATGGTTTGATTTTGTTTCAGAAAAGGTGTGATAATTGGTTTTGTCCGTCCAGTTTCAATTGAACTGTAGCATGAGGTCATTTTTCTTTCTTCATGGTTGTTTGTCTCTCGTTACAGTGGAGGTGCAAGAAGAGGGGATGAGTGGAGTCCAGCTCTTCTTCACCATAGTCTTCTCTGTCATTGGTATCTTTGTACTGGGGGTGGTGGCAGTGGTCATGTATGGGCGCTGGAAGGAGAACAGCCGCAAACGCTTCTACTGAGAGGGAGAGCTGGGTAGTCTACGGCTCCATCCCAAATGGCACCCTATTCTCTTTATAGTGCACTACTTTTGACTAGGGGTCTAGTCAAAAGGTGTGCTCTCTGTAGGGAATAGGATGCCATTTGGGATGTCGTCTGAGGGATGCTCTATGTGAAGGAGCACAAATGAGGATGTAGATTTTTAAACATACAACGAACATGCTGTCTGCCATACATAGCTTTACTACATAACAATTCCCTTACCTCAATAATACTTCAACTGCGACAAATGAACCGTTCTCGGACCATCTCGGCCCAAATAAATCAAACGTGACCCTTTTTTTTTTTAAACTTTTTTTTTTAATACTGTGAGATTAATCTTTTTTTTGTCTTTTGTTTCACCTTAGTGTTTAACGTAGGAGGCCATGACCTGTGAATTGCTGACACTGTCATCAGCAGACTGCACTCACTTATATGCAGTGTGCATGATGGCTTCCAGCCTTTCTGTCATGTTCTGCCGTTGAGACTTCCGAATTGTTTGCACTGACATGAAATGCCTGTGAGAAGACTTATATTGAGCTGCCATAATAACTAAGTAATGAGAGAGAATTGTTCTCAACAAAAGTACCTAGCTCGGGCCAGTTTAAGACCAGGGCCTTCAAGATCGTAATGAATCAAATTATATTGCTGGGGGAACTGATCTGAGTTCAGCAGTCCTACTCTGAGATGTTTTCTTGAATATGGGCCCAGGTATCGCAATGTACATGCTAATCCTCTAGTTCTATA
This sequence comes from Oncorhynchus kisutch, assembly GCF_002021735.2. Lineage (NCBI taxonomy): Eukaryota > Metazoa > Chordata > Actinopteri > Salmoniformes > Salmonidae > Oncorhynchus > Oncorhynchus kisutch. The sequence continues at coordinate 38,857,836 of NC_034176.2, forward strand.
TTTTGGTTCATGAGCTAACATTTGGCTCTTGGTTCTGTATTTCTGTGCTGTAACTACCATTTACCTACAGTTGAAGTCGGAAGTTGACATACACTTAGGTTGAAGTTAATTTTTAACCACTATAGTTTTGGCAAGTCGGTTAGGTCATCTACTTTGTGCATGACACAAGTCATTTTTCCTACAATTGTTTACAGACAGATTATTTCACTTATAATTCACTGTATCACAATTCCAGTGGGTCAGAAGAACATACACTAAGTTGACTGTGCCTTTAATTTAAACAGCTTGGAAAATTCCAGAAAATTATGTCATGGCTTTAGAAGCTTCTGATAAGCTAATTGACATAATTTGGGTCAATTGGAGGTGTACCTGTGGATGTATTTCAAGGCCTACCTTCAAACTCAGTGCCTCTTTGCTTGACATGGGAAAATCAAAAGAAATCAGCCAAGACCTCAGAAAAACAATTGTAGACCTCCACAAGTCTGGTTCATCCTTGGGAGCAATTTCCAAATGCCTGAAGGTACCATGTTCATCTGTACAAACAATAGTACAAAGTATAAACACCATGGGACCACGCAGCCGTCATACCGCTCAGGAAGGAGACGCGTTCTGTCTCCTAGAGATAAACGTACTTTGGTGCAAAAAGTACAAATCAATCCCAGAACAACAGCAAAGATGCTGCAGGAAACGGGTACATAAGTATGTATATCCACAGTAAAACGAGTCCTTTATCGACATAACCTGAAAGGGTGCTCAGCAAGGAAGAAGCCACTGCTCAAAAACCGCCATAAAAAGCATAGACTATGATTTTTCAACTGTACATGGAGAAATGTCCTCTGGTCTGATAAAACAAAAAAAGAACTGTTTGGCCATAATGACCGTTTTGTTTGGAGGAAAAGGGAGGCATGCAAGCCGAAGCACACCATCCCAACCGTGAAGCACGGGGGTGGCAGCATCATGTTGTGGGGGTACTTGGCTGCAGGATGAACTGGTGCATGTCACAAAATAGATGGCATCACAAGGATGGAAAACAATGTGGCTATATTGAAGCAACATCTGAAGACATCAGTCAGGAAGTTAAAGCTTGGTCGCAAATGGGTCTTCCAAATTGACAATGACCCCAAGCATACTTCCAAAGTTATGGCTTAAGGACAACAAATTCAAGGAATTGGAGTGGCCATCACAAAGTCCTGACCTCAATTCCATAGACAATTTGTTGTCAGAAAAAGTGTGTGCGAGCAAGGAGGCCTACAAACCTGACTCAGTTACACCAGCTGTGTCAGGAGGAATGGGCCAAAATTCACCCAATATATTGCGGGAAGCTTGTGGAAGGCTACCTAAAACGTTTGACCTAAGTTAAGCTATTTTAAATGCAATGCTACCAAACACTAATTGAGTGTATGTAAACCCACTGGGAATGTGATGAAAGAAATAAAAGCTGAAATAAATAATTCTCTACTATTAATCTGACATTTCACATTCTTAAAATAAAGTGGTGATCCTAACTGACCTAAGACAGGGACTTTTTACAAGGATTATATGTATTTGGCTACGGCGTATGTAAACTTCCGACTTCAACTGTATCATACTGTACGGGTTATTGGATTGTTTTCTCTGAAACGGTCTACCCTCTTTTGTAGGTTGTAAGTTGTTAAACTGTTGTCCACCAGCTATCATCTCAAGCACAGATATCAAAACCGATCATCTCACCTGCGGCATATATAGATATATCTCAAAAATAGAAATGCAACTATTTTACTGAGGTACAGTTCATATAAGACATCAGTCAATTGAAATATAATCATTAGGCCCAAATCTACGGATTTCACATGACTGCGCAGGACCAGCCAATCAGAATGTGTTTTTTCCCCATAAAAGGGCTTTATTGCAGACAGAAATACTCCTTTGTTTCATCAACTGTCCGGGTGGCTGGTCTCAAAGGATCCTGCAGGTGAAGACGGTGGAGGTCCTGGGCTGGTGTGATTACACGTGGTCTGCGGTTATGAGTCCGATTGGACATACTGCCAAATTCTCTCAAATGACGTTGGAGGTGGCTTATGGTAGAGAATTGAACATTAAATTCTTTGGTAACAGCTCTGGTGGACATTCATGCGGTCAGCATGCCAAATTCATGTTCCCTCAACTTGAGACATCTGCCAAAACTGCATATTTTAGAGTGGCCTTTTTATTGTCCTCAGCACAAGGTGCTATGTAATGACGTGCCACACCTGTCAGGTGGATGAATTATTTTGGTAAATGAGAAATGCTCACTAACAGGGATGTAAACAAATTTGTGCACAAAATTTAAGAAGCTTTTTGTGCATATGGAACATTTCTGGGATCTTTTATTTCAGCTCATGAAACAACACTTTACATGTTGCGTTTTATATTTTTGTTCAGTATATTTATTCTAATGAATAATGTCAACCTATATTTACCTTTATGATTGATCAAATGTCTCTTGTTCACCTGTGAAAGTTTGTTGGTTGTTTTCCATGTTGACAATGTTTTTAAAACATATTATTGTTATGAAAAACTGTACATTGTCCATCCACGGTGTCATTGAGCCTCGTGGCTAAACTTTAATTCCAAAATCAGATAAAGTAGCCTAACGGTTGGTTTGTAATCAGTTACATTACCAATCCTCTCCAGGCACTTATTTTCTGGTGCCTTACCTGGGTCGTATTCATTAATGCAAACCGTAGTAAAACGGTTTGTTTTGCAATGGAAACAGCTTAGAGCATTTGGGTTAACATTGCAAAAGGTTTTGCTACAGTATGCACAAATGAATGTCATTCTCTAAAAGGTTAAAGGTCGTACGTGAGAGTCCAGGGCCGGCCCTGGGCATAAGCGACGTAGGTGGTCGCCGGCTGCTAGGGGGTACCCCGACCCAATCATTAAAATTTTGTATTTTTATTTTAAGGTCTCAACTTACTGTTGAACGCAATATTGAAATTTGGTTGTGCATCGGTAGTTTTACTCGTGTCATTCAATTAATTAGCCCATGGCAGCAAAACAAAAAAAATTGGTAAATTAATCTGTCCAGCTATCTATGTCTGAATTACTGACCGGGAACAAAGGGCAGGGGCCTCATTTAACAACTATACGTACATTTCTTACTAAATTCTGGCATTTGTGGAAGTCTAGGATTTGCATATGCAACAAATTTGTTGGGGTTTATCACACTGTCACAGGCAACATACTGTGCACGTTGTTTTTATAAATCAGAGCCATACTATGTTTGTTTGCGTGCTACAACCCCACCTGGAAAATGTCCTCCTGGAACAAGAGTTTCTAAAAGAAAGCACAATGGCAAATTTGATCACATTTCTGTAGAGGCGTGGGCAGAATGTTTTAATATTTTTCAGGAAAAAAATGCATGCCGCCTATAGCAAGTGCCAAACACTGGATATACCCTCCTTTTGCATAAAATAAACATATTAGACATCATGGTGATATGTGATCTGCTTATTAACTGCATGTGTTTTATCATTAGGCCTGCTTTTTCATGTTTTTATTAGCCTACCATTGTTATAATTCCCGTGCATCAAATACCTCCATTTTCCCCAAGATAGCAATATTTGCTCGCAATACAGTTGATCAACCACTAGTTGTGTGCGTGGTTTGAGATTTGTGTGAATATAGGCCCACTTTCCTGTCATGTTCAAAATGGATAAATACCAACCTTTGCGGGAAAACTGAAGTATGCAGGTTTGGAGGCTTTTTTGTTGTTGTTGTTGTGCACACACCTTGATAAATCAAGCCCCAGGGGCCCTGACCTCCAGGGAGCCCCTAGTCACTCAAATATCATATTTACATGCCATGTCATGGAAAAATGTGTGGTATTTCAGGAAATTCCTTTTAAAATGTCTAAAATGTATCTCCGCCTCATGGCAAAATGTATAGAATTGCAAAAAACTAGCTTTAAAACTGAAACGTTTTCTCTACACCCCATGGCAAATCTCCCCTAGGGCCCCCAAAAGGGTAGGGGCCCTGTGTGAAACTCCAGCGCTGTATTTCTGTCAGTTCATGATGAAGCTCGAATAGATAGGGCCCGATGTGCTGTTTTAACCTTAAAGGTTTTCTTTAATGTTGACATCTATAGTTAATTATGTTTGGGACTGTGTGGAATGAGAGTAATTTATCGTGTCATAAAACATCTTGAAGCGACGCAAACGTGACTATTTCAATCTTTATTTTGGTGTAATGAAAATGTGAATGCTGTTTGGCTTCTGTCAAAATGTAAAATTCTTGGAAATCTACAGTTGTAAAATATTATCTTGTTGGTCTATATGAGGAGAATGTGCACTGTAGTGCTCTTGTGTCAAATCTCTTTTGAATAAAAATGTCTATGACATTCTTTCTCATTTGGAAACGTCCTCCTTTGCCAAATGTCTATTTACCCCTCTTAGTGTTCTTAGACTGGTGTGACTAGGTAAAGAAGGAGGCATACTCCGGGTTATGTATGGATAAAAAATATATATTTTTAACGTTGGTAATTAATACTGTAAACTAAGTAATTACCTCTTTTAGCCAAGGACGGGAGGTGACGATGACTGGTGTTTCTGTTAACAGTAGATCATCTGGCATCCAGTAGATGATCAGGTGAAAGGGACTCCTGCCAGTCCACTCAAACTCTGTAAATGTATAGAAAAGACAGGTCCTTGCCATCTACAGTATTTGCATACAGTCTATTCATTATTCATTGTTCTGGCATTTACTTGTTGTAACTTAAAACATTTTGACGCTGTGTATAGTAGGGCGGGCTCTACTGTCTGTCAGGTAGTACACTTAGGTGTCAGTCTGCTAACCACATTGTTCCCTTTTTGACTCTTTTTTTGACTCTTATGCCACCAGGCTCCAGCCCTTACCTTTCAACACCCAGAAGGTTCAGTGTCACACCAATGGTACACAGGTATTATATCTGCTGTTTTAACTGAGGGAACATTGTGGATTACTTTTGATCACTTTGTTTGTAAGGTACTGTGTCCTCTTCGGTGATTTAATTTTTTTTTATATAGATAGATATTTACTGTAGAATTTACTGAGATGTTTAAAAGTTATGTTATTAAAATCAGCACAATTATTTAGATTTGAAGTAGATGAAAAATATCTTATTGTACAAAGTATATCTAGACTTTAAAAGAACTGCAACAAGCTCTGAAAATGTGTAATTGTTAGTCATTGCTCTGTAATGGTAAATCCTGCAATGAATAGGAAGTCTCGATGGCAATTTAAATGTTAAATGAAATAGAAAATGTGCTTGGAACAATACTTTGCATAGGAGTGGGGCTATAACATGTTTGGATAGGTCAGGCACCGTGCTCATTGTTGTCATACCAAACAGTGCTGTCTTGTCAACACTTCAACCATCAGACATGAGGAGTAGTCATGGTCACTTGAATCAACTGCTTTTCTACTCTAAAGCGAGATTAGACATTTTGTATCCTGTTTCGTTTATTTGCACCGAAGAAAATAAAGCGATAAACAACAATAATATAGATTTAAAAAAAATTTAAAGGCATGCAGGTGTGGTTGGAAGCCCACGGGATTATATAAAAACCACACTACAAAAAAAAAACTATATACAATACATAAGAACAAAAATGTTTAAATAAAAGCTTTAAAACAGATACCAAAACCCACTAAATAAATGTACAAATGAACCGATCAGCAATCACAAAAAAAGTATGTTTTGTTTAAATGTGTGTGAGAGAGTTGGGCTATATGGAGGAGATTACTGAGTAGTTTGGTTCATCAGGCTGACCCCCAGTGTTCGGTTGAAGTTATTGAGGGATGATGAGGTTTTGGCAATGTGAAGATAAGAATTCCAGAGTATGGTACCTATGTATCTGATAGAGAATTGACTATGTGAGGTGCGGCAGTGTAGAGGATGAAGGTTATCACAAGACTGTGTTATATAGATGGATTTCAAAATAAACTTGGAAGAATCCTTTGAGTGGTTTAGGTCAACTGTCTGGGAGGTATGAGTATTTGTCTTTTAAAATTCATAATTGGCGTACATTAACGTCATCAAGTTATTGAGGGAGTTAAGGACCCTGGGACTGAACATCTCCCTCTGCAACTGGATCCTGGACTTCCTGACGGGCTGCCCCCCAGGTGGTAAGGGTAGGCAACAACACATCTGCCACGCTAATCCTTAACACTGGGGCCCCTCAGGGGCGTGTGCTTAGTCCCCTCCTGTAGTCCCTATTCACCCATGACTGCGTGGCCAAACACGACTCCAACACCATCATTAGGTTTGCTGACGACACAACAGTAGGCCGGATCACCAACAACGATGAGACAGCCTATAGGGGGGAGGTCAGAGACCAGGCAATGTGGTCCCAGGACAACAACCTGCACCATCGAGAGCATCCTAACCAGATGCATCACCGCCTGGTATGGCAACTGCTCGGCATCTGACCGTAAAGGCACTACAGAGGCTAGTGCGCACGGCCCAGTACATCACTGGGGCCAAGCTTTCTGACATCTAGGACATATATACTAGGCGGTGTCCGAGGAAAGCCCACGGCAAGCGGTACCGCACGGCAAGCGGTACCAGAGCACCAAGTCTAGGACCAAAAGGCTTCTTAACAGCTTCTACCCCCAAGCCATAAGACTGCTGAACAACTAATCAAATGGCCACCTGGACTATTTACATTAACCCCCCTCCCCCCTTTGTTGTTACACTGCTTCTACTCTCTGTTTATTATCTATGCATAGTCACTTTACAAATTACTTCGACTAACCTGTACATTGACTCGGTACCCCCTGTATATAGCCTTGTTATTGTTATGTACATTTATTGTGTTACATTTTGATTGATTAGATATTTTACTTTAGTAAATATTTTATTAACTCTCTTTCTTGTACTGCATTGTTGGTTAAGGGCTTGTAAGTAAGCGTTTCACAGTACGCTTGTACATGTGACAAATATGATTTGATTTACATAGACAAGATATTGAGTATCTTAAACAAAGGCTGCAGATGGAGCTAAGTAATTAGAGGTGGCTAGTCTTGCAAATGTATTTTGTATGAGTACTTTGTAGGTAGGAGTTATATGTACTGGCCCAGACAATATTACAATAAATGAGATATGGGTCAATTAAGCTGTAGTATAGAGTTAGGAAGCGAGCCTTATGAACCAAAACACTAATCTTTCTGATGATACCAACAGATTATCACTTTGCGGCAGAATTTTTTAATATGATCTTTCCAGGATATTTTTTTATCAATTAGAACTCCAAAGAATCAAGTGTTCCATTTCATTCCCATCAGCTGAGATTCTGGCTCTTTTTTTACAATAGTTATTATTCTTACTATTGAATACAATAAAGTTGGATATTTTAAAGTTGAAAGGTAATTTTTTATCCTGAAACATTCAGAAAATGTGGCTATGCCAGAGTTGGCTTCATTAATTAGTGAATCAAAATCTGTGTGTGATAAAATCAAATTGGTTTCAGCAAAGCGAATGGGAAGTACGGTAGAAGGCACAGCAGCAAGGTAATTGATATAGATTTGGAATAACAAAGGTTAAATTATTGAACCCTGTGGGACGCCACAGGATATCTTGGCCCTGGTAGATGCACAGCCGTTTGCATAAACAAATTGTTCTCTATCATAAACATAACGATATAACCAATTATATGTATATTAATGAAAACGATAATAATGCAATTTAGAAAGTAATATTTCATGATCAATCCTGTCAAACGCTTTGGATACATTTAAAAAGATGCCAAGAATGTATCTGATTCAGAGGGGTTGGGTTAAATGTGGAAGACACATTTCAGTTGAATGCATTCAGTTGTACAACTGACTATCCCCCTTTCCTTTTCCTTTCATTGTTGTTAAGGGCTGTAAATATTTTATCCACAAGTTGCAAAAGAGCCATATTTGTGGAGTAGTTTTTGCAAAACTATATTGGTGCTCATATAGAATGCTGTTGATTTAAATGTTTCAACATTCTCTTATACACCATGTTTTTCTATGATTTTAGAAAAACATAGTAGTATAGATATTGGGCGATAATTTGTCAGAGATCTTGGATCCCCAGATTTATCAACCTTTGGCAATTTTTAAATCTGTCAGAACAGTACCAGTTTGCATAGATTTGGTGAAGGTATACGTTAGAGGCTCAGTGATCGAGGAAGACACTGATTTCACCAAAGAGGCACCAATCTCATCATGACTTGCAGCTGATATCTTTAAGTTACCAATTACCTTTACACCTCCATTACCTCAGGAGGATCAAATTGAAGCAGAGAAGGGAAATGTAATCCAAGGGATTTCCATCAATTTTCTATTTTCTTTGATGGAGGAACCCACATTCACAAAAAGGTTATTAAATTCACATGAAATAACATCAGGATCACTGTAGGTCTTATTTCCAACAATACATTGAGATGAGATAGTTGTAGATGCCTTTTTCTTATTCAACAGTTAATGAATGATTTTCCAAGTAGAATTTATATTATTTAAGGATTCTTGGAATTTGTTCGTAAAATATATTTTTGGGATATCTGAAGTAGGTGAGTAAATTTGTCATTATACTTTTAGTAATTTGCAGAAATCAAAGGAGAGGGATTTGTGAGAAACCTTTTCTACAATTTTTGTTTTTTTTAATGAGAATTCTTTGAGACCGGATGTAATCCAATGTTTCCAGAACCTTTCTGCTCCTCTCTTATGTGGTTTAACTAAGGAAAAGCCTGAACAAATAATATAACAAATATTGTGGTTAAACTCAAATATACAAATTGATTAATAAAAATGATTTTCTGATAAAAAAATGTAAAAAAAATGTATAATCTGTGTAAACAATATCATAAATAGGACTGGTGGAGTTATGTCACACATGCAGCTAACAAAAATATATGGAAATGTAAATTGAGGCAAGTGGAAGGGGGGAAAAGTAAGGAACTTGTATGTTGGCCGTGCATTAAAGACCAAAATTGGTTAAAGAAAATTGTGATAAATAAAAGTATATACCAGTTTCATATATCTGTAGAAACTATGAGAATAGAAAGGTTCGGAACTTTTGTGAAGCAACACAGCACAGTTGAAAAATATATGGCAAATAAAAGAAAAGAAGGGCAGAGGAAGGACTAAAAACAAACCAAATATAACTATTGTAAAATACATTGTGTCTGTCAAATGTATATAGTGTGTATAAGCCTTAGTGTTGTTGTTCATTAGTTTACTCCAATTAGGGAAAGGGTTGTTGGGTTAGCGGAAAATAATAAAGGAAAAAATATATATTTTTAAATATATGTGTGTGTGTATATGCAGTGGGGAGAACAAGTATTTGATACACTGCCGATTTTGCAGGTTTTCCTACTTACAAAGCATGTAGAGGTCTGTAATTTTTTTAATCATAGGTACACTTCAACTGTGAGAGACGGAATCTAAAACAAAAATCCAGAAAATCGCATTGTATGATTTTTAACTATTTTATACAAATAGTATCAATAAGGATGACAGATGTACGTACTGGTCTCTCTTGTGGGCTTATAGATGAGGGGATACAGATATCTGGAGTCTAAAGTATTCAAAAAGTCAGATGTCAGTGAGTGCTTCTCAATTTTAAATACATTTATGTTGTAATAACCAAATAGAAAACACATTTTTATCTTCATTATGAATCAAATCCAAGGTTGATGTAAGGATAACAATGAAACTACTAATGTCAGAATCGGGTTGCCGATAGAGGCATCCAATTACCACTTCTTTTTTTTTACCTATCTGACTCCTCTATGCCTCCTTGCCCGTTCAACATTTCCTCATCTCCCACCCATTCTAATGTGACTATCCCCGATGCTTCTCCCTCTTTTTCCCCTTTTTCCCCTGCCCCGCTACAGGTGCTAAAGCAGCTGCTTAAACTTGACCCCCAAAAAACATCTGGATCAGATGGTTTAGATTCTTTCTTCTTTAAGGTTGCTGCCCCTTAAATCGCCAAGCCTATCTCCAACCTTTTTAACCTGTCTTTCCTTTCTGGGGAGGTTCCCATTGCTTGGAAGGCAGCCAGCTCCTTTATTTAAAGGGGGAGATCGAGCTGATCCTAACTGTTATAGGCCTATTTCTATTTTGCTCTGTGGTTAGAGGATTGGGCTAGTAACCGAAAGGTTGCAAGTTCGAATCCCCCAGCTGACAAGGTACAAATCTGTCGTTCTGCCCCTGAACAAGGCAGTTAACCCACTGTTCCTAGGCCGTCATTGAAAATAAGAATTTGTTCTTAACTGACTTGCCTAGTTAAATAAAGGTTAAATAAAAAATCAAAAGTGTTGGAAAAACGTGTCAATAATCAACTGACTGGCTTTCTTGATGTCTATAATATTCTCTTGGGTATGCAATCTGGTTTCCGCTCAGGTTATGGATGTGTCACTGCAACCTTAAAGGTCCTCAATGATGTCACCATTGACCTTGATTCTAAGCAATATTGTGCTGCTAATTTCATTGACTTGGCCAAAGCTTTTGATAGGGTAGACCATTCCATTCTTGTGAGCCAGCTAAGGAGTATTGGTGTCTCTGAGGGGTCTTTGGCCTGGTTTGCTAACTACCTCTCTCAAAGAGTGCAGTGTATAAAGTCAGAAACTCTGCTGTCTCAGCCACTGCCTGTCACCAAGGGAGTACCCAAAGGCTCAATCCTAGGCCCCGTGCTTTTCTCAATTTACATCGACATAGCTCAGGCAGTAGGAAGCTCTCTCATCCATTTATATGCAGATGATACAGTCTTATACTCAGCTGGCCCCTCCCCGGATGTTGTGTTACATGCTCTACAACAAAGCTTTCTTAGTGTCCAACAAGCTTTCTCTGCCCTTAACCTTGTCCTGAACACCTCCAAAACAAAGGTCATGTGGTTTGGTAAGAAGAATGCCCCTCTTCCCACAGGTGTTATTACTACCTCTGATAGTTTAGAGCTTGACGTAGTCACGTCATACAAGAACTTGGGAGTATGGCTAGATGATGCACTGTCCTTCTCTCAGCACATATCATAGCTGCAAGCTAAAGTTAAATCTAGACTTGTTTTCCTCTATCGTAATCGCTCCTCTTTCACCCCAGCTGCCAAACGGAGACATAATTTATAGATCGACAGGTAAGGGTGCTCTCGAGCGGCTAGATGTTCTTTATCATTCGGCCATCAGATTTGCCACCAATGCTCCTTATAGGACACATCACTGCACTCTATAATCCTCTGTAAACTGATCGTCTTTGTATACCCGTCGCAAGACCAACTGGTTGATGCTTATTTATAAAACCCTCTTAGGCCTCACTCCCCCCTATCTGAGATATCTACTGCAGCCCTCATCCTCCACATACAACACCCGTTCACATTCTGTTAAAGGTCCCCAAAGCACACACATCCTTGGGTCGCTCCTCTTTTCAGTTCGCTGCAGCTAGCGACTGGAACGAGTTGCAACAAACACTGAAACTGGACAGTTTTATCTCAATCTCTTCCTTCATAGACTCAATCATGGACACACTTACTGACTGCTGTGGCTGCTTTGTGTGATGTAATGTTGTCTCTACCTTCTTAACCTTTGTGCTGTTGTCTGTGCCCAATAATGTTTGTACCATGTTTTGGGCTGCCACTATGTTGTGTTGCTACCATGTTGTTGTTATGTTTTGCTGCCATGCTGTGTTGTCATGTATTGCTTCCTGCCTTGCTATGTTGTTGTTTTAGGTCTCTCTTTATGTAGTGTTGTGTTGTTTCTCTTGTAGTGATGTGTGTTTTGTCTTATATTTATTTTATATTTTTAGTCCCAGGCCCCCGTCCCCGCAGGAGGTCTTTTGCATTTTGGTAGGCCGTCATTAGAAATAAGAATGTGTTCTTAACTGACTTGTCTAGTTAAATGAAGGTTAAATATAGTTCATGCCTTACATGTCCAATACAACCATACATTTGTGTTAGTTTTGTTAGTTCGGGTGCACTTCCTATGGAATGCATATTGACACAGTCCACATAACACCACTGAAGACCTCAGAGGGTTATGACATTTAGAGCAATGTGTTTTGTTTGGGTCATGTGGTTAGGTGAAACACATGAACAAAGTAGAGTAAATATGGGTGTGGTGTGTATGCGTGTGTGTCAAATCAGTGGACTATAGCTGAGTCACATGGGGGGGGGGGTTGGGCCGTTCATCGGGGAAGAAATTCCCATTCATATGTGCCCTCTCCATCTCGATGAGTTTAGGGCCCAGTTTGAGTTGATCTGCCAGGAGTTTATTGGCCTTGAATTCTGTGTCATGCCAAGCTTCAGTCTTTACGTTCTCAATTCCATCGATTAAAATGTTATTGAGCCTCGATTGATTTTCGAGGTAGTCTTCTTTGACTGGTGACATTTGCACCCTTTAGCTCCTCCCCCATACTGTTATCAATCAAATGAACGGTAAGCACTAACGGTTCAACATGATATTGAATTGTGTGTTTTTCTTCAGGTCGATGGGATCATCACCATAAGGAAATATGAATCGTCCCTGTGTGAACTGCTTGAAAGGTTTTGTCACCTTCCTCAACTTCATCTGCTGGGTAGGTTATCATGCTCTTTATGGTCTCTAAAACGTGGTGACATCTGTAATATCAAACTCAGCCTGTAGAGGGGATGAAAGCATAAACATCCCTTTATTCAAGATACTTTCTTTATTCCGATACTATACTGTCACCAAAACAAACGATTGTGTCAACAATTTGAGAGATCTACTAGATCATGTATTCCCCTTTTTGACCCCAAAGTAAGCCTTTTACACTTGTGTCTTCCAAGTTGTGTGGTGCCTTCATCGTGGGTTTTGGAGAGTTCCAGATGATGCACTCTAGATTTGGCTCCCTCATCACATCCTTCTGGCCCATATACCCTGCCAACACCCTGATAGTCACGGGTACCATTGTGACGTGTGTATGTTTCCTGGGAATCATGGGGGCCCTGATGGAAAACCGCTGTATGCTCATCACTGTGAGTCTGCACACATATTCTTTCTTTCTTTCTTTTATTAGGTCATTTGTCAGGGACCATGCACAGTAAGCCTGTGTCCCAAATGGCACTCTATAGGCCCCGGTCAAAAGTGGTGCACTCTAAAGGTGCCATTTGGGACGCGCCCATGGTCTATGAGTAATCCGGGATCCGTTGTAATTGCAGTTTTTCATCCTGCTGTTTATCTTGATGCTGGTGGAGCTGGCCATGGCCTGTGTGTTTCTGGTGTACGAGAGGGAGGTAAGAAACATCTAAAAGGGTTCTCTGCTGTCCGTATGACTTCTATTGACAAAATAAAGGTAATGGTGCTAGTAGAAGTCATGTAAACATGTGACCTGTTTGCAATACAGATTGACAATTTCTTTGAGAAAGACCTGATGCGTAGCTTGGAGACATACAAGAATTCTACGTCAGAGTGGAACTTAACCATTAAAGAGGACTTTGATGTGGTCCAGCATATTGTGAGTATTCAGTAGGTATAACGGTAAATTCATACATATCGCACTGTATACATAATACAAGCTGTACCTAGACCTCAATAACATTCCAATACATTTCTCCATTCTGCTTGCCTGGACAATGTTGTTACAGGGTGGTAACCCAGTGGGTTTGCTGTGTTTAGTTCAGGTGCTGTGGGGTCCACGGCGTGGCAGACTGGGAGGGCAACGTGCCCCTCTCCTGTTGTACCAAAAACCCCTGTAACATCATCCCCCAACCTAACTGGCAGGAGGTGTGCTTGTTTCTCTGTCAACATCCCAAAAGGTACCCTATTCACTATATAGTGCACTGCTTTTGACCAGAGCCCTATGGGCCCTGGACATGTGTAGTGCACTATAAAAGGGAATAGGGTGTCATTTTGGATGCAGATTTTCATCTTAAAAAAATAAAAATAAAAAAGAAGTATCAAAAACAGCCACAGCAATATGACCTCTGTCTCTTTCAGGGCTGCCATATGAAGCTCAGGAACTGGTTTGCGAGGAACTTTCTAAGCACTGGAGCAGGTGTCGTCTCCCTTTTCATTCTACAGGTACAGGAAACATCACCTTCTACGTCTTTTCTAAATTGGGTCAATGTGACTACCAGCATAGGAATATACAGTGGGGCAAAAAAGTATTTAGTCAGCCACCAATTGTGCAAGTTCTCCCACTTAAAAAGATGAGAGAGGCCTGAATTTATTTGCAAATTATGGTGGAAAATAAGTATTTGGTCAATAACAAAAGTTTATCTCAATACTTTGTTATATACCCTTTGTTGGCAATGACAGAGGTCAAACGTTTTCTGTAAGCCTTCACAAGGTTTTCACACACTGTCGCTGGTATTTTGGCCCATTCCTCCATGCAGATCTCCTCTAGAGCAGTGATGTTTTGGGGCTGTTGCTGGGCAACACGGACTTTCAACTCCCTCCAAAGATTTTCTCTGGGGTTGAGATCTGGAGACTGGCTAGGCCACTCCAGGACCTTGAAATGCTTCTTACGAAGCCACTCCTTCGTTGCCTGGGCGGTGTGTTTGGGATCATTGTCATGCTGAAAGACCCAACCACGTTTCATCTTCAATGCCCTTGCTGATGGAATGAGGTTTTCACTCAAAATCTCACGATACATGGCCCCATTCATTCTTTCCTTTACACGGATCAGTCGTCCTGGTCCCTTTGCAGAAAAACAGCCCCAAAGCATGATGTTTCCACCCCCATGCTTCACAGTGGGTATGGTGTTCTTTGGATGCAACTCAGCATTCTTTGTCCTCCAAACACGACGAGTTGAGTTTTTACCAAAAAGTTCTATTTTGGTTTCATCTGACCATATGACATTCTCCCAATCTTCTTCTGGATCATCCAAATGCTCTCTAGCAAACTTCAGACGGGTCTGGACACGCACTGGCTTAAGCAGGGGGACACGTCTGGCACTGCAGGATTTGAGTCCCTGGCGGCGTAGTGTGTTACTGATGGTAGGCTTTGTTACTTTGGTCCCAGTTCTCTGCAGGTCATTCACTAGGTCCCCCCGTGTGGTTCTGGGATTTTTGCTCACCGTTCTTGTGATCATTTTGACCCCACGGGGTAAGATCTTGCGTGGAGACCCAGATCGGGGGAGATTATCAGTGGTCTTGTATGTCTTCCATTTCCTAATAATTGCTCCCACAGTTGATTTCTTCAAACCAAGCTGCTTACCTATTGCAGATTCAGTCTTCCCAGCCTGGTGCAGGTCTACAATTTTGTTTCTGGTGTCCTTTGACAGCTCTTTGGTCTTGGCCATAGTGGAGTTTGGAGTGTGACTGTTTGAGGTTGTGGACAGGTGTCTTTTATACTGATAACAAGTTCAAACAGGTGCCATTAATACAGGCAACGAGTGGAGGACAGAGGAGCCTCTTAAAGAAGAAGTTACAGGTCTGTGAGAGCCAGAAATCTTGCTTGTTTGTAGGTGACCAAATAGTTATTTTCCACCATAATTTGCAAATAAATTTTGTTTCCTCATTTTGTCTGTCATAGTTGAAGTGTTCCTATGATGAAAATTACAGGCCTCTCTCATTTTTAAGTGGGAGAACTTGCACAATTGGTGGCTGACTAAACACTTTTTTGCCCCACTGTAATTACTATAGAAATACAAGCGGTCATTCTTTTTATGGTTACCACCAGCCTGTTTCCTCTTCCTTAGTCTGTATGTACTTTGGTCTGAGTTAGAATGTGCTGACTATGTATCCAAAACATGTTTTTGTTCTTGTTTGCAGTTCATTTGCATGTGTTTCACCATCCCCATCTTCTGCCAGTTCAGTCGTAATGGATATGGTTACAAGTGAAAGGAGAACCCATGACTTTCAACTGGCTTATTACGCAATACAGGATTTCAAAATAACAATAGATTTAATTTATGTAGAGCTTTTTAATACATGAAAAATCTCAAAGATGTATTAATGTCCTATGTGGCTCAGTTGGTAGAGCACAGCCCTCGCAAAGCCAGGATTGTGTGTTTGATTCCCACGGGAGAGCATTGCGATGCACTCACTGTGAGTCGCTCTGGATAAATGACTAAAATGTAGATGTAATAAGGATATCGTTTTCCTTCACATGTTTAGTTTTTGTTTGATTGTTTATTTAAGCAATAAGGCCCGAGGAGGTGTGATATATGGTGAAGGGCTTTCTATGCAGGACGCAACACGGAGTACCTTATTGCTTTCATTAACTGGTTACCAACGTTAATTAGAACAGTAAAAATAAATGCTTTGTCATACCCGTGGTATATGATCTGATATACAACGGCTGTCAGCCAATCAGCACTCAGGTCTCGAACCACCCAGTATATAATTCATCAAAAAGGCACAAGGGGGTGTGATATATGGCCAGTATACCACGGCTAAGGGCTGTTCTTATGCACGACTCAACGCAGAGTAATTATAAACTGGGTGGTTCGAGCCCAGAATGCTGATTGTCTGACAGCTGCGGTATATCAGACTGTATACCACGGGTACATGTATTTTTACTGCTCTAATTACGTTGGTAACCAGTTTATAATAGCAACAAGGCCCCTCGGGGGTTTATATTTGACCTTTCTGAGAGAAGTAATGTTATGAGTAGTAGTACTTAACATATGACCAAGTATCTAACAAAATAGATTGGCAAGAACAGTTGCTATTGACACTTTTGAGTAATTTGAGCACAGGAGGTTGCTGGCACCTTAATTGAGGACGACGGGCTCATGGTAATGGCTGGAGCGGAATTAGTGGAATGGTATCAAATACATCAAACGCACGGTTTACATGTGTTTGATGCCATTCCATTTGCTCCGTTTCGGCCATTATTATGAGCCATCCTTCCCTCAGCAGCCTCCTGTGAATTTGCTCTATCGTTCTGTATTTTTGTGTTTTAATTTCATTCTGGATGAATTGCACCTTAGAGACTAATATGAATGTATGTTATTGTGATTGTTTCAAAACCACAGGTAAATTAACATTAATCAACTGGATTCTTGACTGCTCATACCTGTCTATTAAACCATAGATTCACAATAAAAATGTGGATGTGCATAACGCCTTTTTACTCTTAGTGTCATTCTGGATGCATTTGGAAAGTCTTCAGACCCCTTGACCTTTCCCCCAAAAAAATGTACATTACAGCCTTATTCTAAAATATATTTTTTTTAAATAATCCCCTCATCAATCTACACACAATACCCCATAATGACACAGCAAAAACAGGTTTTTAGAAATATCACATTTACATAAGTATTCAGATGCTTTACTCAGTACTTTGACTGAGTAAATAACCTACTTTGACAGCGATTACAGTCTTGAGTCTTCTTGGGTATGACGCTATAAGCTCAGCACACCTGTATTTTTGGAATTTCTCCCATTCTTCTCTGCAGATCCTCTCAAGCTCTGTCAGCTTGGATGGGGAGCGTCACTGCACAGCTATTTTCAGGTCTCTCAAGAGATGTTCGATCGGGTTAAAGTCTGGGCTCTGGCTGGGCCACTCAAGGACATTCAGAGACTTGCTCCAAAGCCACTCATGCATTGTCTTGGCTGTGTGCTTAGGGTTGTTGTCCTGTTGGAAGGTGAACCTTTTCCCGAGTCTGAGGTCCTGAGCACTCTGGAGCAGGTCTTCATCAAGGATCTCTCTGTACTTTGCTCCGTTCATCTTTCTCTCGATCCTGACTATTCTCCCAATCCCTACTGCTAAAAAACATCCCCACAGCTTGATGCTGCCACAACCATGCTTCACCGTAGGGATGGTGCCAGGTTTCGTCCAGACGTGACGCTTGGCATTCAGGCCAAAGAGTTCAATCTTGGTTACATCAGACCAGAGAATATTGTTTCTCATAGTCTGAGAGTCTTTAGGTGCCTTTTGGCAAACTCAGAGCGGGTTGTCATGTGCCTTTTACTGAGGAGTGGCTTCCATCTTGCCACTCTACCATAAAGGCCTGATTGATGGGGTGATGCAGAGATGGCTGTCCTTCTGGAAGGTTCTCCCATCTCCACAGAGGAACTCTGGAGCTCTGTCAGAGAGACCATCGGGTTCTTTGTCACCTCCCTGATACAAAGCCTGTCTCCCCCGTTTGCTCAGTTTAGCCGAGTGGCCAGCTCTAGAAAGAGCCTGGGTGGTTCCAAACTGCTTAATTTAAGAATGATGGAGGCCTCTGGGCTCTTGTGGACCTTCAATGCTGCAGAAAATGTTTTGGTACGATTCCCCAAATCTGTGCCTCGACACAATCTGGTCTCAGAGCTCTACGGACAATTCCTTCGAACTCATAGCTTGGTTTTTGCTGACATGCACTGTCAACTGTGGGACCTTATGTAGACAGGTATGTGCCTTTCCAAATCATGTCCAATCAATTGAACTTACCATAGGTGGACCCCAATCAAGTTGTAGAAACATCTCAAGGATGATCAATGGAAACAGGATGCACCTGAGCTCAATTTCAAGTCTCAAAGCAGGGTCTGAATACTTATGTACGTTTCAGTTTTGTATTTGTTATAGCAAAAATTATAACCTGTTTTCGCTTTGTCATTATGGGGTATTGTGTGTAGATTAATGAGGAAAAAAATAATGTAATCAATTTTAGAATAAGGCTGTAAAGTAACAAAATGTGGAAAGTCAAGGGATCTGAATACTTTCCGAATGCACTGTACATATACTGTATGATTGAAACAACAATGAGTAATCTTTTTCTTCATTAAGTATTTCTGAACATTGTTTTTTTTATGGTAGGCCCAAATTTCCCTCAGCGTAAGGGAGAACAGGGTTCACATCTTTGCTAAATTTGGCAGAGGAGGCTGGTGAGCTCATTGTAATGGCTGAAATGGAATGGTACCAAACACATAAAGCACATGGAAACAACATTAATTTAATTCCAGCCTTTACAATGAGCACCTCCTCCCAAACCTGCTCGCACCAGCCTCCTCTGGATGTAGGTAATGCGTAACAGAAGTTGTCATTTTGTCTTTCCCCTCAGTGCTATTTTGAAATGCATGCCCTGCACAAGTTCTCAGTATAGATTTACCATAATATACCCTAGAATAAGGAAGTAGAATGAATTGAGAACAGGAAGTACCAGTACAGCCAAGTCAAAGGTGCAGTACATCCTCTACACAACGGATTGTAAAGGGTATCGGGCTTGATTTAAACTTGTTTTACTATTTCAACTGACAAGGTAAGTACAATGTCTCAATTGTATTCATTTAAATGAGAAGTTATCTTTCATTGTAAAGGGTATCGGGCTTGATTTAAACTTGTTTTACTATTTCAACTGACAAGGTAAGTACAATGTCTCAATTGTATTCATTTAAATGAGAAGTTATCTTTCATTTCCTGTAAAAGAGTGACAACATTTGATTGTCTTTAGATTGTTATGAGTGATGTGTCTAGTCTAATAGACATCAAGGGATAAGAGAAATTGGTCATGTGTATATGAAAAGCACAGGAGGTTGGTGTCACCTTAGTTGGGGAGGAAGGGCTCGTCATAATGGCTGAAGCGAAACAGTATCAATGATGCCATTTCTTTCTTTCCGTTCCAGCCATTATTATGAGCCGTCCTCCCCTCAGCCGCCTCCGCTAGATTATTCTCAAACCTATGAGAATAATCTAAAATTAAAAGTTGGGAGTGTTATATATTGAAAACATGTATATTTAATATAAAAACAACATTTCTCCAGTAAAATCATATAACAAGAAAGATGAAGAAGTTTGAGGATTCTTAGGCTGTGTTTATACAGGCAGCCAAATTCGGATATTTTTTTCACTAATTAGTCTTTTGACCAATCAGATCAGCTCTGAAAAAGATTTGATGTTAGAAGATCTCATGTGATTTGTCAAAAGACCAATTAGTGAAAAAAATATCATATTTGGGCTGCCTGTGCAAACTCAGCCTTAGAGGTTGTTTGGCTCAGTGAGGTACATTTAAATATGGCTAATAATCACAGACACAGCATGGTGTCAGAGGATAAGTGTCATTTGGGTTAGACACATTGCACAGGTTGGTGGCACCTTAATATGGGAGGACAGGCTTATGGTAATGGCTGGAGTGGAATTAGTGGAAAGGTATCAAATACAGTACCAGTCAAAAGTTTGGACACACCTACTCATTCAATGGTTTTTCTTTATTTTTACTATTTTTACATTGTAGAATAATAGTGAAGACATCACTGTGAAATAGCACATATGGAATCATGTATTAACCAAAAAAGTGTTAAACAAATCTAAATTTATCTTGTATTTGAGATTCTTCAAAGTAGCCGACCTTGGCCCTGAAGATAGCTTTGCACACTCTTGGCATTCTCTCAACCAGTTTCACCTGGAATGCTTTTCCAACAGTCTTGAAGGAGTTCCCACAAATGCTGAGCATTTTTGGCTGCTTTTCCTTCATGCTGCGGTCCAACTCATCCCAAACCATCTCAATGGGGTTGAGGTCGGGGGATTGTGGAGGCTAGGTCATCTGATGCAGCACTCCATCACTCTCCTTCTTGGTCAACTAGCCCTTACACAGTCTGGAGGTGTGTTGGGTCATTGTCCTGTTCAAAAGCAAATGACAGTCCCACTAAGTGCAAACCAGATAGAATGGCGTATTGTTGCAGAATGCTGTTGTAGCCATGCTGGTCAAGTGTGCCTTTAATTCTAAATAAATCACAGACAGTGTCACCAGCAAAGCACACCCACACCATCACACCTCCTCCTCCATGCTTCACGTTAGGAACCACACATGTAGAGATCATCCGTTCACCTACTCTGCGTCTCACAAAGACACAGCGGTTGGAACAAAAAATCTCAAATTTGGATTTCCACCAGTCTAATGTCCATTGCTTGTATTTCTTGGCCTAAGCAAGTCTCTTCTTATTATTGGTGTCCTTTAGTAGTGGTTTCTTTGCAGCAATTCGAAGGCCTGATTCACGCAGTCTCCTTTGAACAGTTGATGTTGAGATGCGTCTGTTACTTGAACTCCGAAGCATTTATTTGGGCTGCAATTTCTGAGGCTAGTATCTCTAATGAACTTATCCTCCTCAGCAGAGGGATCTCTGGGTCTTCCTTTCCCGTGGCGGTCCTCATGAGAGCGCTTGATGGTTTGTCCGACTGCACTTGAAGAAACTTTCAAAGTTCTTGACATTTTCTGAATTGACTGACCTTCATGTCTTTAAGTAATGATTGACTGTCGTTTCTCTTTGCTTATTTGAGCTTTTCTTGCCATAATATGGGCTTGGTGTTTTACCAAATAGGGCTATCTTCTGTTTACCACCCCCTACCTGGTCACAACACAACTGATTGGCTCAAACGCATTAAGAAGGAAAGAAATTCCACAAATGAACTTTTAACAAGGCACACCTGTTAGTTGACATGCATTCCACTACCTCATGAAGCTGGTTAAGAGAATACCAAGAGTATGCAAAGCTGTCATCAAGGCAAAGAGTGGTTACTTTAAAGAATCTAAAACATAAAATATATTTTTATTTGTTTTTGGGTACTGCATGATTCCATGTGTTATTTCATAGTTTTGATGTCTTCACTTTTATTGTACAATGTAGAAAATAGTAAAAATAAAGAAAAACCTTGCATGAGTAGGTGTGTCCAAACTTTTGACTGGTACTGTACATCAAGCACATGGTTTCCATGTGTTTGATTCCATTCCATTAGCTCTGTTCCGGCCACTATTATGAGTCGTCCTCCCCTCAGCAGCCTCCTGTGATTGAGTGGGTGTACAATTCCACCCACATTTCCACTCTGCAGTGGGACGAAACACTTATGTTTGTATACTTTCACTGATTTTTCCTCAAGGAATAAGGACTCTATTCAATCTGTAAAACTGAAGCGTTACAGAGTTTGCCATAGAAATCAAAACTGTATTGGTCTAAACATGTTCAAAACTATGATGAAACCATTTAAAAATGTTCAGCCGAGTCCCATGGGTAATTTAAAGGAAGTAAACCAGATACAGCAGGCTAATTTCCTCACACTGTGACACTTGATGGCCTTGCTACTCACTCACAAACAGTACCCAGTTCCTTCTAATATCTTCAGATGGAGAGAGAAAAATCTGACTCAGTGATGTTATTACTATTTTTAACCATTTTTGCTGTGTATTTGTGTGGTATATGTTGCTGTTTTCACTGATGGTCTCTGTGTTAAAGACAAGCTTATCATTAATGTATTGGCATAATATGTGTTTATTTGTCTCTTGTTTATTTTGCAGGTCTGGAAGCACTTCTGGGAAATGGCTCAAAATTGCCTCAAGTGTTTGAAATACACCATGTGTATGGTTAACTTCTTGTGCTTTGTACGTATCTCCAACATTCACCTATTAGCCTTCTACTCTTACTTCCTCAATGAGATTGAAACCCATGTTCAGGGTTGGGGAGTAACTGATTACATGCAATCAGTTACATGTAATCTGATTACAAAAAGCATTGCAGTAATTGGTCACGTGAAGCAAAAATATTGTAATCAGATAAACAGATACAGTACTTCGTAAAATCTACATGATTACTTCTTGGATTACTTTTAAATTCAGAAAAAAATACATTGACACCTTTCTGTTTTCTCAATGACATTCAAATCAGCATTGTCCCACCTGAGCGAGTCTGACCACTAGTCAGAGACCACTATGATGACACATAAAATGTGTTTCACGGATACATTTTGTCTTCTTCTAATGCCTCAAGGTTAAGGGGAAGTAATCAAAAACTGTTACAATTTTGGACAAGTAACGAATTACATTTAGAAAGTTACGTACCCAATGCAACCCTTCCCATGTTCAATATTTCAATTTCCATTTATCCTGTATAAGGTGCATTTTAGGACAGCCTACTCCTGATAAGCCTGACATGTCCTGATGAGACTGCCCTAATATGGACACAATTATGTCATAAGACACCATATTCTGTATGATGTATGTTGACGCCATGTTGTTGTGTTTGGGTCAGATGTGTGGAACGGCAGTGTTTGGTTTTGGAGTGTTCCTGATGTTGAACACCAAGGTTTCTGCTCTCATCCCCACCCTGTCCACCTTGAATCTGGCCAACACACTCTTCATCACCGGCATCATCATCACTTGCGTGTCCTTCCTGGGGTTCCTGGGGGCTCTTAAAGAGAACCGCTGCCTCCTCATCACTGTAGGTCTCACATATTTGGCAGTATTTTGTATTCATCAGAGACAGTCTCATTCACTGTCCTTGCTTTAAACTGACTTACAAAAACTTGTAAATAACCTATTTTTAGTGATCAAGGTACAATCATTCATTAAAGGTGCAACGTGATAACATAAGGATTTTCCAGAAGGATGTGTATATACTTCGTTTTTCTTGGTTTGCAGTTTTTCATCCTGCTGTTCATTCTGATGTTGGTGGAACTGACTGTAGCCTGTCTACTGCTTGTATATGAGAAAGAGGTAAGATAAAGCAGGTGCACCATCAGATGTTGGTCGGAGGTTAAGGGGTGAGAGAAAATGAAGTGAAGAGATCATTAATACATTACTAATGAGGACTTATAACAAGAAAATCAGGAGTTGAGAGAGGGCCAGGGTTGTGAGGAAAGGTCAAAGATGATAGATGGTGTTTTATGAGACGTTCATACTGCTAAGAAATGAATATGTGCGCTTAGATTGACAGATTCCTAGAGAAGGATCTCACAGAAAGTCTGATGAAATCCAGGGAGTCAACTAAAGGTGGGAATTCCACAAAAAACACGGATGACTGGGACATCATTCAGGTCACGGTGAGTGTGAATTGAGAAACACTTAAACTTTACAATGAAACTTGGATGACCCCTCTTTCACCCTGCCATAGTTCCGAACAAAATTGAGTGGAAATATGTAGCACATGAAATGACGCTGCTTTTCTCATGCTCAATTCTATTACATTTAGTTCCAGTGCTGTGGGATCCACAACACAAGTGACTGGAAGGACAAAGTGCCTCTGTCCTGCTGCCGAGAGAGCCCATGTGGTCTCAAGACGCCAGTATACTGGGAGGCCGTATGATATCACATATACAATATCCTCTCATGATTAACAAGCCTCAAATGAACTACAATACTGTAGAAAAACATAGCCGATGTCACTCAATAAGGATATTTTCTCTTCATCTCAGGGTTGTTACAATAAGCTGAAGGTGTGGTTTGAGGAGAACTTCCTAGTCACCGGTGTTGGTGTGATTGTGCTCTGCATTATCGAGGTATGATCAGCTTCCCTGCTAGTTAATACAGGGTGTCGGTGATAGGTTTATATTGGCATTCACGTTAAAAAAAAAACATTCCTGACCAGAAGCATCTTGTCACCTGGTCCATCTGGTGAAAAGCAGTGGATTATGTATAGGGACTAGTGTGCCATTTGGAACGCACACCATATTCCTTAGACGCTATTCAAGATGAGTAATGTATAGGCGCGAGGCCTATACACTACTCATCTTGAATAGCGTCTAAGGAATATGGTGTGCGTCCCAAAAGGCACACTAGTCCCTATATAGTGCACTACTTTTCACCAGATGAATAGGGTGCCATTTGGGATGGTGTTGCATAATTATACCATAACATCATGTAGGCTAACACATTCATTTTGTTTTTTCTGTTGGTAGGTCCTGGGCATGTGTTTCTCCATGACTTTGTTCTGTCACATAAGCCGGTCTGGACTCGGCTACAAGTTATGACATTTCTGCTTACATGGTTAGGACCTTTCTCTTCTAACTGAAAACATCTGTCTACAACTGTTTTACAGAGAATTTCCATATACAGAACTATAAACTTACATTTACAGGCACCTATGAGATTTTATACACTTAAATTAATGTTTGTTTTCTGTAATATAATGCCATCAGTTCATTTTATGCTGAAAGGCAGGCACTTTATAATGTAAACCCAAATAATGCAATAAACATTGAGCTTTTAAATTAATTTTAACCCCACAAAGATTGACTAAAAGCACTTTTCCCTCTCGATCCGTAACTGTATAAAAATGTTCTGCCATCAGAAGACTTTGAAATGGATTTCCTAAATTAAAATATCTTGGGAGTTTAAAAAAAAAAAAAAAACATTTCCATCACCATCTTTTTAACTACACAGTATGACAGTGGCTTGTCAACGTCACATGGTTTCCTGTTACTTTCAACCTGCATGGTGAAACTGAATTTAACCACTTCTTCTTATAGCGTAACTGATGGTTTCACTTCACTAATATAACAACGAAGCAGTCAGTAAAAGGACCCTCCTTTCTGTGAGAAAACTTTGTTAAAACTCTTGTGTGAAGGTGTGAAAACACCACCACCTTGTTTGGACTGGGTTGTTTGTTGTGGGAGTTTACAAGAAACTTTTCTGTTTTGCATTTTTCTATCTACATTCGGGTCCCTTTCTATGTAGGTTTGCAGTTTTTCACACCACCTTAATGTTTTCTCAAACCTGGAGCAAGATATATTTCACTTCAGATTGAGATATGAAGTGGAATCAAAAGCAACACCTTGTAGGTACATACTTAAGAATAAAAATACATTTAAGCATTCCACAGTTTTATTTAAAGAATAAAATCCTGCATCCTCAATATTTTAAGACAAAAACAAAAAATATACTAAGATGTCCTTTACATTTTAAAATAATTGTGTTCTTTTTTTGAAACCATCACAAAAAATAGAAACAAGTACAATTTTGTCATAAAAAAAAATGTAACTGTACACAGCAGAATATACCATTTATTGCAAACTGAACACCCCTGATACCTCAGAAACTATACACACAATTATTGCGATTCACCTAGATATGCAAAACTACTCCGACACAGATCATTTGTTCTCTTTACTGCTCTGAAATATGACAGCTGTTAAATGAGCCCGGTTTGTTTCCCCACGCTACCCCTGTAATTACCCGGTGTCTGAAGCACAGCAACTGCTATCTTCAATGTGATGTCATGCCTTTAGCGCAGTCGATTTCAGGGGAGGTCAATTTCTTTATATTTAACTTGTACAAAATGTCAGTAACTGTGGCACTTTTGTCCTCCTCTCTGAACACAACAGAAGAAACAATATCCTCTTTGGAAGAGAGAGGGAGATGCATTTGACTAAACTGAAATGTTAAGATATCTTCCCCAAGTGACATATTTTCCTTATTTAATAGGGAGGTCATTAAAGAAACCAGAATCCCTCTGAGTAACAAATGTACTCAATTCAGCAGAAACCGACTGCCATTATGGTAAAGCAATGCCACCAAACATAAGAAGCGAGACTATTCCTGCATCATGGACACCTGTAAATGCACTGGATACTTTAACAGAAACTCAGGTCTATAAAAGGGATTTCATTTGGAAAGATGTGTTTCATTCTAAAGCCTTTGGGCTATTCAATTATTTGTGTATGACCTACACCTGGGACAAATGAATGTTTGATGTGCAATATCTTCAAAAACTGATTTTCCATGTCTTTTTCTTTCTTTTGCTGCATATTGCATTAATAACAGTATAAATGCCACTTTAATGACATTCCATATTTCCTGGGTCTGACCAGAGGAGGGTAAACGACAATGTAGCCCAAGTCTCAGGAGGATACTAAATCTGCATTAGGGCGGGTATATACACCACATTCCACCCCAGTAAATAATGCAGTGCTCACTACGGCCACGGGTGAAAATGTAATGCAATCAAAAGCTAATTAAATGCACGTGCATGACACAGAGTATCAAAAATCTGAAGCTCAATTAGAGTAGTTTGAGACAGTACCATGTCTTGAAAGTACATTCCGTTAGGTTAGAGAACCCAAACCAGCCATGATTTAAATGCTGCAAAGAGTGATCTCTTATCACTCAGTAAACATTTAATCCACCAAAAGGTCCATGACAGCAGATTTATCACACCACCATCTGCAATGACAATAACATCAATAAATAAGATGAGAAATGTAGTCTTTCACAAACCCTTGTCTAACAAAATCTCCAAGTCAAACCTATTCACACAACCCAACATAATTGGAATGAGTAAATAACAATAGGGTACCCAGCCCCTCTTTAAAACATCTAGGTTAAAAACTCTGCTTTTTATAGTAAAAAAAAAAAAAAGAAACCTGTCAGTTATTGTTTGTTCAGTAACCATCACCCCACAATAGACTCTGCACTAGTTTAAATTGATCATGTCAAATAAGGTATTACAAAATCACGCCCTCTACTGTCCAAGCCATTTCCAGCATACATAAGACCAAAAACAACAGACCCTTATGGGTTAAAATCACAGTTACGATTAGTTCAAATTAAGCATGACACACAAAAAAAAGAACAAGTTACCATTGATGATTCAAATCTGCCCCTCGTTGTAACCAGTACGCAGCAAAATAACAGTCATCCCATCCCAGTTGCACCATGGAGCAATCTACTTAGTATCAATTGAACAAGCCTCACTCAAAATAACCATCAATGCACTTTCACTGACAGGAGGAGGAAACCAATAGGCCGGGGGTATTCAACTCTTACCCTACCACGTCTGGAGCCTGCTGGTTTTCTGTCCTACCTTAATTACACCCACCTGGTGTCCCAGGTCTAAATCAGTCCCTGATTAGAGGGGAACAATGAAAGAAAAACCCAGTGGAACTGGCTTCGAGGTCCAGAGTTGAGTCTGAGGGCAATAGGCTAATCAATGTTAATACCAAGCAAGCAACCAACCATCTTTCACTAGGTGCAACACTCAATTGAAGTAGCAACCCACAATCGAAAGCAATAGGAAGCAGGAAGAGGAGAAGTCATTCATTTAAGTTAAAGGCTACCATTTCCTAAAGGCCAGTCAAAGTGTAAAAGCTACTACAATCAGGAATTAAGAAAACAAACAATGTTCCAAACATTGACATTTTCAAGTTATTATACCCCCATAAAAGTTATATTGAAAGCAGGATTCAGATAAACTAGGTGTCACGTGATTCACAATGAGTAAGCTTCATGTGTCACAATGAGCAAAAAGCAACTACATATAAGGCAGCTTGTTTTAACCAGATTTGCTAGCACAAGTGCTTGTCCATGGTGCAATGTAGAGTCAAGCTGACTTTAAGCATGTAAAGCATTGAGAATACTCTTTACTTGTTAAGACTACAGGTTTCAGGCCATACAGAAGGCCTCTGGGCTAGACTAGCCTATGTATTCACTGGAAACAATGCAAAGGTTTATACGGGTCTGGGTCATATTAACTAGGCACCAAATGAAAGAAAATGGACTGAAACAGGGAGGGACTACCTAACCATGTCCAATAAGAAGCTTGTGTTCTCGTATTTCAGTTGCAAAAAGTTTTGCTTTGGTGTGCACTACTAAATACGACCCTGCTGTGTCTATTAAAATGGTGCCGTACACATTTGATGCCGCCGTTAACTTGAGTCCCAAACGGCTTGTCTTTGACAGTGGCATTTCAAATCCATGTTGTATAGCAGCTTATTCATGGTCATATCCTAAGACTGCACGACGACACAATGATTTACCAAAACCATTATGGGACCAAAAGGACCAATAACTTAAAATATGGTCACAACAACCAAGTGAAAGTCATCTTCTGTGCATGCCATTGTTGTTCTGTAAGCATTTCTCTTTCATCACTTGCACTCAAAAGCGCAAAACACTGACGTCATTATGATACGACTACAAAGTCTGGCGTCCCACACTTAAAAGCAGCATTGAGAAATCCATAGCCAGGCCAGTATAGGAATGTAGGGGTTCTGACATGGCCTGGCCAGTAGAGTGACAGTATAGGAATGTAGGGGTTCTGACCTGACCTGGCCAGGCCAGCATGTGTTCCAGTGTGTCTAGGCCTGTGAGGAGAGGGAGGGAAGCTGTGTGGTTCTGATGTGTAGTAGGGAGAGTCTGAGGGCTCAGGGGGTTGTGATGTGCTGTGGAGTGTCGGCGTGAGGAAGGGTTACATTTGGTGGTGGTGGTGTTGTCTGTAGGAGCCCCCAACCAGTGCCAGAGGAAGGGGAATGCTGGGTTGCGTCCGAAACAGCAGCCGATTCACCTTATACTACATTACCTTGACCGGGGCCCATAGAACTCGAGTCAAAAGTAGTGCACTATGGAGGGAAGAGTGCCATTTGGGACACAGCCCTGGGGGTGTTTGGATGGGCAGCTGTCTGTGGACTCGCTCTCATGGGAGTAATGCAGCCAGCGTTGACGTCAGTGGTGATGGTCTCTTTCCTCAGACAGAAGGACAGACAACTCCTGGGCCTGGCTTAGCAGAGCTCACAGTGGCATCAGCCGAGTGGTGTGGAACAGGAGTGGGTTCAGTTCCTCCGCATGGACAGCCCGGTGGAGGGAGGGCTCCGAGGCACTCCGCTCGATTTTTGGCAACAGGTCCTGGACCTGCTCAATGCCTAACATGACCTGGGGCGAAACAAAACAAACATTATATAAGTGGGAAATGTACTCCTGCTCATAAACAGTAAAAACCAAGGAGGCCGACATACATAAAATAAGACAATAAGAGAACAGTAAATAAAGAGAGGAATGAGTAAAATACCCTCTTGTTGCTGACTATGATAAACCAAGCACACAAATGCTTTGGCAGTGCTCTCTCTCACCTGCGGAAAGAGGGGCCTCTCATCACGTTTGAACTTCAAGCAGTCAATGATGAGCCTCTTCATGGACTTGGGTGAGCTACTGGACAGCAAACTGAGGTCTGGAGACAAGTAGCCACGCCCAACCATAAAGAGTATCTGAGAGAAAAGATAGGATGGTAAACATGATACAGTACAGAAGTATTGTGTTTTTTATGCACGAGAGGTTTTAATGTGAATTATCTTACATGGCATGCATGTGAGCTGCACCCTTCAGATACACTACCGTTCAAAAGTTTGGGGTCACAAAGAAATGACCTTATTTTTAAAGAAAAGTACATGTTTTGTCCATTAAAATAACATAAAATTGATCCGAAATACAGTGTAGACATTTTTTTTAATTTCACCTTTATTTAACCAGGTAGGCTAGTTGAGAACAAGTTCTCATTTGCAACTGCTTCCTGGCCCAGATAAGGCGTAGCAATTCGACACATACAACACAGAGTTACACATGGAATTAACAAAACATACAGTCAATAATACAGTAGAAAAAAAAATGTATATATACAGTGAGTGCAAATGAGGTAAGGAAATAAATAGGCCATGGTGGCGAAGTAATTACAATATAGCAATTAAACACGAATGGTAGATTGGCAGAAGATGAATGTGCAGGTAGAGATACTGGGGTGCAAAGGAGCAAAGTAAATAAATAAATACCAGTATGGGGATGAGGTAGGTAGATAGATGGGCTGTTTACAGATGGGCTATGTACAGGTGCAGTGATCTATAAGCTGCTCTGACAGCTGGTGCTTAAAGCTAGTGAGGGAAATGAGAGTCTCCAGCTTCAGAGATTTTTGCAATTCATTCCAGTCATGGGCAGCAGAGAACTGGAAGGAAAGTCGACCAAAGGAGGAATTGGCTTTGGGGGTGACCAGTGAGATACACCTGCTGGAGCGAGTGCTACGAGTGGGTGCTGCTATGGTGACCAGTGAGCTGAGATAAGGCGGGGCTTTACCTAGCAGAGACTTGTAGATAACCTGTAGCCAGTGGGTTTGGCGACGAGTATGAAGCGAGGGCCAACCAATGAGAGCGTACATGTCGCAATGGTTGGTAGTGTATGGGGCTTTGGTGACGAAAAGGATGGCACTGTGATAGACTGCATCCAGTTTTTTGAGTAGAGTGGTGGAGGCAATTTTATAGATGACATCACCGAAGTCGAGGATCGGTAGGATGGTCAGTTTTACGAGGGTATGTTTGGCAGCATGAATGAAGGATGCTTTATTGCGATATAGGAAGCGGATTCTAGATATAATTTTTGATTGGAGATGCTTAATGTGAGTCTGGAAGGAGAGTTTACAGTCTAACCAGACACCTAGGTATTTGTAGTTGTCCACGTATTCTAAGACAGAGCCGTCCAGAGTAGTGATGCTGGACGGGCGAGCAGGTAATCGATTGAAAAGCATGCATTTAGTTTTACTTGCGTTTAAGAGCAGGTGGAGGCCACAGAAGGACAGTTGTATGGCATTGAAGCTCGTCTGGAGGTTAGTTAACACAGTGTCCAAGGAGGGGCCAGAAGTATACAGAATGGTGTCGTCTGCGTAGAGGTAGATCAGAGAATCACCAGCAGCAAGAGCAACATCATTGAAGTATACAGAAAAGAGAGTCGGCCCGAGAAATGAACCCTGTGGCACACCCATAGAGACTGCCAGAGGTCCGGACAACAGGCCCTCCGATTTGACACACTGAACTCTGATAGAGAAGTAGTTGGTAAACCAGGCGAGGCAATCATTTGAGAAACCAAGGCTGTCGAGTCTGCCAATAAGAATGTTGTGATTGACAGAGTCGAAAGACTTGGCCAGGTCGATGAATACGGCTGCACAGTAATGTCTCTTATCGATGGCGGTTATGATGTCGTTTAGAACCTTGAGCGTGGCTGAGGTGCACCCATGACCAGCTCTGAAACCAGATTGCATAGCAGAGAAGGTATGGTCTGATTCGAAATGGTCAGTAATCTGTTTGTTAACTTAACTTTCGAAGACCTTAGAAAGGCATGGTAGGATAGATATAGGTCTGTAGCAGTTTGGGAGTAGAGTGTCACCCGCTTTGAAGAGGGGGATCACCGCAGCAGCTTTCCAAACTTTGGGAATCTCAGACGATACGAAAGAGGTTGAACAGGCTAGTAATAGGGGTTGCAACAATTTCTGCAGATCATTTAAGAAAGAGAGGGTCCAGATTGTCTAGCCCGGCTGATTTGTAGGGGTCCAGATTATGTTAGCACAGCTGAAAACTGTTGTTCTGATTAAAAAAGCAATAAAACTGGCCTTCTTTAGACTAGTTGAGTATCTTGAGTATCAGCATTTGTGGGTTCGATTACAGGCTCAAAATGGCCAGAAACAAAGACCCGATTAACCTGTAATCGAACCCACAAATGCTGATGCTCCAGACACTCAACTAGTCTAAAGGAGGACAGATTTATTGCTTCTTTAAATCGGCACAAGTTTTCAGCTGTGCTAACATAATTGCAAAAGCTTTTTCTAATGAAAACATTAGACTTAAAATGATAAAACTGTTTGCTGATAAAAGTAGATATTCCATTCAAAATCAGCCGTTTCCAGCTACAATAATCAGTTACAACATTAAGTGTCTACACTGTATTTATGATCAATTTGATGTTATTTTTAAAAAGTGACACATTTTTGCTTTTCTTTCAAAAACAAGGACATTTCTAAGTGACCCCAAACTTTTGAACGGTAGTGCATTTACTTAGAGTCAAACAGTTCCTATCCTCCTCTCAGCCATCAAGTGTTAGATTTATGGTGGTTTGTAAACTTGTAATACTTACATATTTAATCATTTCATTGTAAAGTATGTGTACTTGAAGCTGCAACTTGTAAAAAAACTAAACATTCTCACCTGGTCTCGGTTGTTAATCTGGGAATAAGGCAGAGTCCCCGACATCAGCTCAAACAGCACCACCCCGTAGCCGTACACGTCTGACTGGAACGTGTAAGGGTTGGCGTCCTGCATCCGGATCACCTCAGGAGCCTACAACGGAAACACACACACATCATTGAACAGCTGACGCAAGCAGATGGGACATTTTCTAAAAATGAAACTTTTTCTAGCTGATGTTACAACTGTTTCTTTTTCCAAAACAATATAAAATCACACAAGAGAAATGCTACCCGTTGAAAGTCTAGAACACTCACAAGACATTAAAAATCACATGGCTAAATGTAGATTGACAGTTGAGGTGAAATGACGCCACACGCAATACCAGAGAGTGATATCTAGGTCGTACTCCCTAGACACCAAATGGAAGACAACGGACCGAAACAGGTAGTGACTACCTGAATGTTGCAAAACGTTTTCCATTGCAAAATGGCTTGCTAGTGTGCCGTAATGAATACGACCCAGGAGTGCCAGTAACTTACCATCCACAGAATGGAGCCGCTGGGCTGTTCTACCTGCTCAGAGCCACTCCATCGAGACTTCACCGTTGCCAGCCCAAAGTCCCCGATCTTCACAGTCCAGCCCTCATGGAGGAAGATGTCTGACAACAGAGCTCAGGAACATGGCAGCAAGTAGGTTGGCAGGTGTGTACATTTGGAAAAGCCAATCAATCACACATCTAAATAGACGTGAAATTGATAACATTCTACAAAGGTGATCTAGACTTGGACACAAAATATCTCTCTCCGATGGGGCTGACAAACATTTGATCCATTTTATGTTGAAGCGTGACAAATACGAGAGTTAGATCAATTTGTTCTAATACATCTCCATGGATCTGCTAGAAAGCCTGATACAACACCTTCTACTTAGCCTTTAAAAAAGGGGAAGAAGAGATGCTGTGACAGTTTGTAGCCAAACAGGCTCACACCAAGCAACATAACACGCAATTCATGATGCATAGATTTCACAACTGCCACACAGTGACACACTATAAAAACATGAATATTAGTGGTTAGCACAGCTCTGAACTCAAAGAAACACAAAATAAAAGGGGTGTTTAAAAATACTTCTGTGGTTATTCTTCATTGGCTGCAAAGGCCTACACTAGGTAAAGGAAGCTCTGACAGAGCCTCACCACTGACAATATTCATAAAGCGTCTTAAGAGTATGACTGCTGATCTAGGATCAGGGCCTTCTTATCCATATTATGGTATTAATCTTCAGAGAGAAAAGCCCAGCTCAAGAAAGGATACTGTTTGATTTCAGGTCTCGATGAATTATATTCTTGGCATGAAGATAACTGAAAAAAAAGATTAAAAAAAAAAAAAGACTAATGTTATTTACAATTGAATATACCAAAGCAGTCAAACTTTTTTTTTTTTACTTTAAAAAACGACTACTTTTCAGGTGCGAATAAAAAGCACCACATGTGACGAAATAAGACAGTCGAACCCAGCTCATGAGGAATGCACAAGTTATATTCAAGAATCCATTGCTACGAATCAAGAATTTAAAAGTTCAAAAATAGATGTACAAATTCCAGATTTCCCCTTTAATAACAGTATGCAAAGAGCTGCAGCCTTACTCCATGCCCTGTGCCGTCTGCCTGGCCACGTCGATGCGACGCATGGTCTCAAACTTGGTCTCAGAGACGTGCAGATGGCGGTACAGGCTGCTGCCCTCACACCACTGTGTGATGATGGCAAAGTTAGGCTTAGTCATGAAGCCCATGAACAGCAGAATGTTGACGTGGCGTGTCTTTCTGCGGGGGAGGGAACCCACCAGGGAGCAATATTAGTCACAAAACACACTGCATAACTCTCCATATCACTCCTAAAACTGCATGTTTCCTCAATTCACCATGTTCTATCTATAACGTTTGAATAATGTACATTCTGGCACAGCACCGTCATTGAGTAATGTACATACCGGTATACCAGGACCTGATAAAAATAGCATTAATTAATTTGTCAATGTAACTAACAAGAAGAGAGCATCTTCTCACCGTAGCACTTGCATTTCATTTTTAAAGGCTTGCAACTGCTCAGGTGTTGGCTCTGTCACTTTGAGGATCTTGATGGCCACGTCGCCGTGCCACTTGCCCTTGAAGACAGTCCCAAAGGAGCCTGCACCTATCCTTTTCTGGATGGAGACTTCTCGCGAGTGGACCTCCCAGTAGTAACTTGAGTCTCTATAGCCGCCACGGTGCTAAAACACAAACCTATACTCAACACTATTTTCAACAACATCCCCATCACTAATTAACAGCAAACACAAAGGGTTCAGAGTCCCGGACATCACTTTCTAAAAAAAAGGTTAAAAAAAGACTGCAACAACCGTTGATGCCGTCACCTTAACATTAAAAAAATAATAATAATATAGAATTTTTACCCCCTTTTTCTCCCCAATTTCGTAGTTACCAATTATTAGAAGTTACTATCTTGTCTCATTGCTACAACTTCCGTACGGGCTCGGGAGAGACGAAGGTCGAAAGTCATGCGTCCTCCGAAACACAACCCAACCTTCTTAACACAGCGAGCATCCACCCCAGGACCCAGCCGCATCAATGTGTCGGAGGAAACACCGTGCACCTGGCGACCTTGGTTAGCACGCACTGCGCCCGGCCCGCCACAGGAGTCGCAGGTGGCACAGCTAGCGCTGCGATGCAGTGCCCTAGACCACTGCGCCACCTGGGAGGCCACCTTTACATTTTTGGGACTTTCCCCAGATGAAAATCTCATTCCATAGAAGCCTTTTAGTAACGCTGGCATATCTAATTTCTACTTACCACTTTCTTTTTGTCATCAGATGAGGAGGGCTTGCGCTCCTTGTGCTCGGAGGGGGATTTGGGGGGTCTCCTGCCAGGGGAGCCCAGGGAGGGCGGGCTGGTAGAGGTTTTGGGTGATGGTTCAGGAACTGTATATAATACAGTACCAAATGAGCAAGTTATTAAACACTTGCAAGGGGCGAATAATCTCAATAATAGTAATCTCAAATAAATAAATCTGATCATTTTAAAATCTCACCCATTGTATTGTTTTGTAATTTTAACGCATCCTAAAAAGAGAACAAAAACACTTAGCATAACCACTAAGGTCCAATATCATTTAAACATTGACTCAGATCGATGCCCGCTATAGGTGTGATGTATGCCATTGTAGGGGATGAGAAATTAGCTGTAATAAATGGACTGCTGAAATTGCATAGTATAGTAAATCCTGGCGTGTAATACCAGACCCTGCATTGTGGGTGTGACTGTCTCACCTCTATGATGCTGACACCGGCAGGGCCTACGGTGCTGACCATGTGGACATTGGGGGTGGAGGTGGACCGATGCCTCTGTAGAGACTGACCATCTCCACCTGGCAGAGGAAACCGGAAGGCCGAGGTTGGCGACAGTAGTCCGTGCCTATATGAAAACATAGGAGCACAACAGTACAGGTTAAGGTTAATTTTTGAAGAGTTACCATTCTCCATTGGAGGGGGGCACCAATACCATATGGTTTCTAGACTGGGACTTGCATCCCACATGGCACCCTATTCCCTTTATAGCACACTACTACTGACCAAGGAATAGGGTACAATTTGGGATGCATTTGACTATGGTTCAGATCCACTTACCCAGAAGGATCCGGGGTTAAGGCTATGTCGCTCTGGGATATGGAGTTGTCTGGCAACAGTATGGATATCTGAGGGTACTCATCTGGGCAAGGATTAGGTGTGCACCTGGAAACAAGGTACAGTACATACACAGAGGCTAAACCAGGGGTAAGGAGCACTGTTCCAGTCACACAATGCTAACAGTACAACAAATATGAAGTGACATGAGTGACCTTGTGAAAACAGGGTCTCCACAGGCTCCATGAGGTTGAATTCAAGACTTTAAAAAAATACCTTAATGCCACTTGGAATTCAATTTAATGCCAATTCTGAGGTCTGCATGCAACACACATGCTAATATTCCCCTCCAGAAATGAGCCCATGTTGGCAAAAAAGTCATTTTAGGGCTATAGCCTACATGGCTCATATTATCAGGCAGGTGTGCTTTCTTAGCAATGAGCCTGACAGATGAATTAGCATAGTGGCTACTGGCTAGGCTATACATGGCTGAAGCACGGGGTTGGCCATCTGCATTTGTTTAGGCTACCCTGGTGGGCTAATCATTAGCGAGATCACAAACTAGGTTAAGAATTTTGGCTTCGATGTCAATACTAGCTTAGTATAATGATACTCAATACCATAACTGTGGGAAAAAATGCTTTCAAGTCAAATATACAGCACTGTTACTGTATAAAACATGTGTGCTCTCCATCTTTAGAGCTTGGCCACAGGGTATGCAGGCTTTTGATCACACTTGGACCAGCTTAACAAGGTCCTGTTGAGCAGTGGATTTGTAGAATCGTGTGTGTTATAGTGGGCTGGAAGAAAAGTCCACACACACAGCAGCTCTCCCGGAGGTATTATTCTATAACATTAGAACATAAGCCTACATCCAAAAAGTCAAATAAAAAAAATAACCTTGTTCAGTGAATCATGTATCAAATGCCTATACTTTGAGGTAAGGTAGCTAAGCAGGATGGCTCTAGTCATACCTTTTCCAGTGCCAAGTAAGACCTAGAAGTTAGCTATTTCATCTAACATGCTTAGGGAATACATGATGGCTATTCAAAATAATCAGATATATTTTCGAGTCTTTAGAGATTCATTTGCCTGCATGTGTTTATGTATATTGTTCTAGGCTATATCCTATGCTACATAATTTACAACCTGAGGAAGTGGGAACTCAAAACACATGGTGTATTCGGTGCATGTGACAAATACAATTTGATTTGCTTTCATTGCAGGAAGCAGGCTAACGCACATTACTGTTCTCCAAAAATGGTTTTAGAACCCATAAATCACCAGGAACGTTGTGTAGCCTAATCTCCGACATAAGAAAAAATTGCATTGGTAAGAGGAGGGTTTATCATCCCAGCTTTAGTTAAAGTTGTCTATCAAACTGTACAGTCGTGGCCAAAGGTTTTGAGAATGACACAAATACTAATTTCCACAAAGTTTGCTACTTCAGTGTCTTTAGATAGTTTTGTAAGATGTTACTATGGAATACTGAAGTATAATTACAAGCATTTCATATTTGTCAAAGGCTTTTGACAATTATATGAAGTTGATGCAAAGAGTCAATATTTGCAGTGACCTCTGCAATCCGCCCTGGCATGCTGTCAATTAACTTCTGGGCCACATCCTGACTGATGGCAGCCCATTCTTGCATAACCAATGCTTGGAGTTTGTGGGTTTTTGTTTGTCCATCCACCTCTTGATGATTGACCACAAGTTCTCAATGGGATTAAAGTCAGGGGAGTTTCCTGGCCATGGACCCAAACTATCGATGTTTTGTTCCTTGAGCCACTTAGATATCACTTTTGCCTTATGGCAAGGTGCTCCATCATGCTAAAAAGGGATTGTTCGTCACCAAACTGTTCCTACATGGTTGGGAGAGGTTGCTCTCTGAGGATGTGTTGGTACCATTCTTTATTCATGGCTATGTTATTGGGCAAAATTGTGAGTCAGCCCACTCCCTTGGCTGAGAAGCAACCCCACACATCAATGGTCTCAGGATGCTTTACTGTTGGCATGACACAGGACTGACGGTAGCGCTCACCCGGTCTTCTCCGGACAAGCTTTTTTACGGATTCCCCAAACAATCGGAAAGGGGATTCATCAGAGAAAATTACTTTACCCCAGTCCTCAGCAGTCCAATCCCTGTACCTTTAGCAAAACATCAGTCTGTCCCTGATGTTTTTCCTGGAGAGAAGTGGCTTCTTTGCTGCCCTTCTTGACACCAAGGCCATCCTCCAAAAGTCTTTGCCTCACTGTACATGCAGATGCACTCACACCTGCCTGCTGCCATTGCTGAGCAAGCTCTGTACTGGCGGTGCCACAATCGTGCAACTGAATCAACTTTAGGAGATGGTCCTGGCGCTTACTGGACTTTGTTGGGCACCCTGAAGCATTCTTCACAACAATTGAACCGCTCTCCTTGAAGTTCTTGACGATCCGATAAATGGTTGATTTAGGTGCAATCTTACTGGCAGCAATATCCTTGCCTGTGAAGCCCTTTTTGTGCAAAGCAATTATGACAGCACGTGTTTCCTTGCAGGTAACCATGATTGACAGAGAAAGAACAATGATTCCAAACACCACCCTCCTTTTGAAGGTTCCAGTCTGTTATTCGAACTCAAATCAGCATGAGAGATCTCCAGCCTTGTCCTCGTCAACACTCACACCTGTGTTAACAAGGGAATCACTGACATGTCAGCTGGTCCTTTTGTGGCAGGGCTGAAATGGAGTGGACATGTTTATTTTGGATTCAGTTCATTTGCATGGCAAAGAGGGATTTGCAATTAATTGCAATTCATCTGATCACTCTTCATAACATTCTGGAGTATATGAAAATTACCATCATACAAACTGAGACAGCAGACTGAAAATGAATATTTGTGCCATTCTCAACTTTTGCCCATGACTGTATAGGCTACCTTGCTCTGCTCTGGCAACAGCCCGACTCACACGTGTCGTGCACACACACAGGCGCACATGTGGATAGCTCTTGAACATCTTGAAATTGCACTTACAGTATTTGATGATTTATTTTGTTTATTTTTCGTGGTGGCAACAATTAAGCAGCAGCACAATATAACGGAAACACTGTAATCGTCTCCTTCGCATTTTTTAAGACCATTGACAATGGGATTGAAGACATTTTAAGAATTAAGACCTCGAAATCAGATAAATGAATATTAGACTTCTTAAGAACCCATGGACACCCAAACAAAACGAATCAAGAACGTTGTAGGATTTTAAACCTTATCACAATGTACTGGAGACTGACCACATTATTGACTCATACAATCTAGGACAGTATCCCTGTTCCATCTCCTCGACAGACTCACCGTTTTGTTATAGTGTCCATGTCCACACACACAGTGGGGACCTTGCTGCTGCAGTGCTGGTGAAACTTGTAGCCGCATGTCTGACATCTGAAGCCGTTGAACAGAAACTTGTGACAAAAGTCACAATAGGCCAACTTAAAGAAGGTTTTTCGTACCTGGAATACAAATGACTTTAAATAGGTTGTGTATTTTTCAGACATTTCAATTGAAACGGTAGGAGAGTGTTTAAGAAGGAAAGTGAGGCGAGGGTTTGTGACAAAGTAGTGATAGGTCCAGTATTCTAACAAGCACATTCATTAAAATGTGGTGGTGGTAACCACTACTGGAAAAATAGGTGTTGCCATACAATACACGAATGCAGAGTGAAACAATTACAAGAGCTACTTACAAAGTTATGCATGGTGAGGGGGACATCATCCAACACCTCCACCAGAAGCTCTTCTCCTACCAGCGGGGTGATGTCAGTGTTCCAATCAGTTAGTCTCTTGCGACTGCAGGAGGGGGTGGTGGACAAAAAGACAAAGGAAATGGGAGAACAAAACTGAATCAGAAAACTGTATTGCCATGAAAGACAAAGCAGCTAAAAATGTATTCTGGGGTTGTACATAGAAAGTTAAGAAATATTGTTTGAGCAACAATATATATAAAAATGGTGTTATAAATCAGGTTAAAGGGGGAGTGACCCAAATGGAATCAAATCAGTCTGCCAGTTTAGTTAACTGTTCATAAAGTATGACACTGACAAGATGTCCAAGTCCCAAATAGCACCCTGTTCCTTATATAGCGCACTACTTTTGACCTGAGCCATATGGGCTACGACAGACACTTACCCTTCTAGGAGTCGAAACACAGCGCAACAGTCCTGGCTCAGGCCCCTTACTTTAAGGGCTTTATCCAAACTGTCATAAACGGTCTGCCCAGGGCGAACATTCACCTGCAGACACAAATAGATGTTTGAACAAAATAGGAGGTATATGAAAGCAGGTTTAGCAATGACAACTAGGGTGTGGATGTGGCTGCTTGTGTCAGAGAAATAACTACTTTCACGTGATAAAATACAACACTAAAAACCATTTAGAGTTAAGAAATCTTGTAAGTCACGTAGACAGTTGGTTGTTATGCAACAAAATCGACGCTTGCGCAACTATGGGTCTAAACAGACCGGGTTGGATTAGATTGTTGACATGGATATTTTGTCTCCAATGTTTATTGAAAACAAATACATTTGCACAATGAGCACATATAGATAAATATTGTCATGACGTTGGCCTGGGGGTAGGTTTATGACAATCATAAATACCTCTTCCCCCCCCTTTTCCTCTCTCTATCCTACTGAGGTTACATTTGCAAAACCCTTGGTTAATTAACAGAGATTCTGGGAACATCAGAAGGTGGGGGGGAAATGAACTATATTCTGGTAATCCGATCAATTGAACATAATGAATATGTCAGTTCGGTTGTCATCTGAGAAATTCTCATCAATGATAAGATGACAAACTCTACAGTGGAAAGTCTACACATCAGAGTTATCGGATTCACATGGATGGGATGAAATGTGATTTTAGCTTCTAAAATGTGAGATTTGGGTTTTCATAAGGTAGGGCTCTGCTCAATCAGTGGCCCGCCCCTGTGAAGGGACATGGGCTATAAAACCTTTCAAACACGCCCTCTCCCTTCCGATATAAGCCCTTGACGACAATATAACCTCCTGTTCCGAGGATGACGGTCCGATGTCAGAATGGTTCAGATAATAACTACAGAACGAAGCCAACATCAGCGTGAGCTTTGGTTAAGAATGGTAAAAACTTTGAACTCTTTTTCACTACAGAAGTGATAATTCCTAGCCGTTGAGTTAGCAACAGCCGCTGCAAACGAGGATTAGGAAGGAACAGACAGAATATCCCGTCTATCACACAACGGCGTTACTACAACGTTAATAATTGACAACCAGAGACATTCTTCAAAGGACTCGGTTGGACAACACGGCCTTCCATCTACCACCAACCTACCGAAGCGCAGCTCAGAGTAAATAT
Source organism: Oncorhynchus kisutch (assembly GCF_002021735.2). Classification (NCBI taxonomy): domain Eukaryota; kingdom Metazoa; phylum Chordata; class Actinopteri; order Salmoniformes; family Salmonidae; genus Oncorhynchus; species Oncorhynchus kisutch. The sequence goes on from NC_034176.2 coordinate 38,899,200, forward strand.
TTATTGCATTTTGCATTCTGTTCCAAATGGGCGGTAATTTAGAATGCATAAGATACTGTATTTACCTATAGCACAGCTTCGCCCTTTGTTCCTCAGTCATCCTGCTCTTTCACTCAAACCCAGCCCCTTTTCTTTTGTGTAACAAGCTGTCATATCTGTTCCGCCTGCTAGGGACATTTTCCTTTGACATAATTTGTAATCAAGTTATGATTTAATAATGTGTATGTGTAATTAGTTAGGTATTTAGTAAATAATAATTAAACCCAATTTTGTATTGCAGATTCAACTTGTTAGCCAGGGTTTGTGCGGATAAACAAGAATTTAAAACTTTCAGATGAGACTGAATTAAGATGACGATTAATATTAACTGCTATTGATGTAAAATATTACTAGGTCTGTAAGAGTTTATTCGGAAGATAACAGCTCTATAAATATTATTTAGTGGTGCCCGACTCTAGTTAATTACATGTACATGATTAGCTGAATCAGGTAATATTTTATTTATTATTATTTTATAGAATAGCATGTCATATCACTTAATCTGGCATAGCCAAAGACATGACAATATATATATATATATATATATATATATATATATATACACATACATACATAGATACAAGGTCGACTGATTAATTAGGGCCGATTTCAAGTTTTAATAACAATCGGAAATCTGTATTTTTGGACACCATTTTTTTTACACCTTTATTTAAGTAGGCAAGTCAGTTAAGAACACATTCTTATTTTATTTTTTAGAATTTTACCCCCTTCTTTCTCCCCAATTTTGTGGTATCTTGTCTCATCGCTACAACTCCCATACGGGCTCGGGAGAGACGAAGGTTGAAAGCCATGCGTCCTCCGATACACAACCCAACCAAGACGCACTGCTTCTTAACACAACGCGCATCCAACCCGGAAGCCAGCCACACCAATTGGTTGGAGGAAACACCGTGCACCTGGCAACCTTGGTTAGCGTGCACTACGCCCGGCCCGCCACAGGAGTCGCTGGTGCGCGATGAGATAATCTAATCCGGACGACGCTAGGCCAATTGTGCGTCGCCCCACCGACCTCCCGGTCGCAGCCGGTTACGACAGAAACTGGGCGCGAACCCAGGGTCTCTGGTGGCACAGCTGGCGCTGCAGTACAGCGCCCTTAACCACTGCGCCACCCGGGAGGCCCTCACATTCTTATTTTCACTGACGGCCTAGGAACGGTGGGTTAACTGCCTTGTTCAGGGGCAGAACGACAGATTTTTACATTGTCAGCTCGGGGATTCAATCTCGCAACCTTACAGTTAACTAGTCCAACTTTCTAACCACCTGCCTCTCATTGCACTCCACGAGGAGCCTGACTGTTACGCGAATGCAGTAAGAAGCCAAGGTAAGTTGTTAGCTAGCATTAAACTTATCTTATAAAAAACAAACAATCATAAATCACTAGTTAACTACACATGGTTGATGATATTACTAGTTTATCTAGCGTGTCCTGCGTTGCATATAATCGATGCGGTGCGCATTCGAGAAAAAGGACTGTCGTTGCTTCGTGTACCTAAGCATAAATATCAATGCCTTTCTTAAAAGCAATACACAAGTATATATTTTTAAACCTGCATATTTAATTAATATTGCCTGCTAACATGAATTTATTTTAACTAGGTAAATTGTGTCACTTCTCTTGCAACAGAGTCAGGGTATATGCAGCAGTTTGGGCCACCTGGCTCGTTGCAAACTGTGTGAAGACTACTTCTTCCTAACAAAAACAGCCAACTTCGCCAAACTGGGGATGATTTAACAAAAGCGCATTCGCGACAAAAACACAATCGTTGCACGACTGTACCTAACCATTAACACCAATGCCTTTCTTAAAATCAATACACAGAAGTATATATTTTTAAACCTGCATATTTAGCTAAAAGAAATCCACGTTAGCAGGCAATATTAACCAGGTGGAATTGTGTTACTTCTCTTGCGTTCATTGCACGCAGAGTCAGAGTATATGCAACAGTTTGGGCTGCCTAATTTGCCAGAATTCTAATGACATAATATTGAAGGTTGTACAATGTAACAGCAATATTTAGACTTCTAGATGCCACCCGTTAGATAAAATACGGAACTTCTCCGTATTTCACTGAAATAATAAACGTTTTGTTTTCGAAATGATAGTTTACGGATTTTACCATATTAATGAACAAAGGCTCGTATTTCTGTGTGTTATTATGTTATAATTAAGTCAATGATTTGATATTTGATAGAGCAGTTTGACTGAGCAATGGTAGGCAGCAGCAGGCTCATAAGAATTCATTCAAAGAGCACTTTCGTGCATTTCACCGTACCATGCATCTCACCATACCTTCTCTGCTATGCAATCTGGTTTCAGAGCTGGTCATGGGTGCACCTCAGCCACGCTCAAGGTCCTAAATGATATCTTAACCGCCATCGATAAGAGACATTACTGTGCAGCCGTATTCATTGATCTGGCCAAGGCTTTCGACTCTGTCAATCACCACATCCTCATCGGCAGACTCGACAGCCTTGGTTTCTCAAATGATTGCCTCGCCTGGTTCACCAACTACTTCTCTGATAGAGTCCAGTGTGTCAAATCGGAGGGCCTGTTGTCCGGACCTCTGGCAGTCTCTATGGGGGTGCCACAGGGTTAAATTCTTGGACCGACTCTCTTCTCTGTATACATCAATGATGTCGCTCTTGCTGCTGGTGAGTCTCTGATCCACCTCTACGCAGACGACACCATTCTGTATACTTCCGGCCCTTCTTTGGACACTGTTAACAACCCTCCAGGCAGGCAAGCTTCAATGCCATACAACTCTCCTTCCGTGGCCTCCAATTGCTCTTAAATACAAGTAAAACTAAATGCACGCTCTTCAACCGATCGCTGCCTGCACCTGCCCGCCTGTCCAACATCACTACTCTGGACGGCTCTGACTTAGAATACGTGGACAACTACAAATACCTAGGTGTCTGGTTAGACTGTAAACTCTCCTTCCAGACCCACATCAAACATCTCCAATCCAAAATTAATATTTCGCAACAAAGCATCCTTCACTCATGCTGCCAAACATACCCTTGTAAAACTGACCATCCTACCAATCCTCGATTTCAGCGATGTCATTTACAAAATAGCCTCCAATACCCTACTCAACAAATTGGATGCAGTCTATCACAGTGCAATCCGTTTTGTCACCAAAGCCCCATATACTACCCACTATTGTGCCCTGTGCGCTCTTGTTGGCTGGCCCTCGCTTCATACTCGTCGCCAAACCCACTGGCTCCATGTCATCTACAAGACCCTGCTAGGTAAAGTCCCCCCTTATCTCAGCTCGCTGGTCACCATAGCATCACCCACCTGTAGCACACGCTCCAGCAGGTCTCTCTCTCTGGTCACCCCCAAAACCAATTCTTTCTTTGGCCGCCTCTCCTTCCAGTTCTCTGCTGCCAATGACTGGAACGAACTACAAAAATCTCTGAAACTGGAAACACTTATCTCCCTCACTAGCTTTAAGCACCAACTGTCAGAGCAGCTCACAGATTACTGCACCTGTACATAGCCCACCTATAATTTAGCCCTAACAACTACCTCTTTCCCAACTGTATTTAATTTATTTTGCTCCTTTCACCCCATTATTTATATTTCTACTTTGCACATTCTTCCACTGCAAATCTACCATTCCTGTGTTTTACTTGCTATATTGTATTTAATTTGCCACCATGGCCTTTTTTTTGCTTTTACCTCCCTTACCTCATTTGCTCACATCGTATAGACTTGTTTATAGACTTGATAATACTGTGTTTGTTTTACTCCATGTGTAACTCTGTCATTGTATGTGTCAAACTGCTTTGCTTTATCTTGGCCAGGTCGCAATTGTAAATGAGAACTTGTTCTCAACTTGCCTACCTGGTTAAATAAAGGTGAAATAAAAATAAATAAAAAGTCTATCAGCGCAGCCCCTTTGTAGCGCGATGAGCAAAGTACCTGCTCCACTTATTCATTGCTAGGGCTGTCTGGCCAGCATTATCTCCCCGTCCCCACTCATGCTGCACAGAAGTTAACACACTTGAATGACGCAACACAGTATCTAAACATCGAAACGGTTCATTACTGTCGCAAAAGGCTACCTTTCCTTGTTAGCTTACAACGGAATATCCCCCGCAAAGAAAAACACATTCACTTCATTTTCTTTTGCCTCCCTTCGGGTTTTCACTAGATTCCATAGACACATTATGCCTGCAAATTACAATTAACGTCTTAAAGAGATAGCGCACCGTTTTAGAAAAGATATTGCTTCTTCCATGCAAATGCTGTTAATCAGTACAATAAAAATAATGTACTCTTAGCCGTTGCCAATATAATAAGTCCTAAATAGAAGCGATTGTCATCTGTAGCATAAATTGTTCAAATGTCATGATTGTGAATGGCGGAGTCTGTGGCAGAGTCTGTCAGGATCAAGTGCCATTCTACGACTTTGGCTAATACGCATTTTTTGTGGTATTGAGCATCGTGATGCTAAACCTGGTAATGAAGTAAAAATTCTGGTATCGTGACACCATTTTATAGCCATTCAGCAAGCAAGAGGATTGATAGCTGTTTCTCTCCTTGAATATGCCTACTAGTTTTTTTTTTTATTGCTAGAAATAAGTTGAAATATATTGCTGTTCATTATATATATATATAGGCTACTCGTTCAAGAGCTAGAGAGAAGGGGAATGAGATAGGCCAGTGGAGTAGCCAGCAGAGGTGAGAATTGCGCAAGAAAGGAACAGTGAAGACAGAGATGTGGAAGTTGGAAGTTAAAATATTATAGGTCTGCTAAAGTGAATCTTTGCGACCACCTGTGCTACAGGCAACCCAAAGAGGAAAAAAATATATACACACGTTCATCAATAAGTGGTTGCACAGATTTAGATAAATCACGCACTCAAATTAAAATGTCAAAATAACCACCCATTACATCACAAAAATGTATCAATGGCTTATCATTAGGCTATGGACTGCTTGATAGCATGAGTTTCTATTGTCAATTTCATCTTCATAGCAGTCTCTCTATATCTCCACCTTAAACGTTTCTTCATCAATTTAAATGATAGGATAATGCTAAATCAATGTAGCCTATAATGTAGACTAGTTTTGGATATCATACAGAAATTTGACTTGCTATGAGAAAACAATTTGAATCTGTATTTTTCGTGATTAGGACGAAAACATCTCAACGCAGTTGGTGAGAAAAGGCCTTAAGACAGACAACACAGCTCATACGGTTATGCAAGTATATCAAAATGCAATTTGCAGAACGCACAAAACAAATATTAGACAGCAGGGACCTTAATCCAGGAGGGGATTGTCTCTGCTGCTGTTACAAAGAAGCTTGATCTTGCAAGCATGAGCCACTTACCTAATATTAGCAAAAACCCAGCTGGAGATATCTAAGAGTAGGTAAATAACTTAATAGTTCTAAGACAAATATCTGTCAAACAGTAGTGAATTTCATACAAGTGTAACCTGATCACCTCACTTAAGTTGTGCTGCAGGAGTGACTCACCTCACAAAGCTGCTGTTTTTGCTCGTTGTGTTTCTTTGTAAACAAACATGTGAATCGCTCAAACAGCTGTTTTGGGAAACTAGTTCCAGTAAGCTTCATAATGAAACAATCTAACAGGCAAAATTATGAACATGATCTGCTTTATCTACACTACATGACCAGAGGTATGTGGACACCTGCTCATTCCAAAACCATGAACATTATTATGTAGTTGGTCTCCCCTTGCAGCTATAACAGCCTCCAATCTTCTGGGAAGGTTTTCCACTAGATGTTGGAGGAGGCTGAATGGAAGCAAGTCCCCGCAGCAACAAGACCATTAGTGTGGACGGGCACTGATGTTGGGCGATTAGGCCTGGCTCGCAGTCAGAGTTTCAATTAATCCCAAAGATGTTCAATTGGGTTGAGGTCAGGTTTCTGTGCAGGCCAGTCAAGTTCTTCCACACCAATCTTGACAAACCATTTCTGTATGGACCTCACTTTGTGCACGGGGACAATGTCATTGTGCACGGGGGCATTGAAACAGGAAAGGGCCTTCCCCACACTATTGCCACAAAGTTGGAAGCACAGCATCATCTAGAAAGTCATTGTATGCTGTAGCGTTAAAATTTCCCTTCACTGGAACTAAGGGGCCTAGCCCAAACCATGAAAAACATCCCCAGACCATTATTCCTCCTCCACCAAACTTTACAGCTGGCACTATGCATTTGGGCAGGTAGCGTTCTCCCGGGATCCGCCAAACCCAGATTCGTCCTTCAGACTGCCAAATGGTGAAGCGTGATTCATCACTCCAGAGAACGCATTTCCACTGCTCCAGAGACCAATGGTGGCGAGCTTTACACCACTCCAGCCAACGCTTGGCATTGCACATGGTGATCTTAGGGCTTGTGTGCAGCTGCTCAGCCATGGAAATTAATTTCAAAAAGCTCTCGACTAACAGATTATTTTTACGCGCTACAGCACTCTGCGTCCCATTCTGTGAGCTTGTGTGGCCTACCACTTCCTGGCTGAGCTGTTGTTCCTAGACGTTTCCTCTTCACAATAACAGTCTTTCAGTTGACCGGGGCAGCTCTAGCAGGGCAGACATTTGACGAACTGACTTGTTGGAAAAGTGGCATCCTATGATGGCGCCACGTTGAAAGTCACTGAGCTCTTCAGTATGGCCATTCTACTGCCAATGTTCATCTTTGGAGATTGCACGGCTGTGTGCTCAATTTTATACACCCGTCAGCAATGGGTGTGGCTGAAATAGATGAATCCACTCATTTGAAGGGGTGTCCACATTCTTTTGCATATTTTGTGTATTACCAAGTTCACAAGTTGACTGCAGGTAATTATTTAAAACATACAAATGTATTTAAAAATGGTTTTGGAGTGAATTTCAAAATACCCCGGGATACTGTATATAAGGTACACCGCCAAACCCTAATGGGTTTTCATGTTTGAGAGACAAGATGAGAAATTGGAACTGGGCCTTAGGCACCAGCTGGTGCACAACATTAACTGTCTGCTGCGTAGGGGTTGGGCCTAGTCATTAAAACGTCGTGAAATATTACTGTTGAAAATATTTCAAATGTACTTGTATGTGAGGGCCCCCAAGAGATTATTCTGAATGTCTTACCACGGTCCTCTGTTGATTGGGGAGGAAGACACGGATGGTGCCCCCACCTCGGGGCACATCCTCTGGACTTGTCTCTCCCGAGGAGGAGCAGGAGGAAGAGTTTGAGGACATAATGACAGGCAGGAAGAGCAAGGGAAGCAGCACGGAGATCCTTCAACAACAGGAGAACTTCATGCACTGGGGATCCGGGGGAGTGAGCCCTTACCTGGAACCTGAGACAAACAGTGCTACTAATTAGCAACAATCCATCTGACGCCAATGACCGAGTGAAACAAATGTGCCCATAATCATGATCGACAGAGTAGCTAGGATGATACCACACTGGTGTGTGTACAGAACTGGTAAATAAACAGAAGAGGCCTCATTTTGACATTCCAAAATCCAGCTGCTCACAATAAAATCATTGACTGTTAGGGTTGTTTGCACCACACAAGTGAGCTGGTGTAAATTGTCAATGACTCGAGCAAACGTTATTCTCATATGAAAATGATTACTATTTTGACACGTCAACTAAATGTACTAGCTAACAAGCTATATAGTAGCTTTATAGGCAACTTTTCATAGCCTAGACATCTAGCTAACATTAGCTACACTATGTCTCGCTGCACTTTTACTGTGAGCTGGAAACATTTCATGTGTATGCGAAATGGCATTAACCAGTAACGTTATTGTAAGAGCCCCGTTGGCTCATCATAGCCCAAAGTAATTAGCTATCTACAAATGCTATAGCTAGCAGAAGTCTGGCAAATAAGATAACTAGTTACGTATCCTAGTTTAGCATAGTGGGATTTGACTGCTTAGCAATATGACATTTCGAACATTTGGAAGCCATGTTTGTCTCAGTTAACCACTTTAGATTACAATTCATTTACAATTATTTTTGATGAAATGACAATACCGCTTCGACGAGGCTAAATTATAAATAGTTTCTTAATTCCTGTCAGGTGTTTTTTCACGTTCGAGTGAGCGCTTTCATGAGGCGGAAAGGGATTAGTTAGCTAGATGGCAAGCTAGCTAGTAAAACCAGAGCTAACGTAGCGCGTTAGCTTGCTACTTTTGCTGTCTGACATTATCAAGTAATGAAAAGCTTGTTTACGCATTAGCATAAGCAACTGTTTTATTCATAATGGGCAATTAAAGACCACTGCAAAACGAGTCAATCATAAACAACTAATTGCATATTTGGTTTCGGAATAAAGTCTTACCTGAAGCAGCCATCTTGAATTCTCTCAATCTGAAGTAGAATCTGTCAAGTATTTCTGGGAAAGCGGAACACCTCCGTGATGCACGCTCTGTATTGGGCCATTCTCACATTTACACTCGCTCATTAGATGACAGAATCGATACATAAAGGGGGCGGGTGTTACAAGCAACAACAAAAAATTACATTGTATAAATTCATGTCACAGTATGCTACACAGACAAATTACGTGGATGATTCAGGGTAACCATTGGGTACATCAGAATGTATAAAATTAAACTACAAAAAGAAGAAGCAAAAAGCAAAACAGCTGCATACCATAAATGGAGTTAGGGCCTCAGTGTCAGTGGAGGCTCCTCAGAGGAGGAAGGGGAGGACCATCCTCTTCACTGAATTACATTTTTTTAAATAGTGAAACATTTAAAAAGTTATCATTTTTAGATAAAACTATGCAAAATATTTTCACGTTGCCAAATAATTGATTAAAACACACTGTTTTGCAATGACGGTCTACAGTAGCTTCAACAGCACTCTGTAGGGTAGCAGCATGGCGTAGCCGGAGAACAGCTAGCTTCTGTCCTCCTCTGGGTGCATTGACTTCAATACAAAACCTAGGAGGCTCATGGTTCTCACCCCCTTCCATCACCCCATACAGAACCAATCAGTCGATATAATTGAGAACAATCATCAGAAATCACGTGATATGAATCAGACAGTGGGTCGCCACCTGATCCACTAGTTGGTCAGAAGGTTAAAATCAACGTTTCATGTCGTAATTTCCGAGTAGGCGGCAAAGATAATTTTTATTGTGCTGTAACTGAAACTAGAAGATCTTCTGATGTCCTTTCCCTTCGTCAAAGGTACGTAATGGATTTTTAAAGTGTTTTTACCCCGGGATGACTCAAAGACAACGACAATAGTTGAACAGTTTTGAACAAATGAATAACTTCAAACATGAAGGAGCAAGAGAGATAGCTATATTTCAAAATGTTTTTCACTTTCACTTACTTAGCTGGATAATTTAGCCTACTCAAACACCTGGCTCAAACAGCGGGACGCTATGTTAGCTAGCTGGCTATGACTATCCAACATTGGAACTCTTCCATGGTAAGCTTTTGGTTTTACTAATGTATTGCCACCGGTGTTCCTGCTAAACTGCTTACTATCTGTACACTGTGCTGCATGATTGTAGCGGGTTTACTAACACGCTATATCTATTAACTATGTTAACCTTGACATTGCTTTAGCTAATATGGTGACAACGATGTAGGCTGTGTGTAGCGTTTATGATATGAAGGTTTATGCTTGGAAAGGTTTTTTCGCCTGTTCATGGACAGCTGATGTGTTGTGCACTTTAGTCCACAAGTGAAGGGAAAAGGTAAGAAGAGAGTGCGTAGATGCAAGAAGGTATACAATGAGGTGTTTATATGTGGCTATGAGAGTTAACCGTTTGTGTTTGATCAGGGGTGTATTCATTCCACCAATTCTGTTAAAATGTTTCTTTAACAGAAGCAAATGGAACGGGGATAATCATATCTGAATTTGTCCAATAAAAACTAATTTGCAACTGTTGGACTAATGATTACACCCTATATCGGTGTGTACCTACGTTGCAAACTTTCATTCATAGGCTAGGTTGAAGGAACCGCATAGGGAAAAATCTAGTATCATGTAGTAGCCTAAACCTGTTATATTGAAGTGGGTGAATGGAATATGAATGACAGTCATCCTACATGCTGTAATAGAAATAAGGTCATGCTCATAAAAAATAAACATCCTCAAACGGCACCGACCACCAACGCATCCTGTGATACGGCAAATGTTCAGATTGTATGTATGATTCAAATTAACAACAGTAATGTGGTATGTATCATAAGAGCAAGGAAAAACAAGGTTAAAACCAGGAACTGTTTTTATTTTGACATATTGTTCATCTCTGGGCAAGTCACTACCTCAGATACAGTGTAAATGTAGTACAAAATTCTACGTCTATAATATTGTGAGGTTGATAAAGGAAAAATGTCAATTTTAGCCATTTAAAAAAAAGTATTGAGTGTTTTTGTAGCCCCCTGGAAAATAGGTAAATAACTAAAACATCAGACATATAGCAAAGCCAACAATAGCCTTGTTATGAAGAATATTTTTTTCTTTAGTTCTGTTAATTTCATGGAAAATAGTCAAATTTGGAGTTAGTTAGGAAAATCGTAGTACACATAACTTCTCTGGTAGAGTCTGTTTCAATGAAATTATTCAATGTCTGATGCCATATTTCCATGAAATACAAATCTGAGGTATGGTGTGTAAAACTGAAAACACATTAGACTACTATGAGGTTAGGCTGCTTTGGCCATGGCCTGTCAATGAGAGGGGCACACTGAGACGTGGCTAATCTTACTCCATGCTGAGAAACTTCCTCTTTTTGGCAGTGTGTGTATGTGAGTGGTGGCGCCATTCAAGGTCCACTGTAGCCTCATTTTCTAGGGTACCAAGCTTGATCATGTACACTACAGACAGAAAAACAGTTATCACTAGATTATAATATAACAATTACAATTTTGGGTATGCATTCTCAATACACACAAGATATATATATATTTTTTAAAACAACACTAAATGTATAGGGGGAGCAGTGCAGGAAAAGGTAAAACTGCAATTAATCCAAAATTACACATTGTTCAAAAACATGGTGTTGCTTATGATGAGAAAGGTAAAACATTGTACTTACATTTGATTTCAAATCTGGGCCCAACTTCTGACAACTCAACGTTCCTGTGGTCCGTTTTCTTGTAAGTGTGATGTCTGCAATAAAAATAGGTCCTTAGTTAAGTAAATAAGAATGTGTAACTACATTCCGCTACCTGAAGGAGTCTACAGTCAACCTGTCTGCCCAAGATTAGGTACATGTTCACAAATAGCTCTTTCAAAGCATCCCTCTACTCACCTGAAAGATATAAAATCCTCCTGGTTGGCAAATGTGATAACCCGTCTGCTGTCCTCTTTAGGCACTGGGAACAAATACTTGAGGATATTGGAAACCTGATGAAGAGAGATTTACTTACAGTCGGTGTCAGAAACTTTTGGATGCACTAACAGTACCAGGGTAAACATTTATTGAGAATTGTGAAGTGCCAAGTTTCTCACCCTCTGGCCAAGTTGTGAGGAGAAGTTGTGAAAGATGAGGTTGGGGTAGGCTTCAGACATGGTTCCAATGTCCGGCACATCACGTCTCATTACCACATTGTAAAGAGTGAAGTACACAGTCGGTCCAAAAGGTAGGTGGCACACCACCAGCCCATCTATACAGTTCACACAATATAAAATTAGTTATTTTAAAGTTCCCTTGATACGGTTTTGGATATCTTTGGAACTTTTTCTATAAGCGAGAAATAATATTTCAAATACAAAAGATATTTTGCCTTGTGTTAAAACATAAATTTAAAAAATTCTAATGAAATAACAATTAAAAAGTTGAGAGAAACAGTGTGAAAGGCGTGTGTAGATGTATAAGCATTAATATGACTTTAGTGATGTAGATATGAAGCAGAGTAAAGCTTTAAGGATGTTAGGTACAGATACACACAGGATTAAACCTATCACAGTGCTGCTTGGATTGTTTTTACAGTGCTGCTTGTTTTTACTTAGATTGATGCATTCCAGCCTGCAAAAAAATATATACACTACAGGTCAAAAGTTTTAGAACACCTACTCATTCAAGGGTTTTTCTTTATTTTTACTATTTTCTACATTGCAGAATAATAATGAAGACATCACAACTATGAAATAACACATATGGAATCATGTAGTAACCAAAAAAAGTGTAACAAATCAAAATATATTTTATATTCTTCAAATAGCCACCCTTTGCCTTGATGACATCTTTGCACACTTTTGGCATATGTGTTATTTCATAGTTTATGTCTTCACTATTATTCTACAATGTAGAAAATAGTCAAAATAAAGAAAAAGCCTTGAATGAGTAGGTGTTTTAAAACTTCTGACCGGTAGTGTGTATGTGTATATGCATATATAATGTGCATGTGTAACAGTATAGCGCGAACCGACCTGGGCGCGAACCAGGGACGCTCTGCACACATCAACAGTCACCCTCGAAGCATCGTTACCCATCTCTCCACAAAAGCCGCGGCCCTTGCAGAGCAAGGGGAACCACTACTTCAAGGTCTCAGAGCAAGTGACGTCACTGATTGAAACGCCACTAGCGCGCACCACCGCTAACTAGCTAGCCATTTCACATCGGCTACACGTGGATATGATAACCTGGGTGCCAGTCTGTTTCAGCTCTCTTATCAAGTCCTTATAGAATTGTCATGCCAAACATGTTGACAATGACAGCAATGGAGTTAGAAAGAGCATAAACAGACTTGAACCAGGCTATGGCTATAATCCTTTCGTGTTGGTAATAGATGGTTTGAGATTATTATAGTTGGTTAATTAAACATTTGAAATCGGGAGGTGCTTTGCAAGCCCCTCAGTTAAAAAAAAGTATTATTGAATTTTAAAACATAAAATCCACCTGTTGTGAACATATACATTACATTTTAGTCATTTAGCAAAGAATCCCATCCAGAGTAACCCACGGGAACAATCATGGTCAAGCACCCAGCTCAAAGGCACATCGAAAGATCGCCCACCCAGTCGACGCAGGGACCCAAACCAGCGACCTCTCGGCCTCTGGCCCAACACTTCCAACCATCCAAGACCCTTCTGAAAACCTACGTTTTCTAAAACCACTTCTGCGCAGGCAAGTTTAACTTGCCTTTTAAACTCTGATCATATTGTTTTGTATGTGTGGAAATAAATAAATACAAATTTATTGAAAAAAAAAGAAGATTGTTATACGCCTAGATGGACTTACCTGGCTGTCCTCTAGTCTCATGAACGATGACCAGGTCTGTAACATTGTTGGCTTTACAGGCTTGTACTAGAGCTTTAATTTCATGACCTCCCCTGTTCATACGCTGAGCCCCAGGGAAGATCAGCTTCACCTCCTGTCAATAGCAAACATTGCACGTCAGCAAAAATTGAGGGTGAGTCATTATTACTTGTTTAAAACTGAATCTATTATACTATCTGTTAGCTCCTTCTTTGGGAATAATTTTTTCTGGTTACAATATGCTCTGTTATAGAGGTGGAGCAGAGGATAGAAATTGAATAAGAATTGAGACATAAAATGAACATACCTTGACAAACATCTTGAGTCGAGAGCTGGGGTCTCTTGATGTTGTGACCATGACCTTTGGATCCTCCACTCCAGCCCATTTATACTCATCATCCATGTGAGAGCTGACACCTGCACACACAGAGTATCTCTCAGTCACTGTTTGCACATTTTTTTAAATGGGAAACTGTGGTAAGGCTGCTTTTCCATGAGATGTGTTGTCAACATCATAAACAAGACAACACTGAGGATGCGTCCCAAGGGTACCCTATACAATATATAGTTCAATACTTTTGACCGGAGCCTAGTGTCTCGGTGGTCAACAGTTGTGCACTATATAGGGAATGGGGTATCATTTAAATGTTGATGTGCAGAAAAAAACCTTCTGCTCCATCATCATCATACTCCAGCAATTTCTGTAACTGTACAGCTTCTCTGCGAACCTCAGTAGGGATGAGACGATTGTCTGTAGGGAAAAACAAAAGTCAATTACTTTTACAGGTACCCAAATTGTAATTTGTTAGCGCTGCCATTTTAAAAAGTGTCAAGGTCTTTTAGATTGTTCATCCTCCCACCAATCTCCTCCATTACATACAGTCCTCACCATCAAGAGCAGATTTCAGCTTGTTTCTTCTCCTCAATCGTCCGCACCCTGTCCTCTTGGGACTTCCTATACAGGTACCCCCGTCTCAGTCTCGTCTCTCGACGAAGCTACAATCATCAGAGAGAAACACACCATGATGAACAGTAGAAAGCTGACTATCAGCATTGTACTGTTCATTATGGCTCAGAAATGATACAGAATAGTAATCGGACACACAAGAATTGCAGGGGGAAAAAAACACGAGAATAATCAAACACGAGAATTGCTCAGAAAGACCACTCTATAATCCAAGATCAGTACTAGTGAAATCGGAATTACAGCAGTCCAACATGCCCATCTGGCAGTATTTAGCTAGCAAACTAGCTAATAATCTAGCATGGTAACCTGGATCAGCAACCAGACAATATCTGTTTCTTTACAACACTCTGGAGCTAAATAATCAGATGCTTCAAGCTGATACGAAGTTTTGAAAAGCTAAACAAATACTCCATGGAGTTACCATTTTGTTGATTGGATTGCACGCACTCACAACCACACACACAGACAACTGCGAGGAAGTCACCAACACTCTTTTTCATTGGATAAGCCAACACCCAATGGGAGTGTGCGAAACTGGCAAGAAGATTGGACGATAGACGTTTCAAAAATAAAAGCCCCAAATACGAGCTATCAAAGTAAAAGTCTCAAGTACAAGCCATGAACATACACGGAAAATGCATTTCACATTTGCATGTTTGATTCATTAGCTCTTTTTATTTTCCCGGATCTCAGAAAAAGGTTTAAATAAGCCATATGTTTCTAATTGTGTGGCTGCGTACTGAACCAGTAACTTACCTGGGCTAAGGAGACGACGAATATGACGTCACCTCCTCTCTGCCAGAAAACGACAATTTAACCGACAATTCACCAGCTCTGCAAGCGTTATAATGTCAAAATACGTTCGTTGCTCACCAAATATGTCTACCTGCAAACTATCGACACCTGCAGGCAGGAAAACCACATTTTGAACTAAAACTAAATAAAAACTAGCAAATCGGGTCTGAAAACTAACTGAAGCTAAAGTGAATTTGTAATAGAAAAAGAGCCTCACATAAAAACACAAAACTACACTGAACAAAAATATGTTTCATGAGCTGAAATAAAAGATACCAGAAATGTTCCATATGCACACAAATCTTATTTCTCTCAAATTTGGTGCACAAATTTGTTTACATCCCACAGCCCCATGTGCAATTCCTGGAAGCTGAAAATATACCAGTTCTTTCATGGCCTGCATAATCACCAGACACCCATTGACCATGTTTGGGATGCTATGGATCGACGTGTACGAAAGTGTGTTCCAGTTTCTGCCAATATCCAACAACTTCACACAGCCATTGAAGAGGAGTGGGACAACATTCCACAAGCCACAATCAACAGCATGATCAACTCTATGTGAAGGAAATGTGTCACGCT